>NC_040085.1:65691481-65994100 GCF_003369695.1 Bos indicus x Bos taurus | reverse complement strand
AATATATACAAAGAAAATAACAGACTTTCCTTAAAATGTTGAGAACACAAAGTTACATATGAAAAAAGTAATAGCCCATATTTTACGTTTCTGCTAAAGATACATGCTGTTTTGTTTCGTATACAATCAATAAAAGAACTGCTAAACTCTGAACGTGTTACTTAGTCGTGTCAGACTCTTTGAGACTCCATGGACTGTAGCCTGCCAGCCTCTGTCCGTGGAATTCTCCAGGCAAGAATACAGGAGTGGGTTGCCATTCCCTTCTCCAGAGGCTGCCATTCCCAACCCAGGGATCGAACCTGGGTTTCCTGTACTGCATGGATTCTTTACCATCTGGGCCACCAGGGAAGAATAATAGCTCTTTTATTAATAATAATATATTTGTTCTGACTAAAAGATATGGAGCAACCCTCCAACATTGTAATAGTTTCTTTTGGGGGACGTCAGTGAAACTAGACGCTTCTGGCTTGCATCTTACTGGCTACTCTTTCATGATTTTATTTGCAGCTTCTTTTTTCTCTGACAGACTTCTAAATGTTGGATTGCCCCAGGAATCAGTCTCTGGCTCCCCTCTTGTTTCCATAAACCCTATTAATAGGTGATTTCACTTGGTCCTTTGGCAATATATATTTTAAATATATATGTATATACATATACACACACACATACATATACACCTATATTTATTATACTAGTAAATTCCAACATTTTATCTTCAGGCGTTACCTTTACCCCACTTAACTGGATATACCCACACTTGAATATCTAACTACCCGCTTGCTATGTTCACTGGAACACGTAATAGGCCTCTCAAATTTAACTCACCCAACACACCTGCCTTTAAACCTGCCCCTCCTGTTTTCCACCTCAGCGTATGGCACCACCATCTAACTAGTGGCTTAGGTTAAAATCCCAGGAATAAATCATGCCTCCACGCTTCTTTACCAATATCCAACTCTTCAGCAAGTCTGTTTGGCTCTATATCTAAAATACATCCTGAATATGACTCTATTTAATCAACACTACTATTATCCTAGTTAAAATCACCATCACCTCTCAGTTGGACTATTGCCATAGCTTCATAACTAGGGATACAGAAGTGAAAGAGGCAGGATTCCTGCTCTCATTGACCCTATAATTCCAAGGGAGTTGGACAAAAAAACAAGACATAATAAATAAAACACATAAACTGACAAGTGCTCTGAATAAAGAAAGGTTTGGGGTAAGGAATGAAGCGTGGGCTACTTAAGAGAGGTCTTGGGTAAGACCTTTGGAGAAGATATTTGAGCTAAGAATTGGAGGAGAAGTAGGGGCCTGCTATATGAAGATCTCAGAAAAAAGTAACTAAGGGCCCATGTGCTCTCTGCTGCCCTCACCTGGTCGTGCTCAAAGTAATTCTGGCCCTGTCTTACAGTAGCACAGAATTTAGATTAATTTGAAATTTAAGATAAGGAGGATCAACTGTATGGTGACTCCAGTGATAAAAAATCTGCCTTCCAATGCAGGAGATGCAGGTTTGATCCCTGGGTCAGGAAGATCTCCTGGAGTAGGAAATGCCAACCCACTCCAGTATTCTTGCCTGGAAAATTCCATGGACAGAGGGGCTTGGTGGGCTACAGTGCATGAGGTCACAAAGAGTCAGATATGACTGAATGACTGAGCATGCACTTAACGGTATGGTGACAGATGGAAACTAAATTTTTGGTGGTGAGCACGCTATAATGTATACAAAAGTATAAGTATACTGTTGTACACATGAAACATATAATATTATAAACCAATGTTACTTTAATGAAAAAGAAGTTAAAAAAATTTTTTTCCCAAAGAGAAACAAAGAAAAACAAATCTCAACATCTGGAACACTGGAACACTGGCACCAACGGTGCACACTCCCAGAAAGATCCATCTGATGAAGCAGATGAAAGCCGTCACTGTCTTTTCCCACAGCATTGTGGAATGGACATTGACCGTGGGAATTGTAGGAAAGAGCCATTCTGACTCCATTATGGGTCTCTTTCTTTGACTTTAACCTTTGTTTTTTATTGCTTGCATGCTCAACGAATGGACAATTACTCATTTCTAGTCTGGTCTTCCAGGAATGCAAGAACCAGAAATGGCACAGGAAACTCTAAGTAGTATGATCCTTTCATAGAGCTTTTCTTTGTCTGGGAATTAATCAGTTGATCCCTTCTTTATATGAAATTCCTAGAGCCTTGGAGATAGAGAACCCTAGTACGAAGAGGACAAGGGCTCTGCTATCCGGGGTCACAGAAGTAAAGCAATTCATTCAATCACCTGGCCACACTGTGTGCATGGGGAAACGTCATTCAGAGGCTGGAATACTGCTGGAGGAGGGAGAACAGACCTATACTGACAGAGAATTAATGAGACTTACAATATCGTCCATACCTCATGGAGGATGGTAACTTCTCATAGCTGAATATATGCTACTGCACTGGGGAGCACGGCAGCACTGCTCTGAGGCGTCTGCCTTTTAGTCTGAACCTGAAATCCTGAAACCAAGACTCTCTAGGGCTTTGTATAAAATAATATTGAAATCTGCTACACCTTTCCTTCAGAGAGTCCCATAGATTTAAGGGCAAAATTCAAACTGCCCAGCCTAGCCTGTAAGACCGTTAATGATCAGGCCCTTGTCACGTGAAACTACTGAGTTCTCGAGATGTGTTAAACTACTTACACACCCTTTCACGTGCTGTTGTTGCCTCTGCATGCAAAGTCCTTCCTCTAATTCTTTGTATAGTTAACGTCTATCTGTCCTTCAAAATTCAGATCAGAGCATCTCCCTCAAGTGCCCCACTTACCACTAGCACCTAGTATAGAATGTGACTTATGGCAGAAGCTTAATGGATGACTGCTGAGCAAGTGAACAAATAGAAAAGACTCAGTCTCTATATTCACTGAGTTTATAAACCAACAAAGTGAAAAAGTAATAGGTCAAGTATAAGCAAAATTATAGAGTATAAAAGAGATACAAATCAGTGCTATGAAGATTCAAAAAGAAGAAAGAATAACAATGACAACAGATGATGGGATTGAAAAGAAAATCCCTCACAAAGGGCTGGGGATGTAAGGCATTCTGGGGGAAGGAAGCAAAACAAAGAAAACCACCTACGTGATGGTGTACCAGGTATACTCCAAAAGCAGTGAGGCATGCATAGTTTAGCTGACTCTGAAGCAGTCTGAAAAAGTTTTAAGGTAATTTGGAGACGCTACAGTGAAGGACACTGAATGTCAGTGAAGAGTTAGAATGTAATTTGGAAGATAACAAGTTGGTACAAGAGGCTTTTATTATTTTTAACAGAGTGGTTGGCGTAGGAAGGGAGCATATGGGAAACCAGGTGTCTTTACTGACTGGCTGGTAAACGCTGAGTGCCCACTACAGACAAACACTATACTAGATGCTGCAATAGTCTGAAGTGAAAGTGTCAGTTACTCAGCTGTGTCCAACTCTTTGTGATCTCATGGACTGCAGCCTGCCAGGCTCCTCTGTTCATGAAATTCACCAGGCTAGAATACTGCAATAGTCTAAGAGGAAGGTTATGAGGGCAGGTAATTTTGTTACAAAGGAGAGAATGAATTCAAGAGACATTATGGAGAGAAACTGAGGGTCTTGTTTAGACTGATTAGATATGAATATTGAGGAAGAGAATAGAGTCAAGAATGGCTTCAGGGTTTATTGTGCCTCCATGACTAAGACAATGGCAGGACTACAAACAGGAATGGAGGAGCCAGAGGAAAAGGATGGTTTGCAGGCAGGATGAGGAAAACAAAAGCAAAAAGATTAAGGACTAAAGATTTTTACATTAACTTGTCTAATCTTAGCAGTTGCCTTTTGCGATAGACTTTCATTTTTCTTATTTTACAGATAACGTTCAGATGGATTACATAACTGCTTTAAGACTATGCAGATAGAGTGTGAACCTAGGCTTTCTGATTCTAACCCCACTTTTTATTTTATTACTCTCTGGGTGAGCTCCCTTTCAAATGTGTTGAGTGTGTCTTGCCGCTGGACACTGGGCTAGATTCAGCACTGGTGCAAAGGAGAAAAAATTAAGTAATTTTGACAGTGCAGGTGCAGAAGAAATGATCAAGGGAGAGTGTAAAAAGAAAAGCAGGAAGTGTCTAAGTACAAAAAATAACTAGAGAGGTGAGGTTATAAGAAAGGAATTGCTAAAAGCATCAAAATCTGCAGAGGTCAGGAGAGTGAAGGCCCCTCATTTCACTGGGTGCCCCCACTCATTCAATGAGACTGAATGTGTGAGCATCCATAGTGGTGATACACACGTAAACTAAGGTATTCAGTTACACCGAGAGACGCCTACAAATGTTCACGAATACACAAATGATGTACTCGTCTAGCATAGTAGAATGCATATGATTTTAAATGGAGCTTAATAAAATACATTAAAATGCACTTCAAAATCCTGAACAAGCATTTAGTAAGTACGTTAGCTTGCTGACCAACACCATATCAAAACCAAATATAAAATGGTATAAAGCAAAAAGTCTGAGTTTCTGTAGCTGCCTAAAACAGGGCAGCACGAAATGTTTATAAATAAAAAGATTAATTACTAAGTTATTTTATAGACAAAATTGAACCTGTTAAGTATCTATAAATTGATATGGAGACTTCAATTAGTAGTTACTGATTGAATTCAGCTACCCCTATACTAGATTTATAAGGCATGTTCTGTCTGTCCCCAGGGAGCTCACAGAGTCACATATTTTGTTCTATGGTACTTAGAAGTGATTTCTTTACATTGTAAATGCCCTGTATCTATAACTAGGTTAAAAGCTTCTCAACTACGAGGACAGTATCTTTGATGCTTTGGAGTCCCCGTTTGATAAATGCTGTCTGATGTCAATAGATAACTAAATTGGCAATGCATAGGTAAATAATACGATCTCTAACGAAAATGCTATAGTGGCAAGTCTACTCAACAGGCAAGTCTCTGTAAAGTCGAGACTTTTTTAAATTGAAAAATAAAGCCCTTTAATTTTATAGAAGAAATGAAGCTAAGAAATATGCAGTGATACACAATTAGAAATCTGCAATGCTCTTGTACTATAAACAAAGGTTTTTTTGGTAAAAAACTATATTTTCCAGTTTATATTTATAGTTTATATAAATATACAGATATTTATATAAACTTTATAGTTATAGTTCTAGCTCTATTCCAGTACTTTTTCATTAAATGGTAAGTCATTGGCTTTAAAAATATTACTAACAATCAGTGTTTAAATAAAGTAACTAGCTATGTGCCACACAGAATAATTTAAAGCATTTGAACAGTTGTTTCTTAATATACATAAAAGATCAGGGCTAAGGTAGTCGTCAAGCTTGTAGTATGGTAAAAATAACCAACAGTTCTTAAAATTCTGCCAACATATATCTGATGGTCTCCTTAAAATGGATCCAGGTTATTCTTATTAAAACCAAGTAAAAATTATTAATGCTTATTAAAAATCCACCAATGACACAGTTACCTAAATGGCTTTTTAGTTATCTTACTTTTACATATTTTTGTAAAAGCTAATCTACTTGTTTTATAAAGAGCTTACTTTGTGGTAAGTTAAAAAGAAATAAATAACAAAAAAATAACTCATGTAGGTTGAGTGAATACAAATGAATGACTGAAGAATGATGCATACATCCTGCAAGAAACACCATTCAATTCTTACACTTGAAAAATCAAGGCCTCCACTTGTTTCCATGGAAAGTGGGGTAACTTTTATATGAAAAGGCACTTTTTATAGGAAAAGTGAAAGTGATAGTTGCTCAATCTTGTCCAACTCTTTGTGACCCAAGGACTGTAGCCCATCAGGCTCCTCTGTCCATGGGGTTCTACAGGCAAGAATACTGGGGTGGGTTGCCTTCCCTTCTTCAGGAGCTCTTCCCCTACCCAGGCATCCAACCCAGGTCTCCTGCATTGTAGGCAGATTCTTTACCATCTGAGCCACCAGGGAAGCCCACCTTTTATGTTTGTACATAAAAAACAAATTATGTGGTTAAACAAACAGTGATAATCACTGGGCAAGTGGGTGTACTGAAACAAAAGAAAATATTTTAAAATATTCCTTTTCCCTTGGGTAGAGTGTCTTATACTTTTCCACCAAAGTTCCCCAGGAACCTTCAGTAGCTTTTACTCACAGAACTGAGTTAGAGCCTCATCTAATAGAATCAGGGGGCTTGGCTTAAAGTGCGTGCATGCTTGCTGCAGTGCTAAGTCACTTCAGTCGTGTCCAATTCTGCAAAGCCATGGACTGTAGCCTGCCAGGCTCCTCTGTCCATGAAGTTCTTCAGGCAAGAATACTGGAGTAGGTTGCCATGCCTTTTTCAAGGGGATCTTTCCCACCCAGGGATCGAACCCGTGTCTCCCTGCAGCTCCTGCATTGCAGGCAGATACTTTCACACATGTTTCTTTCTAAAAGTTACTGAAGTTTTGCATTTTAGTCCATAAAAATCAGTGTTTGTTTCAACACTGACTGTGAGTAAAACCATCCTTGGGGGTGAAATACCAAGTCCATTCTGTAGCTTTAAACATTTCCTGGTTTCTCCCCACAATTCAAGTTTGTAGAATGTTTCTAGAGTTCGAGGGAAATCTTCAGCTCATTCATAGGCTTCTTGATTTTGAGAAAATGATTGCAGAAACGTGAAAGTTGTAATTATGACATTTTTGTGCCAAGGCTCTTTTTTAGGATCATTCTTGAGGGTTGTACCCTCTAGTTGGGCTTCCCCAGTGGCTCAGCAGGAGACACGGTTTCAATCCCAGGGTCAGGAAAATCCCCTGGAGTAGGAAATGGCAACCCACTCCAGTATTTTTGCCTGGGAAATGCCATGGACAGAGAAACCTGGTGGACTACAGTCCATGGGGTTGCAAAGAGTTGGACCCGACTGAGTGACTGCGCGCGAGCGCGCGCGCACACACACCCACACCCACACACACACACATACACACACTCTCTAGCTGAAGCAACACAACCACTTCCTTGTTCTACCAGTAGGCCTTGATTCTGAAGTGCAGATGCCTGCTTCTGGCTTCTGTTTTGGGTGGCTATTCTGTTTCTGTCCAGATGGACTTTTCACCCGAATTCCTAGTTTTTAAGTATCTGCCTTATTTTAAAACTCATAAAGTCTACGTGCACCCTGACTCTGGCTGGTTCTAGACGACTAGTTTGACTCTGTGGACTCCCAGGCAGGATCCTCCAGTGTTTACAACCTGCTGCTGCCAATCCTGCCTTGCCATTCCTTTTCTGCTCTAGCTTCTCACCCAGTAGTCAGAAACCAGGGCTATATTCAGTCCAGAAATAAACAGTATAGACATAAAATAAATGTTTAACCATAACTTTTCTAAATTATATTCTGCTCTTGGGCTAAGGGAAATTGAGTAAAAAGTAAAGAATTACTATTAGGATGTTTTCAAGTTAGCTCATGGCAATTGTGTAAACAGAGAAATGTATAGGTGTAAAGTAAGTAACTGCCAATTTTCAGTTGATGAATACTCTATATGGAAAGTGTGTTGAAATGGTACATTTTAAGATTTTTATAAGTTGATATTTTGGTCTATGATCCTAAGCACTTAAGATTAGTTTTAAAGCTATAACTAAATTTCAAAAGATTTACCAGTCATCAGATCGAGTGCCTTCTTCAAAGTGGATATTTCCCACCGTCTCCAATTCAATTAACAAAAATGGGATTAATAAACTATGACTTTTCTTCTTTCGCTTTACTTCAATACGATAAATTGCTTCAATTCTATTTAAGAAAAAAAACAAACATTAAAATTATCTAAAAATCACAACACTAAAATTTATGATAGCTTCTTCTAAGTTGATGTCAAAATATAAGGCTTTCATCAGTGGATAAAGAAAGCTTGATGTTAACAGTTAAACCAAGTAAAAGACATTCTATTTTTGGCAATTATAATCACCTCAAATTTTGTTAACCTCAGAAGAAGTGAAGGTTAGAAGACTCCTGGCTTTACCATTTATGATTCTCAGATTTTAGACAAATCACAACATTTTTCTACTGCAATTTCTCAGAAAATAACATTATTGACAGTACTTATACCTGAATAGGCCTTTTTGAGGATTATATGCAAAATATATGTAAAGCTCTTAGAAAAGAATTTGGCACTGAGGAAGAACTCAGTAAGTATTAGTTATTATTTTGTTAGTATTATTATAGGGCAAACTAACTTATCCACTTAGTGCCCTCTTAAGTAAAAGGAAACTCACAGTACTTACTAAGTCTTCTTGATTTCTGTTTCTAGTTGATACTCAACCTGAATTTGTTTCTACATATTTCCAGACAACTTTTGTATGTGCTTTGCCCAGTCTCATCTATGTTGTGAGTTTCTGCACCAGTAGCAGCTAATGTTAAAAAAAAACTAATGTTTTTAGTTTGCAGATACTAGAGTAACGGTGCAACAAGAAGCCACTCAAAGGAAATGCACTGTTTCTAGTGAAGTATTGCCTCTGTAAAAAACTAAATTTAGCTTTGAACCAGAGATGCCCATCTCGCCTAAGAACTGGGCTGGAAACACATTTTGTATTGTACTTCATACTGTAATTCTTTCCATTCCTGAAGGAGAGAATTGGGCTCAACTAATGACCTAGAACTTTCTTTTTCTTCATGTTTCAAATTTGAACAACTAGATAATTCATTAAACATACTCATCTAGTTTTTTGTTCCAGAATGTTACCCTTTCATTCAAGGCATTTAGTTTGATCACTATCTTCTGTTGAAGACTTGGTTCTTCTGTGACAGTTTCACAGATTTTTGATTTTTCAAGCTCAGTTACTTTATTGTTATTGGATCTATCATTGTGTCCTTTCCCAGATCCTTTGAGTTCAGTCAGTTCCCGTTCCAACTGTTGAAATCAATGTGCCAGAGAGCAAAATCATTTAGTGGAATCTATTAAATATTTAGTTAACTTAAATTAGTAAAGTAGAAACCTATATATAAATAAGTCAAACTTCATAAAACCATGGCAAACACATGATTATAACTTTAGTTCAAGTTCAGTCACCCAGTTTCTCTTGCCCAAATGAAAGACAATATTAACTACTTCAAACATAGCAGTCCTCTCAATTGAAAATGAGAAAAGCAAAGAAGTAAATTTTAAAATATTATTGATGAGTTAGCTTCCATTAAAGTAAAATGATAAGAAATGCTGATTTTGATACAAAGAAAATACCTAAACTAGAAATAATGTGACTTTTACCACTCCTACTTTTCAATTTTTCAACTATTCTGGTATTCTGGGAAAAATTAACATAAAAATACATAAAAGCATGGGTATAGCAGTGCACATTTTTCTCTTTGCCTCAGTCTCCTATATGACTCTGCAAAATAGTTATCAACATAACTATTGATATTTGGGATTTTTTTTTGTTCATAAAGGACTTTTTTGGATTCATTGGTATTTTTAAAATGTATTATATTAAAGTATAAGATTTATCTTTATTATGGAGGTTTTGAACCTTCCCTTAAATTTTGAGCCCAGAGTGAGTGCCTCACTTGCCTTACCCTAACCCCAGTCTTGTAGGATGGATTTCAAGATAAATCCAGACAGGTATATACTGTACTGTACTGTACACAGACAGGTATATACAAATAGACTAATTTGTTAAGTTTCCCTACTCCCTTCTCTGTAATGGCTATATATAGTTGTTAAAAAACCAAGTAAGCATATTTTATAAAATTGTCTGTAGTTTATAAAACCTATAGCTATTATTTTTCACATATTAATATATCCATTTGCACATGAAAATGGCAGATAAAGAGTGATTTCCATATACTGGTTCTCCTGTGATTTCTTATTCAAATAAATAATTTAAATTATGTTAAGGTTTTAACTTTAAGAATATTTTTTGACTATAACTGAATTTAAACTTGTTCATTTCAGAAAGAGTATTAATGTATTTAAAAACTTGGTTTTTAATGGCTACATACCATTCTATCTTAAGAATGAATAATTCTTCCTGTCTTTTTAAATTTAAACATTTAGGTAGTTTCCAGTTTTTATTATTATTAATAGCACAGTGATGAATATTCTTATATATAAGTATTTATCCAAATCTAGTAGTAGATTTACTGGGTCAAAGGCTATGAGCATTTTTAGACTGTTAGTAATATATATGACCCAATTACACTCTCATCAGTGGTGTAATAGTGTCATACCCATCTTTACCAGGTGGGCTTCCCAGGTCGTTCAGAAGTAAAGAATCTGCCTGCCGATGAAGGAGATGCAGAAGACTAGAGTTCAATCCCTGGGTTGTGAAGATCCCCTGGAGTAGGAAATGACTATCCATTCCAATATTCTTGCCTGAAAAAATCCCATGGACAGAAGAGCCTAGTGGGCTACAGTCCATGGGGTTGCAAACAGTCAGAAGCGACTGAGCATGCACACATGCATCTTCACCAGGCAGGCTACGACAAATTTGTAGGTGAAAATGGTTGCTTGTTGTTTTATTTCATACCCAGAAATTAACAGTCAGACTGAGGTCTTCTTTCAAATGTTTATTAGTCAGTTTTTATGTCTTCTATTGTAAAATGAAAGTTCATGGAATTTGTTCAATTTTTCTATCTGGATATTTCCTTTTTGTTTTGTTTACGAGTACCTTTATCCTAAACAAAATTTTTCAGATTGTCATTTATTATTTATTTTCATTAATGATGCTTTTTAGTACAAAAGCACTTTTTAAAATCAAATCTTAATTCTGTCCTTCATGATTTATAGTGTTTTTCTAGAGTTTATAGTATTTTTCTTATTTGGCAGACTGAGATCAGTCAAATATATTAATCTATATATTCTCTGCCTTTTTATGATTTTATTTTTACATTTAATTATTTTTCCCCATTATATTAGCTTTTGGTAAAGTATAAAGTAAGGACTCAATTCTCCTACTCCCAAGTAGTGTGACTATTTTCGTAACACTATTGTTTAAATACACCATTATTTTCCTATACTTTTTAAATACAATAAATTCTGATACATACAAAATTCTGTTTTGAGGTAATTCTTCATTTTTCAGAGTCCACTTTTAGTAAAGGAAATTCAATTTATTCTAAATAAAAAAGGAACATATAACTACTAAAGTATAGCTTGTTATAAAGTTCCCACCATGTTGTATACCTTAATAGTGTTAGTGAAGGAATATTTTAGCTCTTTAAACAAAAAATGAATTTTGAGCACAGCCTGCTGGTATCTAATAAAAATGCAGTGAAATAAGTCTCACAGATCTCTATAACTCAGTGAATCATATTGAATTACCCAGTATTTTTAAAATTCTGTAAATTAATAAGCCTATACCCTTTTTAAATTGCAGACTTCTAAGCACAGAATGAAGCCAAGTTAAGTACCTAGAATCAAAACATTTTCAGGGCAAACTTACTTGAAACTTGGTACTAATGTATATGTATAATTCTATACATATATATAAAATTTAAAAGATAATGCCATCTGCCAGTTTTCTTAAGACATGGCTATTAAAATTTTACGATATTATCTTACATTTTTTTTCAAAAAGTTGAATAATTTTATTCGTTCTTCTGGCAACTTCTGTAATTTACATTTTCGATCATTTAGTTTTTCAAGATCTTCATTAAGATGCCTCTGAACAGTTTTTATACGCATATTGTAATACATTATTTTTTTCATTGCTGTGGTCTAAAAGTGAGAAAAAACCCAGAAGGTTAGCTGAAACAAAACATTATAGGTAATTATTAGTGGTATTATATGAGTATGGTGTGTTTATACAAAAATTTAAAGTTTTACATGCTCAGTTACTAATAATATTAGTTGAAATGATAATGGTTATACAGAATTCTCTACTCAAATTTAATAAGCAAAATATAAAAATCTCAAAGATTTTCTCTGTGGGTAATATTTTAAGTGTGGGGCATATTTACATTTACTTTCAGGATGCCAACATAAAGAGAATATAGATAGAACTCAATTTATAAATATCATTTAGGTAATGCAGCAGTACTACTAAAGCTAATGTATTATTCCTATTTGATTAATTGAAAAAATAAATTTCAGATAATAAAAGCAAAGGTAACATTATTCATTTTTTAAAATCATGTTTAAGAAATAGCATTTCATGTTTTTTTTTTTACAAATTTGTAAAATGATGCTCTAGATGAATTTGTTTTAGATTAAGCAAGTTACTAAACTGTCAATCTAATTCAGTTATCTTGAATTTCTTAATATCAATGGATCATGTAGTTATTAATGCTTATCATGATAAACTGATTAAATCCACCATTAAGTAATACACCAGGCACCAGGAGCTTTGCAGGCACAACTAGCTTCTCCCCATTTTACGGACTGGAAAGTGGAGGCTCGAGAAATCTTGGAAAGCACTTCAGGTTTCTTAAGAGAACCATGGCCAGCCTGCCTCAGAAACTCCTGTTCTTTCCACGGCACCTGGGAGTTTCCTTGACCTTGAGCTTCTTCCTGTTTGGATTTCTTGATATGGGTGTGGTGGATTCTTTACCAGCTGAGCCACTGGGAGTATTATCACATTTGATAAAGACATCATAGTGGTGAACCAGACATGTTCCCAGTACTGCACATGATTTACAGTTTAGTGGGAGGATATAGATCAAGCCCTGAGCCTTTGGAGTGGGAGCACTGACTCCAAGATCCTAGACTACCAGAGAACTAACCCTCAGGTCAGTTCAGTTCAGTCACTCAGTTGTGTCCAACTCATTGTGACCCCAAGGACTGCAGCAGGCCAGGCTTCCCTGTCCATCACCAACTCCTGGAGTTTACTCAAACTCATGTCCGTTGAATCGGTGATGACATCCAACCATCTCATCCTCTGTCGTCCCCTTCTCCTCCTGCCTTCAATCTTTCCCAGCATCAGGGTCTTTTCAAATGAGTCAGCTCTTCACATCAGGTGGCGAAAGTATTGGAGTTTCAGCTTAAGCATCAGTCCTTCCAATGAATATTCAGGACTGATTTCCTTTAGGATGGACTGGTTGGATATCCTTGCGGTCCAAGGGACTCTCAAGAGTCTTCTCTAACACCACATTTCAAAAGCATCAATTCTTCAGCACTTAGCTTTCCTTATAGTCCAACTCTCACATCCATACATGACTACTGGAAATACCAGAGCTTTGACTAGATGGACCTTTGTTGCCAAAGTAATGTCTCTGCTTTTAATATGCTGTCTAGGTTAGTCATGACTTTTCTTCCAAGGAGCAAGCATCATTTAATTTCATGGCTGCAGTCACCATCTCCCCAAAATAGTCTGTCACAATTTCCATTGTTTTCCTATCTATTTGCCATGAAGTGATGGGACCAGATGCCATGATCTTAGTCTTCTGAATGTTGAGTTTTAAGCCAACTTTTTCACTCTCCTCTTTCACTTTCATCAAGAGGCTCTTTAGTTCTTCTTCACTTTCTGCCATAAGTGTGGTGCCATCTACATATCTGACGCTATTGATATTTCTCCTGGCAATCTTGATTCCAGCTTGTGCTTCATCCAGTCCAGCATTTCTCATGATGTACTCTGGACATAAGTTAAATAAGCAGGGTGACAATATACAGCCTTGACGTTCTCCTTTCCCTATTTGGAACCAGTCTATTGTTCCATGTCCAGAATTTTCCACAGTTTGTTGTGATCCACACAGTCAAAGGCTTTGGCATAGTCAATAAAGCAGTAGTAGATGTTTTTCTGGAACTCTCTAGCTTTTTTGATGATCCAACAGATGTTGGCAATTTGATTTCTGGTTCCTCTGCCTTTTCCAAATCCAGCTTGAATCTGGAAGTTCATAGTTCACGTACTGTTGAAGCCTGGCTTGGAGAATTTTGAGCATTACTTTGCTAGCGGAACTAACCCACAGTTCAGTTCAGTTCAATTCAGTCGTTCAGTCGTGTCCGACTCTTTGTGACCCCATGAATCACAGCACACCAGGCCTCCCTGTCCATCACCAACTCCCGGAGTTCTCCCAGACTCATGTCCATCGAGTCAGTGATGCCATCCAGCCATCTCATCCTCTGTGGTCCCCTTCTCCTCCTGCCCCCAATCCCTCCCAGCATCAGAGTCTTTTCCAGTGAGTCAACTCTTCGTATGAGGTGGCCAAAGTACTGGAGTTTCAGCTTTAGCATCATTCCTTCCAAAGAAATCCCAGGGCTAATCTCCTTCAGAATGGACTGGTTGGATCTCCTTGCAGTCCAAGGGACTCTCAAGAGTCTTCTCCAACACCACAGTTCAAAAGCATCAATTCCTCGGCACTCAGCCTTCTTCACAGTCCAACTCTCACATCCATACATGACCAGAGGAAAAACCATAGCCTTGACTAGACGACTAGGGAGTATCAAATAGTGAGAACTCACACAAAGGAAACCACTTGAATACAAGACCTGGCATCACCCAACCACCAGTAGCACCTTGTGCAGGACACCTCGTCTAAACAACAAACAAAACAAAAATACAAATGCAATCATCAGCATTTTACCAGTAGTCATGTACAGTTATGAGAGTTGGACTATAAAGAAAGCTGAGCACCAAAGAATTGATGCTTTTGAACTGTGGTGTTGGAGAAGAGTCTTGAGAGTCCCTTGGGCACCAAGGAGATCCAACCAGTCCATCCTAAAGGAAATCAGTCCTGAATACTCATTGGAAGGACTGATACTGAAGCTGAAACTTCAACACTTTGGCCACCTGATGCAAAGAACTGACTCACTAGAAAAGACCCTAATGCTGGGAAAGACTGAAGGCAGAAGGAGAAGGGGCTGACAGGATGAGATGGTTGGATGGGATCACTGACCTGATGGACATGAGTTTGAGTAAACTCCAGGAGTTGGTGATGGACAGGGAAGCCTGGCATGCTGCAGTCCATGGGGTTACAAAGAATCAGACATGACTAAGCAGCTGAACTGAAATGAACTGATTCATCAGCAGACAGGATTACCACCTCAGTCAGCCTTGCCCATCAGAGGAAAAACAAACAAACAAACAAAAACTCAGCACAAATCTCACCCTATATGAAGCTTACACAAACCACTGGACTAACCCTAGGAGGGCAGAAACCAAAAGGAAGAAAGAATTCAACCTTGAAGCCTGTAAAAAGGAGACCTCAAACACATTAAGTTAAAAAAAATAATGAAAAGGCAGAGAAAAACTACACAAATGAAGGAACAAACTAGAAACACAGAAGTCCAAATAAATGAAGAGGAAATAGGCAAACTACCTGAAAAAGAACTCAGAATAATGATAGTGAAGATGATTAAAAACCTTGAAAACAGAATGGAGAAAATGCAAGAATAAATTAACAAAGACCTAGAAGAATTAAAGAATAAACAAACAGAGACAACACAATTACTGAAATTAAAAATACCCTAGAAGGAATCAATAGCAGAATATCTGAAGCAGAAGAATGAATCACTGAGCTGGAAGATTAAATGGTGGAAATAACTTCTGAAGAAAAGAAAGTAAGAAGAATGAAAAGAACTGAGGACAGTCTCAGAGATCTCTGGGACAATATAAACATATCAACATTCTAATTACAGGGGTCCCAGAAGAAGAAGAAAAAAAGAAAGGGTATGAGAACATTTTTTAAGAGATTATAGTTGAAAATTTCCCCAACATGGAAAAGGAAATAGTTAATCAAGTCCAAGAGGCACAAAGATTACCATACAGGATAAACCCAAGAAGAAACATGCCAAGACACACACTAATCAAACTAACAAAGACTAAACACAAAGAAAGAATATTAAAAGCAGCAAGGGAAAAGCAACAGGTAACATACAAGGGAAACCCCATATGCTTAACAGCTGATCTTTCAGCAGAAACTCTGCAGGCCAGAAGGGAATGGCAGGATATATTTAAAGTACTGAAAGGGAAAAATCTATAGCCAAGATTACTGTACCTGGGAAGGATCTCATTCAAAATTGATGGAGAAATAAAAAGCTTTTCAGGCAAACAAAAGTTAAAGAGAATTCAGTACCACCAAACCAGCTTTACAACAAATGTTAAAGGGACTTTATAGTCAAGAAATATAAGAGAAGAAAAAATATCTACAAAATCAACCCCAAACAATTAAGAAAATGGCAATAGGAACATATATATCAATAATTACTTTAAATGTAAATAAGCTAAATGTTCCAAACAAAAGACACAGACTGGCTGAATGAATACAAAAACAAGACCTAAATATATGCTGTCTACAAGAAACCCACTTCAGACCTAAAGACCCATATAGACTGAAAGTGAGAGGATGGAAAAATATATTCCATGCATATGGGAAGCAAAAGAAAGCTGGAGTAGCAATCCTCATGTCAGACAAAATAGACCCTAAAATAAAGAAGATTACAAGAGATAAGGGAGGACACTACATAATGATAAGGAATCAATCCAAGAGGAAGACATAATTGTAAATATCTATGCACCCAACATAGGAGCACCTCAATACATAAGACAAACACTAACAGACATAAAAGAGAAACTGACAATAACACAATAATAGTAGGAGACTTTACCACCCCACTCCACACCAATGGAAAGATCATCAAAACAGAAAATTAATAAGGAAACACAAGTCTTAAATGATACAGTACATGAAATGGATCTCACTGATATCTTCAGGACTTTCCATCCAAATGCAGAAGAGTACACCTTCTTCTCAAGTGCACATGGAACATTCTCCAGGATAGACCACATCTTGGGTCACAAATCAAACCTCAGTAAATTAAAGAAAACTGAAATCACATCAAGCATCTTCTCTGACCACAATGCTATGAGACTAGATATCAATTACAAGAAAAAAACTATAAGAAACACAAACACATGGAGATTAAACAACACGTTTCTAAATAACCAACAGGTTACTGAAGAAATCAAAAGGGAAATCAAAGAATTTCTAGAGACAAATGACAATGAAAAGACAACAATTCAAAACCTATCAGTTCAGTTCAGTTCAGTCACTCAGTCATGTCCAACTCTTTTTTTTTTTTTAATTTTATTTTATTTTTAAACTTTACATAATTGTATTAGTTTTGCCAAATATCAAAATGAATCCACCACAGGTATACATGTTCTGACCCAATGGACTGCATCACGCCAGGCCTCCCTGTTCATCACCAACTCCCGGAGTTTACTCAAACTCATGTCCATTGGGTCAGTGATGCCAATCAACCATCTCAGCCTCTGTCGTTCCCTTCTCCTCCTGCCTTCAATCTTTCCCAGCATCAGGGTCTTTTCTAGTAAGTCAGTTCTTTGCATCAGGTGGCCAAAGTATTGGAGTTTCAGCTTCAGTATCAGTCCTTCCAATGAATTTTTAGGACTGATTTCCTTTAGGATGGACTGGTTTGATCTCCTTGCTGCCCAAGGGACTCTCAAGAGTCTTCTCCAACACCACAGTTCAAAACCATCAATTCTTCAGCACTCAGCTGTCCTTATAGTCCAATTCTCACATCCATACATGACTACTGGAAAAACCATAGTTTGACAAGATGGACCTTTGTTGGCAAAGTAATATCTCTGCTTTTTAATATGCTGGCTAGGTTGATCACAACTTTTCTTCCAAGGAGCAAACATATTTTAATTTCATGGCCTCAGTCACCATCTGAAATGATTTTTGAGCCCCCAAAATAAAGCCTGTCACTGTTTCCACTGTTTCCCCATCTATTTGCCATGAAGTAATGGGACCAGATGCCATGATCTTAGTTTTCTGAATGTTGAGTTTTAGGCCTACATTTTTACTCTCCTCTATCACTTTCATCAAGAGGCTCTTTAGTTCTTCTTCACTTTCTGCCATAAGGATGGTGTCATCTGCATAGCTGAGGTTATTGATATTTCTCCCGGCGATCTTGATTCCAGCTTGTGCTTCATCCAGCCCAGCATTTCTCCTGATGTATTCTGCATATAAGTTAAATAAGCAGGGTGACAATATACAGCCTTGACATACTCCTTTCCCGATCTGGAACCAGTCTGTTGTTCCATGTCCAGTTCTAACTTTTGCTTCCTGACCTGCATACAGATTTCTCAAGAGGCAGGTCAAAACCTATGGGATGCAGCAAAAGCAGTTCTAAGAAGGAAGTTTATAGCAATACCTCAAGAATCAAGAAAAACATCAAATAGACAACCTAACTTTACACCCAAACAACTGGAAAAAGAAGAAGAAAAAAACCCCCTAAGATTAGTAGAAGGAAAGAAACATAAAGATCTGAGCAGAAATAAATGAAAAAGAACTGAAAGAAACAATAGTAAAGATTAATAAAACTAAAGCTGGTTCTTTGAGAAGATAAACAAAATTGACAAACCGTTAGCCAGACTCATCAAGAAAAAAAGAGAGAAGAGTCAAATCAACAAAATTAGAAATGAAAAAGGAGAGGTTACAACAGACAATGCATAAGTACAAAGGATTATAAGAGACTATTATGAACAACTATATGGCAATAAAATGGATAACCTGGAAGAAATGGACAGATTCTTAGAAAAGTTCAATCTTCCAAGAGTGAACCAGGAAGAAACAAATTATGAACAACCCAATTACAAGCACTGAAATTGAAGCCTGTGATCAAAAATCTCCCAAAACACAAAAGCCCAGTACGAGATGACTTCACAGGAGAACTCTATCAAACATTTAGAGAAGAGATAATGCCTATCCTTCTAAAGTGAGAGTTTCTCAGTTGTGTCTGACTCTTTGATACAGTCCATGGAATTCTCCAGGCCAGAATACTGGAGTGGGTAGCCTTTCCTTTCTCCAGGGGATCTTCCCAACCCAGGGATTGAACCCAGATCTCCCAGATTGCAGGTAGATTCTTTACTAGCTGAGCCACAAGGGAAGCCCAAAGTTAATACCACCTATTATCTTGTCCAACTCTTTGTGAGCCCATGGACATCCATGGAATTCTCTAGGCCAGAATACTGAAGTGGGATCGAATCCAAGTCTCCCACATTGCAGGTAGATTCTTTACCAGTTGAGCCACATGGTAAAACTCTTTCAAAATTTTTCAAAAACAAAAAAACTCTTTAAAAAAATTGCAGAGGAAGGAACACTTTCAAACTCATTCTATGAGGCCATCATCACCCCGATACCAAAACCAGACAAAGACATGAAAAAAGAAAACTACAGGCCAATATTAGTGATAAACACAAATGCAAAAATCCTCAACAAAATCTTAGCAAACAGAATTCAGCAACACATCAAAAAGCTCATACACCATGATCAAGTTGGGTTCATTCCAGGGATGCAAGGATTCTTCAATATATGCAAATCAATCAATGTGATACACCATATTAACAAACTGAAAGATAAAAACCATATGACCATCTGAATAGATGCAGAAAAAGCCTTTGACAAAATTCAGCACCCATTTATGATTAAAACTCTTCAAAAAATTTGCATAGAAGAAACCTACCTCAACATAGTAAAGGCCATATATGATAAGCCTACAGCAAACATTATTCTCAATGGTGAAAAACTGAAAGCATTCCCCCTAAGATCAGGAACAAGAAAGGGTGTCCACTTTCACCACTATTATTCAGCATAGTTCTGGAAGTCCTAGCTACAGCAATCAGAGAAAAAAAAGAAATAAAAGGAATCCAGTTCAGAAAAGAAGAAGTAAAGCTCTCACTGCTTGCAGATAACATGATACTGTACATGCTGCTGCTGCTGCTGCTAAGTTGCTTCAGTCGTGTCTGACTCTGTGCGACCCCATAGATGGCAGCCCAACAGGCTCCCCTGCCCCTGGGATTCTCCAGGCAAGAACACTGGAGCGGGGTGCCATTTCCTTCTCCAATGCATGAAAGTGAAAAGTGAAAGTGAAGTCGCTCAGTCATATCCAACTCCTTGTGACCCCATGGACTGCAGCCTACCAGGCTCCTCCATCCATGGAATTTTCCAGGCAAGAGTACCGGAGTGGGGTGCCATTGCCATAGAAAACCCTAAAGATAGTATCAGAAAATTAGTAGAGCTCATCAGTGAATTTAGCAAAGTTGCAGGATACAAAATCAATACACAGAAATCACTTGCATTTCTATATACTAACAATGAAAAATTAGAAAGAGAAATTAAGGAATCAATCCCATTCACCACTGCAACAAAAAGAATTAAATATCTAGGAATAAATTTCCCTAAGGAGAGAAAACAACTGAATACAGAAAATTTTAAGACACTGATGAAAGAAATCAAAGATGACATAAACAGATGGGAGTGATATTCCATGTTCCTGTGTAGGAAGAATCAATATTGTGAAAATGACTATACTACCAAATGCAATCTACAGATTCAATGCAATCCCTATCAAATTACCAACGGCATTTTTCACAGAACTACATAAAAAATTTTCAAAATTCAAATGGAAACACAAAAGACCCCGAATAGCCAAAGAAGTCTTGAGAAAGAAGAATGAAGCTGGAGGAATCAACCTTCTTGACTTCAGATTATACTACAAAGCTACAGTCATCAAGACAGTATGGTACTGGCACAAAAACAGAAATATAGACCAATGAAACAGATATAAAGCCCAGAAATAAACCCATGCACCTGTGGGTACCTTATTTTTGACAAAGGAGGCAAGAATATACAATGGTGCAAAGACAGCCTCTTCAATAAATGGTGCTGGGAAAACTGGACAGCTACATGTAAAAGAATGATATTAGAACACTTCCTAACACCATACACAAAGATAAACTCAAAATGGATTAATGACCTAAAGGTAAGGCCAGAAACTGTAAAACTCTTAGAGGAAAACATAGGCAGAACACTCAAATGACCTAAATCAAAGCAAGATCTTCCATGACCCACCTCCTAGAATAATGGAAATAAAAACAAAAGTAAACAAGTGGGACCTGATTAATTGTAAAAGCTTTTGCACAGCAAAGGAAACTATAAGCAAGACAACGCTCAGAATGGGAGAAAATGACAGCAAATAAAACAACTGACAAAGGATAAATTTCTAAAATATACAAGCAGCTCATACAACTCAATACCAGAAAAACAAACAACCCAATCAAAAAGTGGGAAAAAAGACCTAAACAGACATTTCGCCAAAGAATACATACAGATGGCTAACAAACACATGAAAAGACAGATGCTCAACATCGCTCATTTTTAGAGAAATGCAATTCAAAACTACAGTGAGATATCTCCTCAAACCAGTCAGAATGGCCATCATCAAAAAGTCTACAAACAATAAATGCGGAAGAGGGTGTGGAGAAAAGGGGACACTCTTGCCCTGTTGGTGGGAATGTAAACTGATATAGCCACTACAGAAGACAGTATGGAGATGCCTTAAAAAATTAGGAATAAAACCACCATATGACTCAGCAATCCCACTCCTAGGCATATACCCTGAGGAAACCAAAATTGAAAAAGACACACGTATCCCATTGTTCACTGCAGCACTATTTACAATAGCTAGAACATGGAAGCAACCTAGATGTCTATTGACAGATGAATGGATAAAGTTGTGGTACATATACACAATGGAATACTACTCAGCCATAAAAAGGAACACATTTGAGTCTGTTCTGATGAGGTGGATGAACACAGAACCTATTATACAGAATGAAGTGACTCAGAAAAAGAAAGATAAATACTGTATTCTAACACATATATACGGAATCTAGAAGAATGATACTGAAGAACTTATTTACAGGGCAGCAATGGGCAAACAGACATAGAGAATAGACTTATGGACATGGGGAGAGGGGAGGAGAGGGTGAGATGAATGAAAAGAGTAACATGGAAACTTACAAATAGATAGCCAATGGGAATTTGCTATATGGTTCAGGAAACTCTTTAACAGGGGCTCTGTATCAACCTAGAGGGGTGGGATGGAGAGGGAGATAGGAGGGAGGCTCCAAAAGGAGGGGAAATATATATACCTATGGCCGATTCATGTTGAAGTTTGACAGAAAACAACAAAATTCTATAAAGCAATTATCCTTCAATTAAAAAATAAATTAAAAAAAAATTTAAAAATACAAAAAAGAAATACACAAAGTAAATGGTGCTTATGAGTTATACTAGTAAAAAGAACTAGCTGAGAAGAAAATAAACAAATCAGGTCATATTATTAATATATATTATTAATAATATTATTAGTATAATATGACCTGGTTTTAACTATTTACCTGAAATAATGAAGAGATTTCTTTTTATCAGGAAATCTGTACTCAAATAAGTTGGAAGGCTTGTATACTGTTATCTGATTTACTTAGTAGAGAGTAGATAGTCAAGATCCCAACAGAACTATTTGGCATAAAAGATGGAATGGAAGCAAATATATGAATGCTGAAAAAGCAAAATAATTCCCTTTCCCACACATGCTATGAAATTCTAAAACTGAAATCATTAAATCCTTGTGCAAAAACAAGGCATTCATAAAATTGGAGCACTTAAGAGTGGGGAAAGCTGTTTTGGGTGATGATTAGCAGATAAAAATTCCTGACCAAGAAGAGCTTGTTTCTTGGGTGCCACTAAGGAAAAAAAAAAAAATCATTAACTAAGGAAAGGGCCAATGGTGCTTTTTTTTTTTTTTGCCTACAAGTAGCAAGTAAAGTCAGGACCTACCTACCCAAGTGACATACCTACCCTACCTTCCCATCCACACCATGCCCTTGGTGATTCATCCAGTCCTCAGCTTGGTACTATCCTTCTGCTTTCAATTCTCATATTTATATCTTCAACCTAGGCGACTCTATTAAATAGACTCATATCTATCTCAGATGTTCAAAAGATTATTCAAACCTTCTGTGCTTAAAATTAGACTGTGATTCTTCCTTCTAAATGTATTCCTCCCATACTCTTCCTTATCTCATCAAATAGCAGCTCCTTTTCCTTCAGTTGCTTGGGCCAGTTGCTTGGAATTATTCTCTACTTTGTTCTTCTACACTTCAAATTCAATCTATCAGCAAATCCAGATGGGTCCCACCTTCTAACTACTACCACAATTTGATTACTTTTTACTACCTCCACTATAGTGTCCTGTATCAAACCATCAACATCTCTCATCCAAGTTTCTGGAACCTAACTGGTCTCTCTGCTTTCACCTTTCCCCTCAAATCCTCTATTCTTAATTTATTATCCAAAAAAAGATCCCTTTGCTTCTCTGGTGGCTCAGGCAGTAAAGAATCTGTCTGTAGTGTGGGAGACCAGGGTTTGATCCCTAGGTTGGGATGATCACCTGCAGAAAGGAATGGCTACCCACTCCAGTATTCTTGCCTGGAGAATTTCATGGCGGGCTACAGTCCATGAGGTCACAGAGTCGGACATGACTGAGTGATTAACACTTTAAAACATAAGGCATCTTGTTTCACCTCCTCTCAAAGTTTTCCAGTGGCCTCATATCACTGAAAGTAAAAGCCAAAGTTCTTACACCATTCTTCAGTCTCACATGGTTTGCCCCCCACCCCCCGACCCCGCCACTCCTGTATTCATCTCTTTCTCTCCTCTTTATTTCCTCAGCTCCAGCCAGACTAGCCTCCTTGTTGTTCTTAAAATATGAGAGGCATGCTCCTGCTTAAGGTCTTTGTTCTTGCTGATCCCTGAAGAGCTTGCCCCATTACTTCCTCAGTTCTCTGCTCAAATGTTGCCTAAATAAATAATTTCCAAACAATTCTTACAAAAAAGGCAATAACCCTTCCTCTGCGCCTACCAACAATCTTGTTTCCTTCACTGTGTTGTTCTCCATAGCATTTATCACCATCTGACATACTAGTTTTTTACTCATTTAGTCCTTATTATCTGTCTTCTCTCACTAGAATGTAAACTCCATTTGGAAGCAGGGGTTTTATCTATTTTGGTCATTTTATTTCTAGTGCCTTGAACTGTGTCTCAATGTCTAACAGGCATTAAATATTTGTTAGATAAATTAATCAGACAAGTAGTTTAATGAAGCGCATTCACCCTGCTCACCTTTTAGAAAGTGTGTGATTAAAAAACACAGAGACGATAATGGAAATTTCAAAAATATGGTGTCACTGTGAAGTTTTGTAATTATTTTTGACTTAACACTGTTAGAGAAAACATTCCTACCTGACCCTCTAATGACTCTGAACCTCTGCTAGTAGACAATAACTATCTAGCTCTTTGCTCAATATTACAAGACAGCTCACTTCTTAGACTGGGATGGGAGAGAGGATAATCTCAGTTTTGAAAAGAAGAGAGGAAAGAAGGGAACTTGACAATAAATCCTCAGGCTAACAGGAGAAGAGAAACAAGATAAATGGGTAAAGACATTCTTCATCTGTGTTGAGATAATGGATGAACCACAAGGAAAGGATGGAAGGGCTTTATGTGGGGGCATCCACATGCTTGGCACATTCTAGATACTCATAAACTGTTTATTGAATGGTTAACTAAATGAACAAATGGGACTCAATGGACTGGAAGGAGAAGTAGAAATATAATGTGGAAAGAATATTAATAAACATGGTAAATTCCTATGAACTCTATTCTCAAATTACAAAACTTTAGTACCATGTCAAAGTAGCCCCTTTACTGAGAGATTCACCATCAGTGACAGCCCAGGAAAAGCTCTCTTCAAGATTTTGGTCATCTTCAAGATTTTGGACATCTTCAAGATTTTGGCAGTGCGAGTGGATCCACTTATACTTACACTTATACTTACAGAAAACCCCAAACCATCTTTAATTAGATTAAAATCTACCTAATCCTAGCATACTACAATCAACCATGGGTATTTTCTAATTTTGATATATAATATTCCAAATAAGAAAAAGTTACTTGTTTCATTTCTACTTTGTTTAGGTTTTATTAATTTTCATATATTCTTAGCACTGATGATAATTTTTCAGATTTTCTTCTTTAAGCTTTATATAAATTATAAATATTTTTCTATTATTTTACCTTCCAGTATTGTCATCAAAATTGAGGTTCTAGTACTAATATTATTATTATTTATATGCATTTATGTGAAATATCCAGCTCACTGGGCAAAAGTAGAATTGGTGACAACACTGACAAAATACTACTACCTACCACATGTTGACATAGCCAGAAAGAGGCAGTTAATTAAACTTAAGTCACAGATACCTGATTAGGGACACACTTACATCTGCCAGTTCCTTGATCTGCTTTGGTGACACATCAAACGTATCGAGTCTTTGAAGGCACGGCAAATGATATAACACATGTGTGGAATAATTACACAGCAGACAAACTGGATTGGTTTTATACTGAGGATCATTCAGACATAAATCCTTTAAGTGACGTAGCCTGGTTAAGTTAGTAAGGTCCTAGAACAGTAATAAATTAATTAATTTCAACTGTCCATTTCTAAAAAAGGCATTTGAATTCTTAAGATCACCCATAATTTAATTAATGCATTTTAATTATGTACCTTAATATGTGGAAGGGATTTAGATGAACAAATGTTATTCTCTAGTGAAAAAGATGTTAAATACTTGAAAAATGGATCAATACTTAAACAGCAGACTCTGTTTCCATGCATTTTAAATGTAAAAGGCCAAAGAGTATTTACTGAATCATGTATTCCACATGAAATCTTGGAGCCCATTTATTCCTTCAGACCCCATTCCCTCTTTGCACACAGCCCCTTTGCCAACAAGTGCCCAGCAGTAACAAGGGTGCAGGTCTCCTACAAGCTTCATCAAACTCCCCACACCAACCACCACTCACTCTTTTCCTTAGCCTCCAGGTCTGCTATTATCACCAAAGACTTATGGCACCTCTGTTCTATCATAATTACCACTGATATCCTGAGTTTTAGGTTTTCTTTTGGTTTGAGGTTTTTTGTTTCTATAAATTCCATTTCTGCCTATTAAAGCCAACTGACATCTAGCTTTCTCCTAAGGCCCTCATTTTCCTCACAGACTCTGGAAGGGTAAGGGTTGTTAATGTAATTACATCTTTTACCTTGAAATTAAAATCATATGGAATACATACATGATTTAGTAAATACTCTTTGGCCTTTTACATTTAAAATGCATGGAAACAGAGTCTGCTGTTTAAGTATTGATCCATTTTTCAAGTATTTAGCATCTTTTTCACTAGAGAATAACATTTATTCATCTAAATCACTTCAACATATTACTTTCCACCAATCTCTAAGACATCCTCACATCTTTCTCAATAATAATATTACTAGGGGGGCCTGGGGTAGGAGGGTACGATGGTAGAGTGGACTTGATGGAATGCAATGCTAGTTAGGAGACTCAGAATCAGAATTAAAGGAAATCCAAGGCAAGAATCAGGAGGTTCTAAATTAGAAGATAAAGTACAAATGGAATCAGGAAGCAAGTAATGAAGTCAGGCTGCCAGAATCACCAGTAAGGAGGAGGTGGACATGTGTGTCCCGGCTATCTATGGACAAGTGAGAACTTGGCTCCCTGGCTGGACCTGAGGCTATGGCTGGGCCCACAGCCCAGGAGTGGCACTAAGCAGTGTTTCTCTAGAAAGGAGACTGCTGGATAGACTTGTGCAGAGAATTATTTGGTCAAATTCTGCAGGACAAGGAAGGTAAACCACTGATAGTTCTGAAGTATGAAGATACTGTTTTCTGGGTGGCTGGTTTGCATCTGACCATGAGTCTAAGCTATGATGGGTGTGAACTTTGAAGTCTTACACAGGAATCCTCCACCCACACTCTAAAGTTAGATGACACTGGAGTCTATGAAAGCACAACATCTCACTGAAAATTAGTGGGATGGTACCTGGTACAGATGGAAAGGGCACACAAATTTTTTCATCACCACCAAGATAGTATCTCTTTAGGGTGACTGGAAAGGTTAGACATAAAAATTCAGAATAGTAGTATTTCAGGAGCATTCCTAGAATGAAAATAGTAAAAGTTGCTGTGAGTTATGCTCAATGTTTTTTTGAGAAGTAGCTGCCATTATCGCAGAGAGCCTTTTTAATTTTATGCCATACAGTGAATCTTCACAATAGTCCTATTTAATCCCATTCTTTTGGTGAGGAGAGTGAAATAGGTTAACATTATAACAGTGAGACTAATAATAAAATAGCCTATCTATTGAGTGATGTTCAGTCTTTATTCTAAGAACCTTATTTTATTATGTCACTTCAGCGTCACGTTACCATTGTACTGCGCTGCCCCTGGTTTGTGGCAGGGCTAGAAATGACAGGTCTTCCTGGCTGTGCAGCCTCTGCTCTTCGCCACAAGGCTGTCATGGCAGGCCAGGGTGAGATAAGCTACCATATGGCTCCTTGGCAGGGTGATACCTCATCCTCCCAGCATTCTGCACTTATCTTCTTCAGCCTCAACTCATACTCTCTCCCTCGTTCTGCTCCAGACAGAGGATTTCTAGTTTTTTGAATTTTCCACCGTCTTTCCACCACCTAGGTCCTGCACACCTTTGCCTGGAATGTTCTTTCCTTAGGTAACTCCTGTTCATGTCTCATTTGTTAGCTTAAATATTACCTACTGAGCAAAACACTGAGCATAACTCACAGCAACTTTTACTATTCTCATCCTAGGAATGTTCCTGAAATACTATTCTGAATTTTTATATCTAACCTTTCCAGTCACCCTAAAAAGATACTATCTTGGTGGTGATAAAAAAATTTGTGTGCCCTTTTCCATCTGTACCAGGTACCATCCCACTAATTTTCAGTGAGATGTTGTGCTTTCATAGACTCCAGTGTCATCTAACTTTAGGTAATATTTAAGGTAACAAATGAGTGTAGGTAATACTTAAGTGTAGGTAATATTTAAGTGTATACATATACACATTTTGAATATATGTTTCATAGCTCCCTCTGATCTCTGTTGCTGCTGTTACTACAAATAAACCCCTTGATTTCCTACCTCCACTTCTTTCTGCATGCGGTTCTTCTCATCTTTGGAATGCCTACTTCCAACTATGTTGTAGAAGATTCTCCCTACATTGCCTGTTGAAGTTCTGTCAGCCCTTCAATGTTCACATCAAATATTTCCTCTTTAACTTTACCAATAAAATTAAACTTTATTTAAATTTCTTTTAAGGTGCTTATAACATTCTGCCTCATGGTAAAGAATCTGCCTGCAATGCAGGAGACCTGGATTCAATCCCTGGGTTGGGAGGATGCCCTGGAGAAAAGCATGGCAACCCACTCCAGTATTCTTGCCTGGAGAATTCCTGGACAGAACCTTGTGGGCTATAGTCCATGCGGTGGTAAAGAGTCAGACACAGCTGAGTGACTTTCACTTCAAACATTCTGCCTCATTCTATAGCTTTTTGGTGTTCTATAATCTGTTTTGAGGAAAAGAATGCCTACTTTAATATCAATCAATTCAGAATTATTTAAATGGTAAATCTGCCCACCTTTCTTTAGTATTACCCTAGAGGAAGTGTTTGAATATGTACTTCATTCTGACACTGTCAAAATTATGAATGCTATATATTTTTACCCACACTATATGCCATAAACATTGTCTTATTTGTTTTTTTCTCTCTCATTTATGTACCTCACAAATGTTTACTGAGGTTTATTACAAGTCAAATACTGCTTTAAGTATTGTGCATAGAGCAGTGAATAAAACAGGTGAGTTCCCGTACTCATGGAGCTTGTATTCTAGTAAGCTTTCTGGATAAGTTCCAACAGGAAAAATAGAAAAGGAGAAAAATGATGGGAATGCTTCCAGTTGCAAGAGGGTAGTAGGGGATTGTTGCTATTTTATTTCAATTAGGCAAGAAAGGCATAGCTAAGAACATAACATTTGAATAAAGTCTGAAAAGAAATGAGATGAGCTATGAGGATATATGTGAGCACGCTGTGCACTTAGTCGCTCAATCGTGTCCAACTCTTGCAACCCGATAGACGGTAGCCTGCCAGGCTCCTCTGTCCATGGGATTCTTCAGGCAAGAATATCAGAGTGGGTTGCCATTTCCTCCTCCAGGGGATCTTCCCAACCCAGGGATCGAACCCAGGTCTCTTGCATTGCAGTCAGACTCTACCAACTGAGCTACGAGGGAAGCCCATGAAGATATATGGGGGAAGAATATTCCAGCAAGTGCAAAGGCTCTAAGGTGACTGTCTTAGATATATTTAAGGAATAGTGAAGAGACCAGAGAGGCTAGAATGATGTAAACAAAGGGGACAGTGATAGAAGCTGTAGTCAGAGAGACAGTGGGGAAACGATTATATAGAATCTGATGGGCCATTGTAAGAATTGGCTTTTACTCTGAAAGAGATGAGAAACCAAGGACGGGTTTTTGAGCAGAAGTGATTTGATCTGACGTATATTTAAAGGGGCAGGATGCTATGTAAAGAACAGACTGAGTATAGTGAAGGGTAAACACAGGGAGAACTGTTAGGAGGGTTTTTTTTCAGTAATGCAAGAAAGAGAAGATGGTGTCTTGAATCAGGCTAACAGTGATACAGGCGGTTAAAAAATGGTCAGACTCGACATATCCTGAAGGTAGAGCCAACAGAATTTGCTGATGCACTGGATATGGGGCATGGAATAACTAAGGATTTTGGCTTAAGTTATCAGAAGAATAGAGATGCCTTTTAGAGAAATGGAGAAGGCTGCAGGAGATGAAGGTCTGGCAAAGGGAAACTCAGTTTGAGTTAGGATAGGAGATGTCTATCATATTTTTAGGCAAAATAGAGATACCAATTTAGGAGTAATTAGTGGATAAACGTATTTCAAGTTGTAAGATGATTAGAGTGATTAGAGAATGAATGCAGATAGAAATGAGAAAAGATCTTGGACTAACTTGGGACAATCCATTTTTTAGGTGCTAGAAGAGAATGAAAAGCCAGAAAACTGAAGAGGTATAGCCAGAAAGATGGGAGAAAAACTAAGAGAAAGTGGTATCCTAAAAACCAACTGAATAGTTATTTTTTTTGGTTTTAATAGTGTCAGATCATTAGGGCCAATTTATCAGATGATGTGAAAATTTGTGGAAGTATTCGGTAGCCCAAAACAATTAAATTATTCTTTAAGAGGGGAATATTTAGTCTATTTTCTTCAATAAGATGGCTCATGATTCAGATTGATAAATAAAAATAAATTATTCCACTTAAACATACCTTGAAAGAACATATTTGGTTACCAGAAAGGTTTAATCTTTCTAGTTGTTCATTGGGATCAAGACATCGACCTTTAATTTAAAAAAACAAGATGAGAAAAAAATTAAATTTCTTATTTTACCTCCTATTCATATCTTGCCATGTTTCTGAGTTGTATATGACCATCTTTTCCTAACAGTAACATTGCACAACTAGTAACCACTGATCAATGGGTAGTATTTCCATATCCTTTAACTATAGATTTAGAAATACTTTGTAAAGACATCATACAAAAAGTCTAAAAGAAAGAAACCTAAGACTGTACTTTTTATACAAACAAAAAATTATTGTAACATTATCTCATATTTCAAATGAAACTGTACATACCAATGCTGCTTATTAGATTTCCAGCAAGGTTGAGATCACTTAAATTCTTCAAAGTTTGCAAGCCCTAAAAAATTTAGGCAACATATAATTTAGAAGAAATCATTAAAATCTATGTTTATAAGTCATCTGAGCAAGCTGGTTAGCTCTCCTGGTGTTTCAAGCACCAGGTGCTGTTTACTTTACAAGCTTAGAACTCAGTGCAGCCTACCTTGTTTTCTGGAATCTGGAGAGAATTACTGAAGGAGAAGGGAACAGGGAGCAGAGTAGGGAAGAAAAGAAGAAGAGGAGGAAAAAGAATACATACAGAACAAGTTATATATAAAACTTCTCCAAACCTCCTTTTTATTTTTAACCCTCAAAGAAGAAATAACATCTTACCTCCCAGACATGGTAGAAGAAATAAAGAAAATTATGTATATGAGGTTCTCTCTATGTTATAATATGCTATATATGCATTAGTTCTCAACAATAATTAAACTAGTCATGAATATTTCTTGGACACTGGTTAAGCTCTACAGGAGTCAGTCAGTTCAGTCACTCCGTCGTGTCTAACTCTTTGCGACCCCATGAATCGCAGCACGTCAGGCCTCCCTGTCCATCACCAACTCCCGGAGTCTACTCAAATTCATGTCCATTGAGTTGGTGATGCCATCCAGCCATCTCATCCTCTGTCGTCCCCTTCTCCTCCAGCCCCCAATCCCTCCCATCATCAGGGTCTTTTCCAATGAGTCAACTCTTCGCATGAGGTGGCCAAAGTATTGGAGTTTCAGCTTTAGCATCAGTCCTTCCAATGAACACCCAGGACTGATCTCCTTTAGGATGGACTGGTTGGACCTCCTTGCAGTCCAAGGGACTCTCAAGAGTCTTCTCCAACGCCACAGTTCACAAGCATCAATTCTTCAGCACTCAGCTTTCTTCACAGTCCAACTCTCACATCCATATATGATTACTGGAAAAACCATAGCCTTGACTAGAGGGACCTTTGTTGGCAAAGTAATGTCTCAGCTTTTGAATATGCTATCTAGGTTGGTCATAACTTTCCTTCCAAGGAGTAAGCGTCTTTTAATTTCATGGCTGCAGTCACCAACTGCAGTGATTTTGGAGCCCCAAAAAATAAAGTCAGCCACCGTTTCCACTGTTTCCCATCTATTTCCCATGAAGTGATGGAACCAGATACCACGATCTTAGTTTTCTGAATGTTTAGCTTTAAGCCAACTTTTTCACTCTCCTCTTTCACTTTCATCAAGAGGCTTTTTAGTTTCTCGTCACTTTCTGCCATAAGGGTGGTGTTGTCTGCATATATGACTGACTTTAAATATAAATCACTGAAATTATCTTACCTCAATATATTTAATTGCATTGTGGTTCAGCCAAAGAACCTCCAATCTGGATAATTTCTCTAAATTTTCTATTTTATAAATTTTATTATAATATAAGTATAGCTTTTCTAAACTTCTGCATTCTTGAAGACCTCCAATTTTCTGTAAAAAAAAAAAGAGGAGACTGAACATTTATATTTTATTAATCCTTTCAATAAGGTACATTTTAAGTACATTTTCCTTTAAAAATCACATTTTCAAAATAGACTGCAAAATCAATACCCAGAAAAATGAACTGAAATTAAAAAATCATATAATTGCTCTACTTAAATACAACTATTTTCAATTTTCATATTCTCTGCTGCTGCTGCTAAGTCGCTTCAGTCGTGTCTGACTCTGTGCGACCCCACAGACGGCAGCCCACCAGGTTCCCCCGTCCCTGGGATTCTCCAGGCAAGAACACTGGAGTGGGTTGCCATTTCCTTCTCCAATACATGAAAGTGAAAAATGAAAGGGAAGTCGCTCAGTTGTGTCCGAAGTTTTAATCAATTTGATACCTATTTTATATGGTTATAATCATAATAACTAGACAATTTTGAGGGATTTTTTTAAAGTCATCTAAAAAAATGTTTTTATAATCTTTCAAATTATAGTATTTACAAAATATTTCATGTTTATAATAATTTTCTTAGAAATAATCTTATATGATTATTTGTTTCAAAATTTTAACTATTATAAATAATATTACAACAAATAAATTTATGTATAGAGTTTTCTGCTTTTAATTACTTCTCTAGGATAAAATCTTAGAGTAGGGATTTCTGAGTCAAAAAGTATATACTTATCTCTGGCTCTTGATTTATTTTGCAATATGGCTTTTCAATACAGATGTTATAATTTTCACACAAGCAATAGTGTTAAAATAAACCAGTTTTATTACAAAGCAATACTGGGTATTAGTTGATCTGATTTGATTATTAAAAAGTAGAATGTGTCTATTTTTTCAATTATTTCTATTTTATCCTTTGTATACATCTATTTTTATATTTTGCCCATTTAAATGTTTCTTTTGTTTTACTGGGTAAAGGGTTTAATTCATCATGTATGAATTTATCTGTTTTGATCCATACCTCAAGCATATACTTCAATGAATTATTTAACGAAGCCAAATAATTTAGTACAAATACTTCATGTAAGGTTATGTTTAGGCTTACCTCTATGCAGCATTCAGCAATCCAAAGTTCTTTAAGCTGTAAACAAGTTTCTAGTCCTGAAATTTCTTTTATATCTTGAGCAACAATTGTGAGACTTGTTAAATTAGGAAATAATGACAATCCAACTATACGAGGATACCCTGAGAAAAACATTTCCAGTTTTGAAGTATCTGATCCTTCTTGTCCAATCATCTCATAAGACAAACCATTGCATAAACACTGTTTTCAAAAAAGAAATTGGGTTATTACCTTTTTAAGATAATAAATTATTTTTGATATTAGAAATTATAAACTGTTTTACTGATGACATTTTGACTCACAAGAAGAAAAGCTGTACCGCATACATGGTTTTTCTCTACTTCCAAAGATCATAGAAGAAATCTTTAGATAAACTCCAGAGAGAAGTGTAAAAATGTTTCAATTAGTATTCTTACAAATGTAGTTGAAAAGAAATCTGGTTTTGACTCACCAGTTCTTTAATTATGTCGTGTTGGTTTATGTTTTCACATTCAATCATCTTCCATTAAAAATAAAGGTTATAACAATATATCTATTAAGAAAAAGGAAAAGTTGAAGTAAGTACCAGAATCATGCCATATTATTAAAGGGACCTTAACATTACTTAGGTGGACTTACTCATCTGTGACTTAACATTTTCCAACAGTACATTACCAAGAATGTCTGGACCCTAAGACAGTCCATTCCATCTCTGAAATTTTCTCTTGGAAAGTTATTTTTTTATTCTGAATTTAATTGTCTCTCCATAACTCCTCCCCATTCACTGCCATTTTACCTCCTGCTGAAACAAGCATAATTTTTCTTCCACATTATGAGCCTTTAATACTTGAAGAACATAATCAGCTCTCATCTATACCTTTATCTTGCCCCAAGTTCATGACTTTTAGTTCTCTTACTAAAAAGATTCTTGTTTTTCTTCCTTGAATCAGTTCCAGTTCATTCTTTCTATTATGTTGTAATGTCCCAAACTGAATACAGTTTTCTAAGTATAGTTAGCAAAGAAAAGAATCCTCAGGGCTTAGTAACATACCAGAGGCATGGCAATAAATGTTTATCAAAATGAACTAGTCAACTTCTTAATGGTATGAAATACTAAATAACTACATAGCTTCAATAAAATGTAGGCTACTGTTTCATTAATTTTTAATATATTCATTATATTGTTCCAGATATATACTATTTAGAAAAATATAGGAATCTGGTCTTAATATGTTGTTGTTCAGTCACTCAGATTTGTTTGACTCTTTGTGATCCCATGGACTGCAGGACACCAGGCTTCCCTGTCCTTCACTATCATCCGGAGTTTGCTCAAACTCATGTCCATTGAGTCGGTGATACCATCCAACCTCTCATCCTCTGTTGCTCCCTTCTCCTCATGCCCTCAGTATTTCCCAGCATCAGGGTCTTTTCCAATGAGTCGGCTCTTTGCATCAGGTGGCCAAAGTTATTGGAGTTTCAGCTTCAGCATCAGTCCTTCCAATGAATATTCACAACTGATTTCCTTTAGGTTTGACTGGTTTGATCTCCTTGCTGTCCAAGGGACTCTCAAGAGTCTTCTCCAGCACCACAGTTCGAAAGCATCAATTCTTCAGTGTTCAGCTTTCTTAATGGTCCAACTCTCACATCCATACATGACTACTGGAAAAACCACAGCTTTGACTAGATGGATGGATCTTTGTCGGCAAAGTGCTGTCTCTGCCTTTTAATACACTGTCTAGGTTGTCATAGCTTTTCTTCCAAGGAGCAAGCATCTTTTAATTTCATGGCTGCAGTAATTGTCCACAGTGATTTTGGAGCCCAAGAAAATAAAACCTGTCACTGTTTCCATTGTTTCCCCATTTGTTTGCCATGAAGTGATAGAACCATATGCCATGATCTTAGTTTTCTGATTGTTGAGTTTTAAGCCAGCTATTTCACTCTCCTCTTTCACCTTCATCAAGAAGCTCTTTAGTTCGTCTTCACTTTCTGCCAATAGGGTGGTGTCATCTGCATATCTGAGGTTATTGATATTTCTCCCAGCAATCTTGATTCCAGCTTGAGTTTAATCCAACCTGGCATTTCTCATGATGTACTCTGCATATAAGTTAAATAAGCAGAGTGACAATATACAGCCTTGACACACTCCTTTCCCAATTTTGAATCAATTCATTGTTCCATGTCTGGTTCTCACTGTTGCCTCTTGACTTGCATACAGGTTTCTCAGAAGGCAGGTAAGGTAGTCTAGTATTCCCATCTCTTGAAGAATTTTCCAGTTTGTTGTGATCCACACAATCAAAGACTTCAATGTAGCCAATGAAGCAGAAATAGGTTTTTTTGGAATTCCTTGCTTTCTGTATGATCTAACGGATGTTGGCAATTTGATTTCTGGTTCCCCTGCCCTTTTTAAATCCAGCTTGTTCATCTGGAAGTTCTCAGTTCATGTATTGCTAAATCCTAACTTGAAGGATTTTGAGCATTACCTTGCTACCATGTGGAAAACTGGTAGGATGTGAAGTCAGAGAAGTACTGTGGGGTGGATTTCTTCTTGAATAAGATGTAAAGCTATATGAGGATTTTGAATGAAAGAATAACACAAGCTGTCTTGGGTTTTGAAAAGGATTGCCCTAGCTACTGTGTTGAAAATAGACTGCAGGGGTTGATGGGAGAAGCAAGGAGATCAGTCAAGGAGCAGTTGTAATAAGGTGAGAAAGGGTGGCGGCTGGAACTGGGTGGTGGTAGTGAAGACGGTGAGCAGTAGTTAGATGCTAGATCTATGATGAAAGTAATATTGACCATTCCTTCCCTGCTTTCAATTGGCAGCTGTCTCTTTACACTATTCTTGGATAATCCCCAAATATTACAGCATAGGAGTGGGCAGACAAGGGAGCGTGCAGCAAAGAACTACCTGAAGGAGTTTAGATACTCCATCAGAGGCCCATATAGAGATGCAGACTGCAGTCTTTCCTCCTAGGTTTACTTGGATGGCATCCCAAGTAAAGGAGGGCCCCTACATTCTGGTTTAATGTCTGTGAGCACCAAAGGAAAAGCCTGTCTGCCCACCACCACACAAGGGACAAAGCCTGCCTTTAGCACCCCCAGAGTCACCAAACAGTGATCCAAGTTTTCTAGCCTATAGTCTATGCCCAAGATATCTATTAGAGAAGACATTAACTGCTCCCTTCATTATTCACTAAATTATTATACGTAGCTGAGTCTAATTTTGGACTTTCTAATCTGTGCTTTCCGTTAGCTCTATTTATTCCTACAGTATTATCCTGTGTTAATAATTATGATTTATATTGTAAATTTCTACCTCATTTCTTTTTTTTGAAATTTCCTGGTTACTCTTTCATATTTATTTTTCCAAGTAATATTTATTATTATTTTGCATTTAGTTTTAAAAATTCACTTGGGACTCTGACTGAGATTAGATTGTAAATAATTTAGGGAGAACTTCCACCTTTCCAGTATTGAATCTTCCTTTAGAACAAGATATAACTAACTCTCCATTTATTCAAGAAGACTATTTTTTCTTTCTTTTTTCAAACTTTTTATTTTATGTTGAAGTATAGTTGATTACAAATGTTATGATAGTTTCAGTTGTAAAGCAAAGCGATTCAGTTATACATATACATGAATCTATTCTTTCTCAAAGACTACTTTTTCTTCAGAGAGAAATATTCATATTTGCGATATCAACCTTTCTCTCACTTCACCTTAACTTCTCTTCACCAGTGCCCTCACTTAAGAAAAACCTTGTTGTAATTCAGTAGTTAATTAGTGAAACAAATTTAACTTAAAACCCTCAAATTATATAATTTTTATAGCCACATCTGAATTACGTGATTATGCATAATTAATAATACATAATTATGGACCTTCCTGGCATTTACAAACCTCCTATGTTTTCTCCAAACTCAAGTAGTCCCAAGGCTTCCAACCTCTGATTCCATCTAGAGGTGAGTGTCCTGATGCCCAGCTTGTACTTGCTCTCCTGCACCTGGGAAACCTCTTTTTAGGACCTGTCCATCTAAGAAACTGCAGGTCTGCTCGAGTTTCTCCAGGGAGCCAGGAGCCACCATCTATAGCTTTCATCCTTCAAATCTCAAACCTTGGATTGATCCAGTCACCTCTGATCTCTGCTCTGGAGTGCTCCTCAAAGATTTCACTTGACTGGTTGGTCATGTGAGTTGAAATCACTATGAATGCAATGAGTTGAATCCAACAACAGATATCTTATATTTTCCTCTTCAACTTCCTCTCCTAAGGAGTAGGACTAGAGATACAGACCTGAGATTCACAATATCTGGACTATTTTAAACTTTCACCACTCACCTCAAGTTCTCTCTCTCACTCAGTAGATGATCTTGTTCCTATTTTCACAGAGAACAGTGATGCCATGATGCCATGAGATAGACACTTCTTAAATGCCCATACCTCTTAAAATATATAGCTGACCCTTGAGTAACACAGGTTTGAACCACACAGGCCCACTTATATGCAGATATTTTCCCACAGTAAATACTACAGTACTACACGGTTCATCATGCGAAATGCTGGACTGGATGAAGCACAAGCTGGAATCAAGATTGCAGGAGAAATATCAATGACCTCAGATATGCAAATGACACCACCCATATGACAGAAAGCTAAAAGGAACTAAGAGCCTCTTGATGAAAGTGAAATAGGAAGGTGAAAAAGTAAGCTTAAAACTCAACATTCAGAAAACTAGGATCATGGCATCTGGTCCCATCACTTCATGGCAAACAGATGGGGAAACAATGGAAACAGTGACGGACTTTATATTCTTGGGCTCCAACAATCACTGCAGATGGTGACTGCAGCCATGAAATTAAAAGATGCTTGCTTCCTGGAAGAAAAGCTATGACAAATCTAAACTTAAAAAGCAGAGGCATTACTTTACTGACAAAGGTCCATCTAGTCAAACGTATGGCTTTTCCAGTAGTCATGTATGCTTATGAGAGTTGGACCATTACAAAAGCTAAGTGCTGAAGAATTGATGCTTTTGAACTGTGGTGTTGGAGAAGACACTTGAGAGTCCCTTGGACTGCAAGGAGATCGAACCAGTCCATCCTAAAGGAAATCAGTTCTGAATATTCATTAGAAGGACTGATGCTGAAGCTGAAGCTCCAATACTTTGGCCACCTGATGTGAAGAACTGATCCACTGGAAAAGACCCTGATGCTGGGAAAGACTGAAGGCAAGAGGAAAAGGGAACGACAGAGGATGAGATGGTTGGATGGCATCACCGACTCGATGGCCATGAATTTAAGCAAGCTCCAAGAGTTAGTGATGGACAGGGAAGCCTGGTGTGCTGCAGTCTGTGGGGTCACAAAGAGTCGGACACGACTGAGCAACTGAAAAGACTGACTGACGTGGTCCATGCCTTCCTGAATTTGAGGATAAGGAGAAACAAAGGATAAGCTGGCTGACTATGAGTTATATGTGGATTGTTCAAGAGTCAACTGTGTTTATTTCTTTTTCTGACCCATCTAAGAAAAAATATTCTTTCTCCTGTCCCAAATGAATCCCTTTTCCTGTGTACTCATCCCATTCTCTTCAGACTCGTCAGAATATTGATCTGCCAAATTTTTCTTCTTTTCATTTATCCCCATCTTTCCTTCTCTAGGGTCTCTTTTCTCTTCATACACAAATATTAGGTCATTACTAAAAAAAAAAAAAATTCTCCTATCCTGTATTCAATATTAGCTGATTTTAGATCCCTTTACAAAAAACTTTTAGATATAAGTCATTAGCACCATATTTGGAGAAGGAAATGGCAACCCACTCCAGTGTTCTTTCCTGGAGAATCCCATGGATGGAGAAGCCTGGTAGGCTGCAGTCCATGGGGTCGCACAGAGTCAGACACGACTGAGGCGACTTAGCAGCAGCAGCAGCAGCACCATATTAGAGCATTAGCAAACATAGGGAGTAATTAGCAACACTTCAGTACCTCTATTCAGTTCTCAATTTACTGCTGTCTCAGTGGGGATACTTCAGGCAACTGCATCTTCTTTTTCCAGGTCAACACTGGTTTAATGCCAAAGACACTGGACAAGTTTTAGCTTTTAACTTAATTTGACTCTGAGATGAAATCTGATGATGCTGATGACTCTAAGTTTTCTTCTTTGGTTTGACTTTTTCTCCTTGACTTTTCTCTACTTGTTATTTAATGCCTAATTTTCTGATTAATAGTCTCCTTCTTGGTGAAAAATTACTAATTTTTATCTTGCTTTCTTTCTGTGCAATAACCCAACTACCCACATGGAAAGCTCCATCAGAATGTGTCTCAAACTCAGTATGTTCAAAACTGAATCATTATATTTTCCAGCCAACCTGCTTCTCCGAATGCATATTTTCTCTCGGTAAATAATATCATTGTTCTAATTATTCAAGTAAGAAGCCTGGAACTGATGCTTAATCACTCTTTCATTCTTCCCCCCACTTTTGCTCACTTATTAAATCATTTCGCATATATGTACCCTTGAAATACACCTGCTAAATGTCTGTCAAGTTTCTTTGTTCCTCCCCTCTATCCAATTGCTTCTGCCTTGGTTCAGGTTTTCATTACTTCAACTTAACTGAAGTTTTCCCTATAGTCTCACTTCCTGCCAATCGATCCACCACACTTCCATGACGCGAATTACTCCATCATGTCTGACTCTTTGTGACTCCATGGACTGTAGCCTGCCAGGCTCCCCTGTCCATGGGATTCTCCAGGCAAGAATACTGGAGTGGGTTGCCATTATCCTTCTCCAGGTGATCTTCCCAACCCAGAAATCGAACCCACATCTCCTGTGTCTCCTGAATTGCATGCAGATTCTTTACCACTGAGACACCTGGGAAACCAGCAACCTCCCAAAATGGAAATTTGCTCATACTACTCCCCTTGCTCTACACATGGACATCACCAGATGGTCAACACTGAAATCAGACTGATTATATTCTTTGCAGCCAAAGATGGAGAAGCTCTATACAGTCAGCAAAAACAAGACCGGGAGAGCTGACTGTGGCTCGGATCATGAACTCTTTATTGCCAAATACAGACTGAAATTGAAGACAGTGGAGAAAACCACTAGATCATTCAGGTATGACCTAAATCAAATCCCTTATGACTATACAGTGGAAGTGAGAAATAGATTTAAGGGACTAGATCTGATAGAGTGCCTGATGAACTATGGATGGAGGTTCATGACATTGTACAGGAAACAGGAATCAAGACCATTCCCAAGAAAAAGAAATGCAAAAAAGCATAATTGCTGTCTGGGGAGGCCTTACAAATAGCTGTGAAAAGAAGAGAAGTGAAAAGCAAAGGAGAAAAGGAAAGATATACCCATTTGAATGCAGAATTCCAAAGAATAGCAAGAAGAGATAAGAAAGCTTTCCTCAGCGATCAATGCAAAGAAATAGAGGAAAACAATAGAATGGGAAGATCTCTTCAAGAAAATTAGAAATACAAAAGGAACATTTCATGCAAAGATGGGCTCAATAAAGGACAGAAATGGTAGGGACCTAACAGAAGCAGAAGATATTAAGAAGAGGTGGAAGAATACACAGAACTGTAAAAAAAAAGATCTTCACGACCAAGATAATCACGATGGTGTGATCACTGACCTAGAGCCAGACATCCTGGAATGTGAAGTCAAGTGGGCCTTAGGAAGCATCACTACGAACAAAGCTAGTGGAGGTGATGGCATTCCAGTTGAGCTATTTCAAATCCTGAAAGACGATGCTGTGAAAGTGCTGCACTCAATATGCCAGCAAATCTGGAAAACACATCAATGGCCATAGGACTGGAAAAGGTCAGTTTTCATTCCAATCCCAAAGAAAGGCAATGCCAAAGAATGCTCAAACTACCACACAATTGCACTCATCTCACATTCTAGTAAAGTAATGCTCAAAATTCTCCAAGCCAGGCTTCAGCAATACATGAACCGTGAACTTCCAGATGTTCAAGCTGGTTTTAGAAGAGGCAGAGGAACCAGAGATCAAATTGCCAACATCCACTGAATCATCAAAAAAGCAAGAGAGTTCCAGAAAAACATCTATTTCTGCTTTATTGACTATGCCAAAGCCTTTGACTGTGTGGATCACAATAAACTGTGGAAAATTTTGAAAGAGATGGGAATACCAGACCACCTGACCTGCCTCTTGAGAAACCTGTATGCAGGTCAGAAAGCAACAGTAAGAACTGGACATGGAACAACAGACTGGTTCCAAATAGGAAAAGGAGTATGTCAAGGCTGCATATTGTCACCCTGCTTATTTAACTTACATGCAGAGCAATGCTGGGCTGGAGGAAGCACAAGCTGGAATCAAGATTGCCGGGAGAAATATCAATAACCTCAGATATGTAGATGACACCACCCTATGGCAGAAAGTGAAGAACTAAAGAGGCTCTTGATGAAAGTGAAAGAGGAGAGTGAAAAAGCTGGCTTAAAGCTCAACATTCGGAAAACTAAGATCATGGCATCTGGTCCCACCACTTCATGGCAAATAGATGGGGAAACAGTGGAAACAGTGGCTGACTTTATTTTTCTGGGCTCCAAAATCACTGCAGATGGTGATTGCAGCCATGAAATTAAAAGACACTTACTCCTTGGAAGGAAAGTTATGACCAACCTAGACAGCATATTCAAAAGCAGAGACATTACTTTGTCAACAAAGGTCTGTCTAGTCAAGGCTATGGTTTTTCCAGTGGTCATGTATGGATGTGAGAGTTGGACTATAAAGAAAGCTGAGTGCAGAAGAATTGATGCTTTTGAACTATGATGTTGGAGAAGACTCTTGAGAGTCCCTTGGACTGCAAGGAGATCCAACCAGTCCATCCTAAAGGAAATCAGTCCTGGGTGTTCATTGAAAGGACTGATGTTGAAGCTGAAACTCTAATACTTTAGCCACCTGATGCAAAGAGCTGACTCATTTTAAAAGACTCTGATGCCGGGAAAGATTGAGGGCAGGAGGAGAAGGGGACGACAGAGGATGAGATGGTTGGATGGCATCACCGACTTGATGGACATGGGTTTGGGTTGGCTCCAGGAGTTGGTTATGGACAGGGAGGCCTGGCATGCTGCAGTTCATGGGGTCGCTAAGAGTCAGACACAACTGAGTGACTAAGCTGAACTCCCCTTGCAAGGTATTCATGGTGTCCAAACTCTTAACTCCTGCCTACCTTTCAAGCTCATCAACTAAAAATTCCTGACAGCATCCCAGGCTCTGGCCACAACTATATTTCTCTGAATGACATGGGATATTTCTATACTTTGGCATATGCTGTTTCCCCTCCCTAACTTTCCCTTGACTTTATGGCATACTCCATATGCCTTTAAAAATTTAAATCAAGGGTCTTCTGTGTGAAGACTTTAATTCTGTCAGTATTATAATCATTCTCCTGCTCATAATTCCAATAAAGGCCAGAATATGGCACATATACAACACCTGTCCTCTGTACTGTGATACTTCCAGGTCTTTGTTCCTTACCAGGTTACATCACTGAGGGCAGGAACAATGACCCTATCACAGTGCCTGACACATGCTTGGTATTTGATAACAATTTATTGGATGGTTTGAATTAGTTGCCATGCCACAGGGTCCTATATGCTATAACTTAAAGAAATATTGGGTTGGCTAAAAAGTTTATTTGGGTTTTCCACAAGATGATACCAAAAGCATTTGGCCAACCCAATACCTTAAGTTTTACATGACTGGTCAGAGTAGAACAATAATTAGAGTTCAAAGGACCATGTTTCTGTCTGCCATGAGAGCTGGGGAGAGTGTCATTGTGAAAAAATCAAATTTCTTTTCTACAAACTAGAAGGCCTGTATGGTCAAATTGTTTCCTGCCTTGGGTATAAAGGGATCAGAATCCATCCATTATTACTGATGCACCAAACAAATGCCCTTCCAGTTCTAGGTGAGCGGTATCAAGGGTGTCCAAGGAGCACTTCGTTCTCTCAGTAAAGGCTGCACGGATGGCTGTGTGCCACCTTCCCTCTCCGTTTCCTCTTCAGCTTTGCCCCGGTAAACCTGACGGCCTCAGATAAAGTCACGTCACTGTCTCTCATTATTATCATCATCTCCACTGCACCATTACAAGGGTCTTTTGACCTCAACGTTGCTTTTCTCTTGTCTTCCTCCGGGTGTGGCCAGAGAGAGAGGCGAGGGGAGCAAAGACTCCTGGGCCTTGCCTAGAGGTGAGGTACTCCCAAAGGCCACCAGGTTATAGTCACTCACCTTATCCCAGAGACAGGATGGATTCCGGAGCAGTTGGAGACAGAGTAGAGTCCACTCCCGCCTCTTAATCCTGGTCCTGCAGCAGCAGGCTGGACACCCTCCCTTTCCTGGGGCCTGGTGTGTACACAACTGCCCGCTGCGGTTACCTAGGAAACCTGCTCTCCGCCTCCCGCGACCTCCGGGTGGGGAAGGGGTGAGAGGGGCGGGGAAAGCGGTGGCTGACCCGTTTCTGGATCACGTGGCGGCAAGCTACAACCAATCAGCAGAGGTAGGGGTCCATCCGGAAGCCCCCGCTGGTGCTCCTGGGAAATGGTGGGGAGGAGCGCCCGTCTCCGCGGGTCTTTTAGACTCTGCATGTGTCTTTTCACCCGCCTTCGCCAGATCACAGGCCCGCATGGGAAGCAACGACTTACAGCGGGGACCTAGTCGTTGCCTCTTCCAGTCCCGGCTGTTTCCCACTGAAAATCTTTGATCTTCGGGGTCTGGAAGCCCGGAGCCTCGCTGAACCTGAACCCCAAAGCGTGATGCTGTGATGTCACAAGGCGGCCAGACACCCGTATCAGGCCCTGATATCCCCACGCGCCCCTCGGTCCAAACGCCGGCGACCGCCGCTCTCCAGGAATGTACCTGACCGCAGCCGGAAGCCGCTGAGCGCAGAGCAAGCAGAATCGAAGGACAGCGCAGGCCAATCTAATGCCCTAGAGACCTCCAGAGAAGACCTGGACCCTCCAACGGTCTTCTTGTCGTTCGCCGACAGGCTTTTGAGAGTCGTTTAAGCACTCCAAAGTATACTGGTGGCCAAACTTTTACAAAATAAAGTAAAATTTAAAGAGGGAATGAGGAACTTTTAAGAGTGGGCTGAGAAATGAACTTAGGCAATCAAAGTAACTGCTGATCTCATTTCATTCTCTAGATAGGCGCTGTTCCACATGTTAGCCATTTAGCTACAGCCGCGTGAAAGGTGGCTTGTCGGAACTGAGATGTGCTATGAAACACACAATGTGTTTTGAAGACCTAGCATGAAAAATATATGTATTGATCACATGTTGAAATGATAAATAGTTTTCATATATTGGTTTACATGAAAATACTGTATTAAACTACTGGGGTTCTTTTACATTTTAAAAGCAGCAATTAGAAAATTTAAATTACCTATGTGATTTCTATTATGTTTCTGTTGGACAGCGCTATTATGTTTTTTGAGGTTATTTGTGTAGAATACTTACGACGTTCAGTTCATGCCAAATAGTGTCTGTAAGTTCTGTTTTCTGTCACCAGGTGGCTGCCTCATTCAATAGACTATATTTTAAAACTGCGTTCTCATGAAAAATATGAGTGCAGATATTTTACTATATTTTCATTTCAAATATTTTATTGTAATATTGACCGTTTGTAAACATACATAAACATAGAAAAATATAAATTTTACTTACATGTTTTTTATACCTCAGAAATTTCAGTTTGTCATTAACTAAAATTAATTAAAAGATTTGTGGTTTAGGAGTTTTAAAAAAGGACTAGAAAAATCTGATTCATATTATCATCTCTGAAAATCTAATTGAGCAAGATGACCTGACTATAGAGTGTAAAGACTAGATAACAATAGTTTCAATATCTAAATGTTTAGATTAAGCAATTGGATCAGAAATCAAAATCATCAACAGATGAATTCAGTTCAGTTCAGTCTCTCGGTCCTATGCTACTCTTTGCGACTCCATAGACTGCAGCACGTCAGGCTTCCCTGTCCATCACCAACTCCCGGAGCCTACTCAAACTCATGTCCATTGAGTCAGTGATGCCATCCAACCATCTCATCCTCTGTCATCCCCTTTTCCTCCTGCCTTCAATCTTTCCAGCATCAGGGGCTTTTCCAATGACTTGGTTCTTCACATCAGGTGGCCAAGTATTGGACCTTCAGCTTCAGCATCAGTCCTTCCAATGAATATTCAGGACTGATTTCCTTTAGGATGAACTGGTTGGTTCTCCTTGCAGTCCAAGGGACTCTCAGGAGTCTTCAGCACCACAGTTCGAAAGCATCAATTCTTCGGCACTCAGCTTTCTTTATAGTCCAACTCTCACATCCATACATGACTACTGGAAAAACCATAGTTTTGACTAGACAGACCTGTGTTGATAAAGTATTGTCTCTGCTTTTTAATATGCTGTCTAGGTTGGTCATAGCTTTTCTACCAAGGATCAAGCGTCTTTTAACTTCATGTCTGCAGTCACCATCTGCAGTGATTTTGGAGCACCAAAAAATAAAGTCAGCCACTGTTTCCACTGTTTCCCCATCTATTTGCCATGAAGTTCAGTGGCTGACTTTACTTTTGGGGGCTCCAAAATCACTCCAGATGGTGATTGCAGCCATGAAATTAAAAGACGCTTACTCCTTGGAAGGAAAGTTATGACCAACCTAGGCAGCATATTAAAAAGCAGAGACATTACTTTGTCAACAAAGGTCCATCTACTCAAGGCTATGGTTTTTCCAGTAGTCATGTATGGATGTGAGAGTTGGACTATAAAGAAAGCTGAGCACAGAAGAATTGAAGCTTTTGAACTGCAGTGTTGGAGAAGACTCTTGAGAGTCCCTTGGACTGCAAGGAGATCCAACTGGTCCATCCTAAAGGAGATCAGTCCTGGGTGTTCATTGAAAGGACTGATGTTGAAACTGAAACTCCAATATTTTGGCCACCTGATGTGAAGAGATGATTCATTTGAAGAGACCCTGATGTTGGGAAAGATTGAGGGCAGGAGGAGAAGGGGATGACAGAGGATGAGATGGTTGGATGGCATCACCAACTCAATGGACATGAGTTTAGATAAACTCCGGGAGTTGGTGATGGACAGGGAGGCCTGGTGTGCTGTGGTTCATGGGTTCGCAAAGAGTCTGACATGACTGAGCAACTGAACTGAACTGAACTGATGGCACCAGATGCCGTGATGTTAGTTTTCTGAATGTTGAGTTTTAAGCCTACTTTTTTCCATCTCCTCTTTCCCTTTCATCAAGAGGCTCTTTAGTTCTTTGCTTTCTGCCATAAGGGTGGTGTCATCTGCATATCTGAGGTTATTGATATTTCTCCCTGGCAATCTTGATTTTAGCTTGTGTTTCATCCAGCCCAGCATTTCTCATGATATACTCTGCATATAAGTTAAATAAGCAGGGTGACAGTATACAGCCTTGATGTACTCCTTTCCCAATTTGGAACCAGTATGTTGTTCCATGTCCAGTTCTGTTTCTTCTTGACCTGCATACAGATTTCTCAGGAGACAGGTCGGGTGGTCCGGTATTCCCATCGCTTTAAGAATTTTCCAGTTTGTTATGATCCACACAGTCAGAGGCTTTGGTGTAGTCAATAAAGCAGAAATAGATGTTTTTCTGGAACTCTCTTGCTTTTTGTTTGATCCATCAAATGTTGGCAATTTGATCTCTTGTTCCTCTGCCTTTTCTAAATCCAACTTGAACATCTGGGAGTTTACGGTTCATGGACTGTTGAAGCCTGGCTTGGAGAATTTTGAACATTACTTTGCTAGCATGAGATGTGAGTGCAATTGTACAGTAGTTTGAACATTTTTTGGCATTGCCTTTCTTTGGGATTGAAATGAAAAATTACCTTTTCCAGTCCTGTGGCCACTGCTGTTTTCCAGATTTGTTGGCTACTGAGTGCAGCACTTTCACAGCATCATCTTTTAGGATTTGAAATAGCTCAACTGGAATTCTATCACCTCCACTAGCCTTGTTCCTAGTTATGCTTTCTAAGGCCCACTTGACTTTGCATTACAGGATGACTGGCTCTAGGTGGGTGATCACACCATTGTGGTTATCTGGGTCATGAAGATCTTTTTTGTATAGTTCTTCTGTGTATTCTTACCACTTACCTCTTCTTTGTATCTTCTACTTCTGTTAGTTCCATACTATTTCTGACATTTATTGTGCTCATAAATGTTCCCTTGGTATCTCTAATTTTCTTGAAAAGATCTCTAGTCTTTCCCATTCTATTGTTTTCCTCTATTTCTTTGCATTGATCCCTGAGGGAGGCTTTCTTATCTCTCCTTGCTATTCTTTGGAACTCTGCATTCAGATGAGTATATCTTTCCTTTTCTCCTTTGCCTTTCACTTCTCTTCTTTTCTCAGCTATTTGTAAGGCCTCCTCAGACAACCATTTTCCCTTTTTGCATTTCTTTTTCTTGGGGATGGTCTTGATCACTGCCTCCTGTACAGTGTCACGAACCTCTGTCCATAGTTCTTCAGCACTCTATCAGATCTAATCCCTTGAATCTATTTGTCACTTCTACTGTATAATCATAAGAGATTTTACTTAGGTCATACCTGAATGGTCTAGTATTTTTCCTTACTTTCTTCAATTTAAGTCTGAATTTGGCAATAAGGAGTTCATGATTGGAGCCACAGTCACCTCCTGGTCTTGTTTTTGCTGACTATGTAGAGCTTCTTCATCTTTGGCTGCAAAGAATATAATCAATATGATTTCAGTATTGACCATCTGGTTATGTCCATGAGTAGAGTCTTCTCTTGTGTTGTTGGAAGAGGGTGTTCGCTATGACCAGTGCGTTCTCTTGGCAAAACTCTGTTAGCCTTTGACCTGCTTTGTTTTGTACTCCAAGGCCACATTTGCCTTTACTCCAGGTATCTCTTGACTTTCTGGTTTTGCATTCCAGTCCCCTATAATGAAAAGGACATCTTTTTTGTGTGTTAGTTCTACAAGGTCTTGTAGGTCTTCATAGAACCATTCAACTTCAGCTTCAGCTTCTTCAGGTGAATCATGTACATCAAACTTCTCGTTTTGGGAGATACAACTCTTTTGCATAACACAGGAGTTATCTACTTTGGATTGTTAGAAATCTGTGTGGCTTATCTAACCAGTAAAAGATTGGGAGAGAGCTAACAGTTTTCTTTATATTTTATAGATGACTAATTTTAAGAATGTTATTTCTAGGTAAAGGTCAAGGCTTTGGTCAGCAGTTGAGTCAGAGTTTACTATATGGCTGTGGACAGGTAACCACTGATAAGTTGCCAAGCTAAAGCCTTTGTCCTGAGCAATTCTTAAAGGAAGAATTGCCTGTTGTTAGCATATTCTGGATGCTATTTGGAGCAAAAGATGATTGCAGTTAAAACCAGAAGAAGAATGCAGAATCAGTGACCATTCTTGTTAATCACCTTTTCTCATTTTAAAGCTTCTTTATGATACAGTTTCATGTGTCTGTACAAGAAACAATAGAAATTGAAGCCATTAAAAGTCAAAATAAAACAGTCTAAGTGAAATAAGACTTTGCTTCATTCATCAGTCTGTTCATAACCCTAGACAAGGGCAAAAACATATAAATTTACATCTATTTATGGATAAAGGAATCTTGAACCTGAAAACAATTGGGAAGATATAGTACCACTGATTATGGCACACTTATCATGTCACCACTTGAATTAAAGAAGAATCATTTAAACAAAATAAAGATGAGTTTATAGACCTAAATAAGAAAATCTTTCTTAACTAAAATCTTGAATTGATGGTCAGAATGATTTCCTCCAAAGCCCTATTCTTACTGGTAATAGTGGATATATCTAATTACAATTTGGCTTTATAACATCTTCAAGTTTAATGCCAGAAAACAAAAAATCTGGAGATTTCAAATGCTATTATATTTATATATTTATATTCTTGTTGACATTTGATCCTTATGCAAATGAGTATTTTCCAGTTAATGATTTTTCAGATTATCTGTGAAAATTTGCTGTCACATGTTTGAGCTTGCTATATCATGAAAACATGAAGGTAGCACAATTTAGGATTTACTTTAGCAGTGGAAGAGATGATTATGTGGCAACATAAAGTCATCAGTTGGGGCCCTCTTATTACCAGTGTCTGGTAATGAATATATATGATTCAATTAAAAGGTAAGAGTTGTCCTGAAATAAAATTTTAATTAGACCAACATAATGCTGTTTCTGATGAGTCTATCTAAAAAAGTCATATAATCTCTGTCCATGATTTGTTGATATGTAATTAATGCACAAGCTTTTCTTAAAAGGCAGCTAGAATGGAATTGTAAAAAGGCACTTACTCTGCTTCAGATAACATAACCTCCTTATTTTACCTTCCTCATTCTGTTTGTATTTAGATTTATGGTAGCAAATTGAAGGACAGTGAATTTAAGAAGAGATGGTCATCTTAATTCACTAGAGAGCTGATCAGCTCTTTGTGTGGGAGAATTCTTTCCTCTGCCTTCTTTCTTTTCAGACATGACTGAGCACACACACACAAACAGGCTCAGAAGGTTGACTGTATCCTCAGCTCACAGCACAGTATCATCATTTGTTCATATAAGGCTCTTATTTTATTTTATATACAGTTCCACCCCCATTCCAATAACAGGCATTAGTTTGATGTTTCTTTTAAAGCTTGAGTTGTGCATCAGAAAACAGGCAGTACTATTTTGTGTGTCTGTATTTTTTATGTAAAAGTTAGTGTGCTATAAATTGTATTTTATTTCTGTTTCCTTCAGTGCTATTTTAAGATTGATCCTTATTTCTGTATATCCATGTAGTTTGTTGCTGCTGTATTACATTATTCCATTATATACATCTATCATGTTTTTATTTGTTTCCCTAGTGATGGGCATCTAGGTTGACTATAGTAAGCAATGTGATATTGAACATCCTTGTAATTATTTTCTGAAGGACATTTTCTCTGGGATATATGCCAGGAATAGAATTATTGTTTTGCCTTTTGCCTCCAATAATTCTAAATTATTGGACTTCACTAAATACCATCTGAGAACTTTCTAGAATGGCTGGCCCAGATTTCCCTTCCACCAAAAGTGCTTGAGAATTCTCATTCCCCTTTATGGGGAAACACAATTAAACCCCAAATCTCTTGGCAGCTCAGAAAACCTCTCCACAGAGGTAGAAAGCAAAGCAAACAGTTTTATTACTAAATAAACATTAAACCAGAATATGATTTGTATCACAGGAAATCCCCTGCAAAGATGGCAGATGGAAATAAACGTAATCCTTTTATATTGCCAGGCAGATACAAGCCGTCCCCTGCACGCTTTCAGGTGATTAGCGAGGCCTCCGACAAGAGGACATGACAACACCGTTTGCTGGTGTTCGTCCTTCATTCTCCTGGTGACTGGAATGGCCGTCTGTGTTAGCCAGTGGGCTTTATCCAAAGAGGAAAACTCGTGTCTTTATGAAAGAAGGTAGTTTTGGAGCAAGGCATCTGCTGAAGTTAACTCTTACTCTCCCACAGAAACTGGGAGATAGCAGTGCTATGAAGAAAGACTCTGTCTTCAATCAAACTTTCCTGACTGCCCCGAATCCTCTCTGAAGAGGCCTCACACTTGAGATTGTTCTTGGCCCTGTAAGACCAATTTTAGCAAGAATCCTGCTGGCTCATCCTAGTGGAAAATCTTCTAACCATGATATCTGATTAAATTCCTCCTTCCACCCCACCCCTCCCCCAACCTCAATACCTTACCATCCTGGCCTGCCTTCCTTAATAATTCCATAAAATCTTTTTAGCCAGAAAACAAGTTATCTGTGATGTTTCCTTTAAGTAATTTTTTATCCACAAACCCCTCTTCACCTTGCTTCTTGGCTGTAAGTCCCCACTGACCCTTGTTGTATGCAGAATGGAACTCTGTACTCAGGTCTCTCTTCCCCTATTCCAATAGTTCCTGCATAAAATATACCTTCACCACTTTAACTTTTGTCTGGCTTTTGTGTCCTTTCACACTATATTCCTTGATTCCATTTCAAAAAGATGGATCTCAGGTCCTTGAGAAAGACATTCCTGGGTTATAAAGTTGGCAAAAGGCTTAGGTTTTTAAAAGAAACAAAGAATTTGCAATTACAAGTATTCTAAAGAAATGCACTAAAAGAAAAGGGAGAGAGAAGAAGCTCTTTACCATTTTTATAACAGGGAAAATTAAAATTTTCTTCTTTCTGGATTTCTATTTACTCTTACACGCATATCTTTGCTGAATGTTTAACGTCTGCCTCCACCACTACACTTTGAGCTCTGGGAGGGCAAGAATCACATCTCTCTCATTTCCCGTTGTGTCCACAGCACCTAGCTTAGGGGCTGTCACACAGCGAGTGCCCAAGAAAGATTTGTAGAATGTATGAATACTAAGTAATGTGCCAAGAGCTTTATATAAATAATCACTTATTTTTATCATTTTGGTTTAATTGGCCTACAACACCCATAGCATCCTATCTCTCCTACACTTGGGGAAAACAGGAAGTTAATAATTTTGTTTTTGTCCACAAACTTACAGGAAATTCCAAGTTTCCTCCACTTTAAGCAAACTAAATGCTGTATGACACTGTGATTTATAAAATCCAAATTTATAATAATAGTTTACTCTAAATGTCTAACTCCTTTCTCTGGAATTGTCCCTCCAAAATTCAAGTCCATGTGGAACTTCACAATATGCCCCTATTTGGATTTAGATTCTTCATAGATGTAATTAAGATGAGGTTATACTGGATTTGAAGAACACCTGAATCCAATGACTGTGTCCTTGTAAGGATGTCATGTGAAGACACAGACACACAGAGAGAAAAGCATGTGAGACAGAAGCAGAGATTAGAGTTAGGTAGCTGCAAGCCAAGGAGAGTATCTTCCCTAAAGTTACACATACAGGAAGGGATGCAGAACAGGACTTGACCCAAGATACAGAAATAACATTAGAGTTGAGGGCAGAGCCAAGTTTGAGTCAGACAGAGACAAGAAGGGTATAACTGCCTCCATCTTTTGTTTGAAGCAGGTTAAATCATACTAAAGCCCTCTACACATTAGGACCATCTTGTCTTTCCTAATTTCTACCCCAGTTGGTCCAGCTCATCTCCTTTTATTTCTACCACCATTGTCTTAATTCAAGGTGCAGTTTTTTTGTTTTTACTAATAGCCTCTAAATTGTTTTCCAGCCACTCATATTTATCTGGGCTTCACTGGTGGCTCAGTGGTGAAGAATCCACCTGCCAATGCAGGAGGTGTGTGTTCCATCCCTGGTGTAGGAAGATTACCTGGAGTAGGAAATAGCTACCCACTCCAGTATTCTTGCCTGGGAAATCTCATGGACAGAGGAGCCTGACTGGCTACAATCCACAGGATTGCAGAGTTGGATACAACTGAGCAACTGAGCATGAACAAGCACGAATCTTTGTCCACTAGCCCATCTTCCTCATCCAGGTTTATGGATTTTAAAAAACAGATCTGATAAAATCATGCTTTAATAGATCTCCCACACATCATCCTTTACATGTCTTTTCATTTGTGCATTCAAATATTTATTGAACTTCTTCTGTGAGTCAAGCACTCTTCTAGACACTGCTGCTGCTGCTGCTAAGTAGCTGCAGTCGTGTCTGACTCTGTGCGACCCCATAGACGGCAGCCCACCAGGCTCCCCCATCCCTGGGATTCTCCAGGCAAGAACACTGGAGTGGGTTGCCATTTCCTCCTCCAATGCATGAAAGTGAAAAGTGAAAGTGAAGTCGCTCAGTCATGTCTGACTCTTAGCGACCTCATTGACTGCAGCCCACCAGGCTCCTCCGTCCATGGACGTTTCCAGGCAAGAGTACTGGAGTGGGGTGCCGTTGCCTTCTCTGCTTCTAGACGCTAAAGACACAGTAAACAAAATAGGTTAAAATATCTATCTTTATGTGACTTGCATTCTAATGGATAAATGACAAAATATATAGCAAGTTAGCTAGAGATAAGTGCTAAGAAGTAAAGAAGAGAAAAGAGGTAAGATACGTGTGTGTATGTAATCTCAAATTGGATGTCCAGGGAAGGCCAATATCAGTGGATGATATTTGAGTAATGACTAGAAGGAGGTGAGGCATGAGTCATGATGTCTGGGATACAGTGTTGAATGTAGGGTTTAAAAGAGGATGATTCTGAGGCTTTGATCTGAGTAATTATAGAAAAGACATGGCATTTTATGAAATGGGAAAGTGCAAATGAAAACAGGTTTTAAGCGTGGGGTGATATTAAAGCATAGACTTGGATATTTTAGGTTTGAGATTCCTATAAGAAATGCAAGTAGAGAAGCTAAGTAGAAAGTTGGGCTTGAGTCTGGAGTTCAGGACAGAGGTCCAGGGTGGAAATACAAATACGGGTGTTATCAGCCTAAAGATGGTATTTAGAGTCATTAGACTGAATTAAATTTCCAAAAGAGTAGGTGTGGGTAGAAAAGAAGTTGAAGGCCTAAGCTGTGGGACACTTGAATATTTAAGTTAAGGGAGATGAGAAAGAACCACCAAAGACTAAGAATCTTAGCCCAAAAGTGGGAAGAAATAGATCCAAATGACAGAAACTGAGTAATGACAGATCAAGGAAGAGGAAGTCCAAGAATTGAGGTCACTGATGCTACCAAAAAGACAGTTTCTGCAGAGTGGGTTCAAGAAGAATGGAAGGAAAGAAGTTGGAGATCATGCATATTACATAAAATTCTTTCAAGGAGTTTTGCTATAAAAGGAAGAAGAGAAATGGGGCATACACTAGAGGAGGAGTAGGGTAAATAAAGATATTTTTCAAGATGGGAGAATAACAGCAATCTTTTATGCTAATGAGAGTGATGCAACGGGAACCAAAAAGTATCCAGAAGATAGAGGGAGAGGTTGCAGCAATATCTTTGAGGAGTTGAGAGAAAGTGGGTATGCACAGGTTACAGGGTTAGTCCTGGCTAAGAGCCTGGATAGGAGATCGGGTAGAGTGAATTGGTACAGCAGCAGGTAGGTATGTACAGATGGTAGTGGAGGTGTGTTGAAGCCCTCTTCCCATGGTTTCAGTTTTCTCAGCGAAGAGAAAGAAGGTCACCTGAGAGTAAGAACTTGGAAAGGTGTTGAGGTTTGATGAAAGAGGAAAAAGTGTGATGTAACGATCCAGGTGAGTGAGTGGACTAGGACAATGGCATATGATTGCCTAAGAGCATTAGTTTTCATGAGTTTAATGATCAGGAATGTAAGTGACTTGTCAGTGTGGTTGTGATTTTTCTCCATCCACGGTCAGCTGTGTGTGTGCTAACACAGAAGTTAAGAGTTGAATTTGGCTAAAGGAAAGTGGGCAGATACCTTGAGAGTGTATTCACAGGAAGGTTGATAGTGATTAATCTTGGAATTGAAGCTGAGTGTGGAAGAAAGTGACTTCATGAAGAAGGTAAAGGGATAAAAGTGGTAGGATCTATGGATTATGTAAACCAGTGGGGCCACACAAGAAAACCTCAAACTTTTAGCACTTCATATAATACAAGCTCAAATTACCTCTTGCTTCCTCATCCCCAAACCATATTTGGAAGCAATTTTTCCATCTGTATCAAACTTACCATTTCCAGAATGCTGCATGGCCTTGCACCACATTAACCTTTTGTATCCACTAGTTCCTAGGCCTCAAATGCTTTTTCCCCCTTTCTGCTTGCCTATCCTACGGATCTATTTCAGCACCTTCGCTCAATACCCCAGGAGAGTAAGCTGTTCTTTCTTCCCCAGCTTTCACCCAGATCTTGGTTACGCTTCCATTACAGATGTAGTACATTTATTTACAGTGAATCTCTTCAACCAGACTGTGATCTTTATGAATCAGGGCTACGTCTCATTTATCCTTGCTTTCCTCTGGACAGGTTTAACAAAGTAGAAATAATGCCTGAATGAATGAATAAGTGAATGTACACCAGCAGAGTAAAGAACTACCACCTCAGTTGAAACCAAAATAGACTGCAAACTTTTGATTGTTTGCAAACCTGTTTATTACAATCTCTCACGAAATGTTTTTAAGATTCTAAGGACTTATCCCAGAGAATACCATTCAGTAGATTTAGACTGAGATTTACAAATTTATGTTTTAAAAAGCTTTCCAGATGCTGTTAGTAATCAGTCATGTGAGATGTTGTTGTTTTAGTCGCTAAGTCAGGTCCGACCCTTTTGAGACCCCATGGACTGTAGCCCACCAGGCTCCTCTGTCCATGGAATTTCCCAGACAAGAATTCTGGAGTGGATTGCCATTTCCTTCTCCTAGGGATCTCCCCAACCTAGTGATTGAACCCATGTCTCCTGCATTGGCAGGCAGATTTTTACCATTGAGCCACTAGGGAAGCACCATGTTGAGATACCTTGGCTAATCACCAAGATCTAAGCAGAAGCTGATTTGATGATGAAGAAACTAGCTTCTTATCTCTTCATTTTCCTTAGAAAGAAAAAAATACAAGAATCCTTCATAAAAATGTCCATCGTTCCCCTTTTTTCCCCCCTCAAAACTGGTAAAAAACTTAACACTAAGATGATAGTTAGTATAATACTAAGAATTGATAGGATAACACTTCTCCCAGGAAAAAATTCCTTTTGTGGCACAATTTTAGGTTTCTGAAAAAATATATATTTTGACAAGAGAGTTTATTAACCTGGAATCTTTTCATGTTAAATGAAGAAAACCTAATTCAAACCTTTAAGAAAACTAAAAAAAAATGTTGACCTTTACAAGCAACAGGTCAAATGTCCAGGGGTAGGAATAGGTTTAGGCAAAGCTACACATCCAGGATTCATTCAAATGAAAATATGTGGACTCAATTTCTCCATCAATCTAATCTATTTTAATCAGCTTCATTTTTGGAGAGGAGCATCTCCACATAGCACCATCTGCCAGCTTAAGCACCCTAATGGAAGGATGGTGCCTTTTTCCTACCTCTTTCAACACAAGTTCTGATATTCATTGATTGATATGATCTAACTTGGGTCCCTGCTCAACTACAGTGCTCTGATTGGCCTGGGCTGAGGAGTGGGGTTCCTACCAGAATGTTGAATGCTGGGAAGGTGAAAACAGATATGCACTGAAGAGAGAGTGGCTGTCCTCATAACCTTTATATCACAACATGTACATAAACATTAGCCCAGATACCCTAAACCAGGTCTCCTTTGACTTTGTATAGATTTATCCTCATTTCTTTTCCATCTATAGTATTTTACAATAAACTATTTGAGAAGTTAAGAGAACAAATGTGAGAATCCACCCCCCTACTCCACTCCCAGTCTCCCACAGGAGATTTGCTCTGGATTTCACCCATTTGTGCCCCAGACTAGAGGGAGGCAGCAAATTTGCCTAAGTGAATCACCTGAATAGACTCAAATTTTCCCTTGAGTGGGATCTAGCAAGATCTGTTGGGAATAGGGGATATACAGATAGACAACCATTCCCCTAATGACTTTCCAGTATTAAAGCTGGTATTTTAATCTCCAATTATCTCATGCCTATTTCCCAGTTGGTTCCAATCTTGGGAAGAAAGAAAGACATATTATTTATTTCCTTTTTAAAGCATGATTCTATGGTTTGGGTTAAGTGTTCAATTCAGTTCAGTCGCGTCTGACTCTTTGCGACACCATGAACCGCAGCACACCAGGCCTCCCTATCCATCACCGACTCCCAGAGTTTACCCAAACCCATGTGTTGGTGATACCATCCAACCATCTCATCCTCCATTGTCCCCTTATCCTCCTGCCCTCAATCTTTCCTAGCATCAGGGTCTTTCCCAATGAGTCAGCTCTTCACATCAGGTGGCCAAAGTATTGGAGTTTCAGCTTCAACATCAGTCCTTTCAATGAACACCCAGGACTGATTTCCTTTAGGATGGACTGGTTGGATCTCCTTGCAGTCCAAGGGACTCTCAAGAGTCTTCTCCAACACCACAGTTCAAAAGCATCAATTCTTCTGCACTCAGCTTTCTTTATAGTCCAACTCTCATATCCATACATGACCAGTGGAAAAACCATAGCCTTGACTAGACCTTTGTTGGCAAAGTAATGTCTCTGCTTTTGAATATGCTATCTAGGTTGGTCATAACTTTCCTTCCAAAGAGTAAGCGTCTTTTAATTTTATGGCTGCAGTCACCATCTACAGTGATTTTGGAGCCCAGAAAAATAAAGTCAGCCACTGTTTCCACCGTTTCCCCATCTATTTGCCATGAAGTGATCGGACCAGATGCCATGATCTTAGTTTTCTGAATGTTGAGCCAGCTTTTTCACTCTCCTCTTTCACTTTCATCAAGAGGCTCTTTAGTTCTTCTTCACTTTCTGCCATAAGGGTGGTGTCATCTGCATATCTGAGGTTATTGATATTTCTCCCGGCAATCTTGATTCCAGCTTGTGCTTCCTCCAGCTCAGCATTGCTCATGATGTACTCTGCATGTAAGTTAAATAAGCAGGGTGACAATATACAGCCTTGACGTACTCCTTTTCCTATTTGGAACCAGTCTGTTGTTCCATGTCCAGTTCTAACTGTTGCTTCCTGACCTACATACAGGTTTCTCAGGAGACAGGTCAGGTAGTCTGGTATGCCCATCTCTTTCAGAATTTTCCACAGTTTATTGTGATCCACACAGTCAAAGGCTTTGGCATAGTCAATAAAGCAGAAATAGATGTTTTTCTGGAACTCTCTTGCTTTTTCCATGATCCAGCGGATGTTGGCAATTTGATCTCTGGTTCCTCTTCCTTTTCTAAAACCAGCTTGAACATCTGGAAGTTCATGGTTCATGTATTGCTGAAGCCTGGCTGGAGAACTTTGAGCATTACTTTCCTAGCGTGTGAGATGAGTGCAATTGTATGGTAGTTTGAGCATTCTTTGGCATTGCCTTTCTTTGGGATTGGAATGAAAACTGACCTTTTCCAGTCCTGTGGCCACTGCTGAGTTTTCCAAATTTACTGACATATTGAGTGCAGCACTTTCACAGCCTCGTCTTTTAGGATTTGAAATAGCTCAACTGGAATTCCATCACCTCCACTAGCTTTGTTCATAGTGATGCTTCCTAAGGCTCACTTGACCTCACATTCCAGGATGTCCGGCTCTAGGGGAGTGTGAGTGATCACACCTTCATGATTATTGGGTCGTGAAGATCTTTTTTGTACAATTCTTCTGTGTATACTTGCCACCTCTTCTTAATATCTTCTGCTTCTGTTAGGTCCCTACCATTTCTATCCTTTATTGAGCCCCATCTTTGCATGAAGTGTTCCCTTGTTACCTCTAATTTTCTTGAGTACTTTTGTCTAATCCAAATATTTGAAATTTAAAATGAATACTAACACTGATAAAAAACAGAGTATTCCATTAGTCAGAATAAGGAGATCTTTTTTCTTATTATTATTTTGGTAAGGTGAAAGTGTGCTGTATTGTTACTACCGGCCTATCTCTTAGCCGCATGTACACAAAGATGACAGTATCTATAGAAATTAGAGCCAGGCTATATTGAAACTCTTGATTTGCTTTACAAACCATGACTAATGTGCACGTTCGTGCAGACAAAAGGTCTTGGAAAGAGATGTAGCACTGCTATTAAATACAGAGAACTCTGAGACAATTACTGGTTGTGGCCAGCACCACTTTTCAGACTACACCAGAATGATCATTATATAAGCCAACCTGCAAACACAACACCTGGTAGAAGCAGAATTTCAATCATACAAATATAAGATAAACACCAAGCTGAGCACTACATTGTAATTAACTTTAAATGACCCTCCACTCAGATCTAGGACCTCAAAAATAAGCCATTCATGTCCTTGAAAACACTAGTAACATGCAGTAAAAGCTAATAAATATATAATGTTAATGTCTCACATGTGTTTTCATTTGTGTAAGCCTCCTGGTGGCTCAGCGACAAAGAATCTGCCTGTCAATGCAAGAGGCAAGGGTTTGATCCCTGGGTTGGGAAGATCTGAAGAAAGAAATGGCAACTCACTCCAGTATTCTTAAGTCCCATGGACAGAGGAGCCTGGCAGGCTATAGTCCGTGGGGTTGCAAAAGAGTCAGACACAGTTTGGTGACTAAACAACAACATTTATACATATATTGAGGAATTTTACCTAAGATAGTGGGTTTTGTATCAGAGTTGTTAAAATGTTTGTGCTTATGAGAACTTGGCCATTTAGTTCACCTTTTATCTTAAAACAGAGTCACATTAAAACCATCCCAGGGACTTCCCAGGCAGTCTAGTGGTTAAGCCTCTGTACTTCCACTGCAGGAGGCACAGGTTTGATCCCTGGTCAGAGAACTAAGATCCCACATACTGATGCCAATCCTGCATGCTGTGTGGCATGGCTAAAAAAAAAATAGTAAAAAGAAAAATCACCCTAGATACTTTTTATTTAAAAAATATGCTAGCAATCTTCCAGAACCCTGTTTATCCCCAAACCTGGCCTAAATCTAAAAGGCTATAAACTCTACCTTTTTTTGCCTTTTTTTTAATCTTCAGTGAATATAGCTACTGAACCCTATGTTTAAAAGTTTATATTTTATTATAGATCAATTCTGTTTATTAGAAATAAAATGTGGGTCATATATGTAATTTTATTTTTATTTATTTATTTTATTATTAAAATAAAGTTGGTTTACAATATTATATTAGTTTCAGTTGTACAACATAGTGATTCAACATTTTTATAGATTATACTCCATTTAAAGTTATTACAAAATAATGACTCTGTTTCCATGTGTTATACAATATATCCTTGTTGCTTATCTATTTTGTACACAGTTCTTTGTATCTCTTAGTCTCATATGCATATATTTAATTTTAAATGCTCTACTAGCCATAGCAAAAAAGTAAAAAGAAATAGGTAAAATGAATATTTTTACAATATTTACTAAATCACATTTATTATCATCAGAAAATCTTTTTTAAAATTGAAGAATAATATACATACAGCATTTTATTAGTTTCAGATGTACAATGTAATGATCTGATATTTGTATGTATTATGAAATGATCACCGCAGGAAGTCTAGTTAATATCCATCATCATACTCAGTTACAGAATATTTTTCTTTTGATGAAAGCTTTTAAGATTTACCCTCATAGCCACTTTTAAATATGCAATGCAGCATTATTAACTACAGTTGCCATGTGATGCATTACTTCCTCATTACTTATTTATTTCATAACTAGAAGTTTGTACTTTAGACTCCATTTACCCTTTCACTGCACCTCCCCTCATCCTCCACCTCTGGCAACCACCAATCTGTTCTCTATATCTTTGCTTAGCATGATGCCTGAAGGTTCAATCCTTGTTGTCACAGATGGCAAGACTTTATTCTTTTTCATGGCTCAATTATATATATATGTATATATATGTATATTATATACTTCCCTGTTGGCTCAGCAGTAAAGAATCTACCTGCCAATGCAGGAGACACAGGTTTGATACCTGAGTCTGGAACATGGATTGACCTTAGAAAATTGAAAATTCTTAGTAAGACTCTACTGTATATATTGAAAATGATCACCACTTAGTAGATTCTTACTACTATAGAAGAAAAGGAAATGGATAATAAGGAGGAAATTAATAGTCTTTATTTCAAGAGGGTCTTTGAAAGCTCAATAGGTTTTTGAGGAGATTATCTTAAATATACTCATCACTGTTTGAAAGTGGAATAAGACATCTTTAGGGTTATATCTGCATGCGAGGTCGCTTCAGTCATCTCCAACTCTTTGTGACCCTATGCACTGGAGCCCACCAAGCTTCCCTGGAGGTCCATGGGATTCTCTAGGCCAGAATACTGGAGTGGGTTGCCATGCCCTTCTCCAGGGGATCTTCCTGATCCAGGGATCGAACCTGTGTCTCTTGTGTCTCCTGCATTGGCAGGTGGGTTCTTTACCACTAGTGCCAGCTGGGAAGCCCAGGGTTATATCTACTTTGATAGAATTAACCAGTAAATTTGTTAATTTACTGGCAAATCTACTGACGTTTAATGTTTCAGAAGATAGAGATGCAAATGGGTTATGTGACCCTAGAATTATAACAGTATGGAGAGCTGGAACTATGGTTGTGTAACACTCAGAGAGGCTTCTGCCACAGTAGAAAGGTCCCCTCGATCTAGGTTTATAACCAGATCACTTGATGTGACTTTTCTTATTCCAGCTTCCCAATCTTGTATTCTTATGTGCACATATTTAAATGCCTAGTTATTTGAGTTGTTGTGTGTTCAAGAAATGCATTAAATCCAAAATTTCTCTAAATGTGGACTAATTTCTAGATTTAAAATGGGCTAAATGGAGGGAGGACTCTATTTCTCCTTCTTTGGCAAGTTTACTTTTTTACCATTTAATCATTTTGTCTTCCTAAATATCTATAAATATCCAGAAGGAAAGGACCTATGTTTTATTGTTTTTGTGTTTGCCAGACGCAACTTTAGTAGAGTATTTGAATAAGCAGATGTTTGATATTTTTAACTAAAATGCTACTGCTGCTCTAAGGCTATGAAATCTAAGGCAAATATCCAAGGATCAAGATTACAGAAATACAAAAAACTCAAAGCCATACTCTTCCTGCTTTTCTTCAAAAAATAGTTTGCCTACTTTCTCAAGATACTTTCTAACAGTTGAAATAAAAATTTTCTCATCCTCCCTCCCACAATCATAGTCTTAACTTCTGATCCAACAAAAAGCATCACTGTTTCTAGAAAATTCTTTAAATTGTGTGGAGACTTGAAGCCTGATGATAAGTAAATGGGTTTCCAGCTGAGGTTTTATGGCACCTTGGAGTGACTTCAATAATCTAAACAGTTACAGCAAAAATCTCAAAATGAATTTACTTTAATTTAATAAATGAATGCATTAGTAGACAGTTTAGGTTTGTCTAAGAAAGGGCTTCCCTGGTGGCTCAGAGGTTAAAGCGTCTGCCTGGAATGCGGGAGACCTGGCTTCGATCCCTGTGTCGGAAAGATCCCCTGGAGAAGGAAATGGCGACCCACTCCAGTACTCTTGCCTGGAGAATCCCATGGAGGGAGGAGCCTGGTAGGCTACAGTCCATGGGGTCGCAAAGAGTCGGACACGACTGAGCGACTTCACTCACTCACTCACTCAAGAAAGGGAAGGAGAGAGGTACCAGCCAGGGGAAATAAAATGTCAAGCAATCAAATAAATGGGAAGGAAACACCATGTCAGATGGAGTCCTACTGTAGTTTTGCCCACTAGACTGGGTGGCTGTAAGGGGACAGGGTCTCTCTCGGTCTTCTCCTGCCTTCAGGTCTCAGGAGCACACTTACCACACAGTGGTTACTCAACATGTGTGTTGTGAAATGAAGAACAGTTAAGACTCCTTCTTATTACAGTGGCCCCAGGAAATAATTCCTGAAATGCTGCCAATATTCTTTTACTAACCAAATTGGTTTAGTTAAAATGATATCTGAATAAAAATGACGACTTTAAAGGAATCATAGTTGCTTTTCCCACATCAAACTTTTTAGCAAGTGTAATCATGGTTGCAATTCTCATTTAGAACTATTTCAGCAGCCACTTGATCAGATTCAATGGGAAAACACATGAGAAAAGATTTAAGCCCCTTATGAAGCTGTAGGTCAGCAAATGGGGAAGAGAGGATAAATGAAATGATTGCAGATGATGTCTTCAGTTGTATGCATTGCCCCTTCCCCTTGTTCAGTCACTCAGTTGTGTCCGACTCTTTGTGACACAGCACGCCAGGGTTCCCTGTCCTTCACTATCTCCCAGCATTTGTTCTAACTCATGTCCATTGAGTCAATGATGCCATCCAACCATCTCATCCTCTGTTTCCCCCTTCTCCTCCTGCCTTCAGTGTTTTCTAGCATCAGGGTCTTTTCCAATGATTCTGCTCTTCGCATCAGGTGGCCAAAGTACTGGAGCTTTAGCTTCAGCATCAGTCCTTCCAAAAGCTTTAGTTTTTCACTTTTGTTTCTTCCATATTCAGCTGAAGTGATTATTGAATTTATCTGCCAAATCTTGTTTTGAATACCTCAATTTTTTCAGTTGCCATAAAGAATTTTCCTAATGGATATTCCGTTTAAAGAAAAAAAGCTTATTTTTTTTAAGGCTTTAAAAAATATTCTCAGATTTTGTTACTAATTTTCTTCCCTTAGGTTTTATTTCCTATTTCAATTTAAATGAGTTGATAATCATTATGAATGTTATTAGAGCCATAAATGTGGTCATGTGGGCCAAAGTCACTTCAGTTGTGTCCTACTTTTTGTGACCCTTTGGACTGTAGCCCACCAGGCTCCTCCATCCATGGAATTCTCCAGGACAGAATACTGGAGTATGTTGCCATACCTTCCTCCAGGGGAATCTTCCTGACCCAGGGATTGAACCCATGCCTCTTATGTCTTTTATATTGCTGGCAGATTCTTAATGCTGAGCCACTAGGGAAGCCCCAGAGCCATAAAAACAGAGGCTCAAACGAGAGCTAGGCCGGACATTGATGGGCACTGTTGATGAGTAACTGACAGTTATTTCAAATCACAAGTTTCTCGTGTTTCTTTTTTTTTTTTTGTAATAATAATACACTGGATTAATTTGTAGAATTTCCCTGTTTTCTAGAATATCAATGCATGTTTATTAGAGAGAGATTTTAATTTAGAACTTTACCACAAAAATATCCTAATTAGAACAGCTATATTCAAACATTTTTGTCTCGTTTATACTGTTAGAAATTACTGAGGACCCCAAAGAACTTTGGACTTCCCTAGCGGCTCAGATGGTAAAGAATCTGCCTGCAATGCAGGAGACCTGGGTTTGATCCCTGGGTCGGGAAGATCCCCTGGAGAAGGAAATGGCAACCCATTCCAGTATTCTTGCCTGGGAAATCCCATGAACAGAGGAGACTGATGGGCTACAGTCCATGGAGTTGGACACAACTGTGTGACTAACACACTTTCCGAAGAACTTTTGTTTATGTGCGTTATATCAGTTAATATTTACCATTTAATTCAAAATTACAACTCAGAAATTTAAAACACGTTTATTTATTTTAAAAACACAGTTCATGGTAACATAAACATACATTTATGAAATATGATGGTATTTTCTGAAAAAAATCTTTAGTGAGAAACAAAGCATTGTTTTACATTAAAAAAAGTTATTCAGTGTCTGACACAAGGGAGGATATTTGGATTCTCGTATCTGCTTTTGCAGTTAGTCTGTTACAGAATCTCAGATCATGTAGCTTCTCATTCTCCACAAGAGAATGAGAGTGAAACAACTTAATATTGTTATCAGTTCAGTTTTGACCTCACAAACCCCAAGCATTATTGGCTACACATTGAGAACCACTGGTTTAGAACAATATTTGGCCCATGAATAGAAAAGGTATAATATCCATGGTTGAAAGTAAATAAATGTACAATTCTAAACCTAGATGCTACTCCATTAGTTATTGGGAAACAATCTTAAAATACATTTTAAAATAATTTCTTTGCTATTTAAGTTGCAGAGTTAGAAATTAGTTTTTCTTTATTTTTATATTATTTGTTAGATTATAGTGTTCATTTGTTTACCAGTTGTTATGAGGAGAGGTAAGGGGTAGACTCTAGACACCAGTCTTAGAACATGGATGAGATCATTTCTTTGCTACTCCATTCTCTCTCTCCTTTGAGTGAGTGAGTGAAAGTTGCTCAGTCATGTCCGACTCTTTTTGACGCCATAGACTATACAGTTCATTAAATTCTCCAGGCCAAAATACTGGAGTGGATAGCCGTTCCCTTCTCCAGGGGATCTTCCCAACCCAAGGATCGAACCCAGGTCTCCCGCATTGCAGGCAGATTCTTTACCAGCTGAGCCACCAGGGAAGCCCATTTTCTCCTTTTAAAATGATAATAAATCAGGTTTCTGGGGATTTTAGAAGGCATTTCTTTCATACTGTTTTCTTTTCTCCTGAGTTTGCAAAACTAAAATTGCATCAGCCGAATAGTTACTACTATAAGATGTTATAAGGGAGTGTGGTTTTTTTTTTGAGGGTTAAATTCTGAAAAATTCCACATAAGTGTTTAACATTGTTGAGTGCCAATAATAAAAGGATAGATATACACATTGAGCAGAACTTTAAAAAATAGTCTTCAGAAGTTGCCGTTTGTGATATTACAACCAGTTTGTGATATTTCAACCAGTTACCACTGTCATATTGCCTAATGGAGTCAGCTTAAGATTTTGAATTCTAACTTCAGAATTGACTTTGTGAGTTTGGGCCAGTTACTTCACTCCTCTAGGTCTCTAAAGCCTTAGTGTCCTCATTTGTGAAATGGAAATAATAGTGCCTGCACTGCAGAATTCTAAGAATTAGAGGGTGTGTGTGTGAAGTCAGAGAGCTTACAGTTATGACTATAAGGATTAAACTCCTATCTCACAGTTTGGGACTGATTTCGATGGACAGCCATGTTGAATTCCATGTGATAACAGGTGGGGGCAGTGGTAAACTTCATGAGTTGGGAGGCTTTGGTAAACCTTAGCTGAGATGAACTGCAAAGACCCTCTTGAAAGAACATCAAACCAAATGCAAGCAAGATGCAACAATCACATAAGAGAAGTATGCAAATCAGTTACAAAGAAGCCAGAAAGCAGGGTGAATCTAGGGAAGAGAGCAACAGAGTAAGCTGCCACATCATCAGAGAGAAGAGTCAGGTCAAGGCCTGGAACTATGAACAAGTAAGGATCTAGAGAGGGTGCAAATAATCTTGAGAGATAAATGTCAGGTCCTGATAGAGATTAATGAGGGATGAAACCCTTTCAGGTGATGGCCTGGGCAAGTCACACAGCCCAAGTTTGATCTGAAGGACAACGTGCCCCAATGTTGCCATAGAGGAGGGGCAGATGGGGGCTTTCATCATGCTTTGAAACAGGTACCAGGTGGACCTGGCCTGGGTGAAGCCTCTCTTCCCCCTTCATTTTATAACAGAAGTGCTCTTTCATGTGGAGAGCTCATTCCATATAGAAAAAAGGCTGATTCCACCTAGGGTGATCAGTCTTCCAGGTTTGCCTGAAACTGAGGGGCTTCCCTCGAGCACAGACCCTCAGCTTTAAAACTGGAAGGATTCCAGGCAAACTGGGACAAGCTGGTCATGCTGCCCTGCAGTATAACCAACCCTCATTCTAAAGGGCTTCCCTGGTGGCTCAGCTGGTAAAGAATCTGCCTGCCATGCGGCGGACCTGGGTTTGATCCCTGGGTTGGGAAGATCCCCTGGAGAAGGGAAAGGCTACCCACTTCAGTATTCTGGCTTGGAGAGTTCCATGGACTATATAGTCCTTGGGGTCGCAAGGAGTCGGACATGACTGAGCAACTTTCACTTTCACTTTCATCCTAAAGGATCTCACTTATCACCCCAAGTCTAGGCAATGGAAGTCCTCTCCAGGGCATTCTCCTCAGAGTTATCAGCAAAGAAGGTTCTATTGCTCCTGGCTGAACTAGATAGTCTAGCGGGATGGATATTATGTTCTGCCAATGGTCATTTCACCCACTACAGGGAGAATTCCTGTCTAAGAGATAAAAATGAATCTTGATCCCTGATTGTCACCTCAACCAGTGAGCCTGAACTTACAAATTCTCTCTTCTGCACCAGGAGAGACTTAGAACCTGTGAATGGATCTTTGTCTTAATTTTTGGACAACTGGATGTTCTTGGTTGGAATAACCTGGTTTTATCCTTATTGGAAACATGGCCCTCTTCCAAATAATACTTTCAGGATTTCTGTCCTTTGGTTGTTAAGGGCTTCCTATCCCATATCATGTAACTTTGGGTGGTTGGAAGGGCAAAGGATGGGAGTGGTAAATTTGTGGAATAAATTTGTGAAAATGCTGAGTCAGGGCTGAGTTAGGAAAGATGATTCTATAGCTATAATTTTCGAGTTTTAGTGAATATAAGAATAATTTGAGCTGCTTATTTAAATTGTGTATTCCTGAGCCTATTTTCAGTGAATCTAACTCAGTAGGTCTGGGGTAGGGCCCAGGAGTAAGCCTATTAAACAATAATGTCAAGTGATTCTGATATAGCTGGTATCTAGAACATACTTTGAGAATTATTCCTCCATAGTTTATTCAGAACAATATGCTTGAGGTCAGGGGAAGGACCTTGATATTCTGGGTATACTAGAATAGATGCAAGGTGGACCATCTTTCTGGTTTGTAAATGTCTTTTGGGCCTTTAATGATGCCTGGCTTATTTTTCTTAAGCAGTTCAGTAAGCTTGGAAGTCAGGATGAAGAAATATGGCAGGAAGTATATTTATATATCCCTCCCACGTCTCTCCTGTAATATTCCGCAAACCCCAGAAGTACTACTGACTGTTGGAGCTTGGTGGCCTGCCCCCTGCCATGGAATGTTTTAAGGGAAGATGATTCCAGAGAACTGACCTTTATATCTCATATTTGGGCTGATATAGCTCATCAAAGAGCCAGTGTTGCCAGCAGCAATTTCATGTCATATGAGAGAATGGGCCAGAACTCCCTGGAGTTGTGAAAAAAAAATGATCCAGAATATGATTACACTTCAATTCAGCATTAAAGAGTGATGTTCCTCAATTGGAGCACTGCCACAGACTGGTTGGGAGGAAGTCTCAGAATACCTGAATTTGTATTCTCAGAGAGATGAACACTCCCATAAGAAGTGGGGCTCCCAGAACCAGGATGGTAGCTTCCATGGTACTCTAAGTGTACTGGAACTTCTGATACTTCCTGCATATCTCAGGAACATTTTCCTTGGCTGCTGGCTTTTGGACAGAGTCCAGAAAAACCACAGACCTTGTTAAGGGAGCAAAATGCCAGCTATGAGGCAGACCACAAATTATGAGACCTAAAGGGAAAAAATGGGATATATATTACACTCAGGTTTATAGTCTTTTAGAGAAACAGAGTACTTATCATGAGTAGATAGTTCTCAAGGTGGGCTCTTGTGGTTTCAATTCCAGTGGGGGTGTTGAAGTCTGCTGCAGTGTTCGGTTCCTGGGAATGTCATTCTCATAGAACACAGTGGGCATGGAACTCCATGGAATGCTTTAAGTATGGGGAAACATTGGGTAGAAGTAGATGTGGTCCTTAGTTATCAGTCAAAGTGTATAGTTCCCAAAGCTTCTTAGGTTGGTAGAAGTTGTTGAACTGTAGAATGCTCAAGCAGGTTCTAGGATTGCTCCCTGAAGAAATTCATCCTTTGTTAGGTGGCTCATTGCATCAGAGCTGGATTTTTCCATTCCCTTTCTCCAGTGCTCCGTGTGCTTAGTCACTCAGTCATGTCCAAATCTTTGCTACCCCATGGACTATAGCCTGCTAGGCTCCTCTGTCCATGGGGATTCTCCAGGCAAGAATACTGGAGTGGGTTGCCATGCCCCACTTTTCTCCAGTGGGGGCTTGTACATGGCATAGAGATTTGTCTGCCCAATTCAAAGAGGAAGTAAAAAGCTAGAGTCAGTTTAGCCTAAGTGTATCAGTTTAAGATAGTGCCTGAGAAGGCCACCAAGTTTGAGAAAAATTATAGTCACACCTGAGCTGGTATTTAAGGGGCACTGAATCAGCTTTAGTCAGTAGGCACAGTAATCTGGACAGAATCACAACTATATCCTATTACGTAGCCCAAAAGGACTAACTATTCAGACATTCCTTAAACGCATTGTCTAGAGTGGCTTTATTCCAATCCAGACCGAGTGAGCTAGTTGAAATGAGTAACACAATATATAGGAAGAAGTTCATTTTTGCAGGACCAAAATAACTTTTAGTCAAATGTATCAGTCTTTACAATGTACTTTCCTAGGAGAACTCCTGGCAGTGGGTCCAGCTGGTCTACCCACCACTACTGTTTCTTAGCATTTTGTAACCAAGCAGGGGCATCATTGCCTCTGGCTCTGCATCCATTGCTTTTTATGGTGTTTCTTCAGTTTGCAATTATTTCACTTTTTTCTTTATGTCAGAGCACCTACTTAAAATCTTGCTCTGTTTGTGCTATGTATATGTCCTTCTCAAGAGCAGTGTTAAATATCCTTCATTTCTGGGTAGTTTTCAGCAGCTCAACTTTCTACAACTGTGTGAAAATGTATCCCATTAGTGGTAGCTGGAATGTGTGTATTGTCAACTAGGCTTTAGGTAAACCACTATTTATAAAGGAATCAAAGTAGTCTTGGGGTTTCACAGGTGGCACTAGTGGAAAAGAAAGTGAAAAGTGAAAGTGGTAAAGAACCCGCCTTCTAATGCAGGTTAGACATAAGAGATGCAGGTTCGATCGCTTGGTTGGGAAGAGCCCCTGCAGAAGGGCATGGCAACCCACTCCAGTATTCTTGCCTGGAGAATGCCATGGACAGAGGAGCCCGACAGGCTGCAGTCCACAGGGTCGCACAGAGTCGGACATAACTGAAGTGACTTAGCACGCAGGCAAAGTAGTCTTAAAGAGACACTAAAAGCTTTCCCTTTAGAATAATTTAGAACAATTTACTGAGTGCTGACAATACAATATCAGGCATTGTGCTGAATATAAAACAATAGTATTTATTTTAAAAGTCATTATGCATTAGGCACTATGCTAAGCCCTTTGTATTTCTTAAGGATTTTATTTATTTATGGCCACTCTGGGTCTTTGTTGCTTTGTGAGGGCTTTCCTCTAGTTGCAGCGAGCAGGGGCTCCTCTTCCTTGCAGTGGGTGGGCTTCTCATTGCGGTGGCTTCTCTTGCTGCAGAGCACAGGCTCTAGGCGGTTGGGCTAGTTGTAGCATGCAGGGGCTCCTCTTCCCTGCAGTGGGTGGGCTTCTCTTTGCAGAGGCTTCTCTTGCTGCAGAGCACAGGCTCTAGGCGGTTGGGCTTCCGTGGGCTTCACTTGGGCTCAGTAGGTGCAGCTCATAGGCTCTAGAGCATGGGCTTTGTTGCCCCGTGGCATGTGGAATCTTCCCAGACCTGGGATTGAACCCATGTCCCCTGCATTGGCAGGCAGATTCTTATCCACTGGGGCACCAGAGAATTCTTTAAGTCCTTTATATTATCATGCCTTTACAACAGTCCTGTGGAAGACATACTATCTTTCCGATTTTCCAGATGAGGAACCTGAGGCATAGAGAGTAGCTTACCTAAGGTCTCAGAATTAGCCCATGACAGAGCTGGTATCCAAGCAGCATGACACAGAGCTCATGCTCTTAACCCTACATGTATGACCCACCTCATGCAACCTTCACCATAGTCTTATGTGTCTACATGATGATTGCACTTGTATTAGTATCACAGATAACAGAAACTGAGGCTTGGGGGGAGTTATTTCCCTCAGTTGAATAGCTCAGAGAGTCATAATTTGGACCCAGGAAGTCTGATACCACAATGCCCTTCTGCTCTTTCTTGCTATACTATACTGTTGGTAAGTGATGCAATAGATAATCAAATTCTGCCTGACTTCAGAATCCCTAACCAATCCAGTCTGGAAAGTCAGTCTCAGGTGGCTTTCTTTGTTTGCTCATCTGTTTGTTTTGGATAGATGTATACTGAGTGGAATAACTATTGTGGACATTTAACATTTAACTCCACTGGAGTTATTGAAGAACTTTTAGAAACAGAACACCTTAAAACACTTTGATGAAAATTCAAGTTGATTATTCATTTGACAGTATTGCCTTCCAGAGAGAGAGCATATTAGAATGCCTTTGATAAAGAGCAGTCAGAAAACTATTTGATAATTTTGTAATTCTCCGTTTGAAGAATTAGAGTCTAGCAGAGCTGAGAAAAATGTACTATAAAATTATTGAGTTGGCTAGAAAGTACATTCTTCTTTTTCCATAACATCTTACAGGAAAATCAGAATGAATTTTTTGCCAGCCCAGTATAATAGCAGTCAATTAGAAAAGGCAATGCAAATTATAAATATTAAGCTTATAAGCAATCTTTCTTCTGAAATCCTACTGCTGCCACCTTGATGCTTTGCAGATGACTGCCTTACGCTCAACTGTCTGACATGAATCTCCCTCATCTCCAGCTCGGACTTTTCTTCATCTCCGTTGTAGTCTCTTTTTTCTATCTCTGAAAAATAATTAGGTTTTCTACACTCTAAGTTTAATCCTTACCCTCAAGGGCTTGCTTGTACCTAGTCCTATGGAGGTCCTATGGAGAGACTAGATTGGGCAGGATTTTTTTCTAGGCTAGATGAAAGCTGATAAAAGTCTAGAAGTGAGTGTGAGCTGTGGATGAAGAGGGAGGCCAATGTGTCAGAGGTAAGTATCAGGCATCTGCTGCAAGGAGAGCTTTCCAAGCTCCAGAGCAGCAGTGTCCAAGGAAGGCAGGAACAGACCAGAAGGTGATGTTGTTGTGTGTCCAGATAAAATGAATTAGTATTAATACATAGGCAAAGACAAAGAGAGGGGGTGGATAATTGCTTCTTTGGGGCAATAGGTATAGGGGGCAAGGAGAACCAGGTGCTGATTCTGTCTTCATCCACTGGCTTGATCAATTATTTCTTGTCCTTTTTGAATCTACAGTCCTCCCCTCTCCATTGCATTCTCCCCCTTAGCCTATATGTTTCTCCTGTCTTTTTTCTAAAAGCCCACACTTTCCTTTAATCCTTTTATTTCTTTAAGCAAGTATCACCTTTCTTCCCTATCCCTCCTAGTGGCCAAATTCAATAACCAATTTAGTCATCATTATCATCAGGCTTTTTGTGGGATTAAACATTATTGAAAGTGCCCACACTTGAAATTACCCCCTTGAGTGTCCTGCCTCCCTCTGTCTTCTTTCTTCCTCTCTGAACTCAAATAAATATTTCTTAAGGATGTGCTCTTGGCCAGCTTCTCATATCTCTATATACTGTCTCCCCCGTCTCTTGGCAGATTCATCCAATCTTATAACTTGGATTATTCCCCCTACCTAGATGACTCCTAACTCTCAATCATCAACTTTGATTTCGGCCTCCTTTTCTTTTTTAACCTTTTCATATTCTAGTAGTCAGCTAGATACCTTCACCTAAGTGTCTTATCTATACTTTAGGTTCTGCTTTGCCAAACATTAACTAGTTATTCTTCTACAACCAGCTTTTCTTCCTGTGTTTTAAAATTTCCATTAATGACATTTATGAATTCAGTTCAGTTCAGTCACTCAGTCATGTCCAACTCTTTGCGACCCCATGAATCGCAGCACGCCAGGCCTCCCTGTCCATCACCAACTCCCGGAGTTCACTCAGACTCACGTCCATCAAGTCAGTGATGCCTTCCAGCCATCTCATCCTCTGTCGTCCCCTTCTCCTCCTGCCCCCAATCCCTTCCTGCATCAGAGTCTTTTCCAATGAGTTAACTCTTCGCATCAGGTGGCCAAAGTATTGGAGTTTCAGCTTTAGCATCATTCCTTCCAAAGAAATCCCAGGACTGATCTCCTTCAGAATGAATTGGTTGGATCTCCTTGCAGTCCAAGGGACTCTCAAGAGTCTTCTCCAACACCACAGTTCAAAAGCATCAATTCTTCGGCGTTCAGCCTTCCTCACAGTCCAACTCTCACATCCATACATGACCACTGGAAAAACCATAGCCTTGACTAGATGGACCTTTGTTGGCAAAGTAATGTCTCTGCTTTTGAATATGGTATCTAGGTTGGTCATAACTTTTCTTCCAAGGAGTAAGCATCTTTTAATTTCATGGCTGCAATCACCATCTGCAGCGATTTTGGAGCCCAAAAAATTAAAGTCTGACACTGTTTCCACTCTTTCCCCATCTATTTCCCATGAAGTGATGGGACCAGATGCCATGATCTTCGTTTTCTGAATGTTGAGTTTTAAGCCAACTTTTTCACTCTCCTCTTTCACTCTCATCAAGAGGATTTTTAGTTCGTCTTCACTTTCTGCCATAAGGGTGGTGTCATCTGCAGATCTGAGGTTATTGATATTTCTCCCGGCAATCTTGATTCCAGCTTGTGCTTCTTCCAGCCCAGCGTTTCTCATGATGTACTCTGCATATAAGTTAAATAAGCAGGGTGACAGTATACAGCCTTGACATACTCCTTTTCCTATTTGGAAGCAGTCTGTTGTTCCATGTCCAGTTCTAACTGTTGCTTCCTGACCTGTATACAAATTTCTCAAGAGGCAGGTCAGGTGGTCTGGTATTCCCATCTCTTTCAGAATTTTCCACAGTTTACTGTGAGTTTATGAATTATCTGTCCCCAAATTCTTTGGATCAATTTTTACTCTTCCTGTATTCAGTCAGGTACCAAGTTCAGTTGACTGAAATATTCCTAGTATTTGTCCCCCGCATTTATATTATTATTTCTTCTTTCTCAGTGCCCTGCATCAAAACTTTAATAGCCTGCTAGTTGGCCTCTTTACCATTAGTTTTCTTCCTCTCAAATCCATTTTAATTGCTGCTGTCTTTTCCTGAATGACATCTATTTATGTCTCATTAAAACTCTTTTTTAAAAAAAATCCAAAGACTAACCTGGCATCTAGGTCTTTCACAACCTGAGTCCAACCAATTCTTCTATTTTTAATTCCCACTTTACCTACATTTTGGAGAAGGCAATGGCACCCCACTCCAGTACTCTTGCCTGGAAAATCCCATGGACGGAGGGCCTGGTGGGCTGTAGTCCATGCAGTCGCTAAGAGTCGGACACGACTGAGCGACTTCACTTTCACTTTCACTTTACCTATATTTAACTCTAGAAAAATGTACCTAGTCACTCATCTCTGTAAGTGCTCTATAATTGTACTCTTCCATTCCCTGGCTATTTCTTAGATCAGAATGATCTCTATTCATCAGTCCCCCATGTATAAATCCTACAGTTTCCAAAGCCTTGCTCAAATATCTTGCTTCCCATGAAGCTTTTGAGCTATGAGGGAAGCCCTTGATATCTGCACTTGGCAGTAATTTGCCACATCACTTTATCTGAGCCTTTTCCCTCATGCTTATAATCTTCTACCTCGGATTTTGATTTTTCTTGGACACATCTTATTATCTCCATGATTTGATTGTAAACATCTTGAAAAATTGATTCATCTTTATGTTCTCAAAGTCTCTCTGATGTGAATATTTGAACAGTTTATTAGGACTCACCAAATATCCCCTCTTTATATTTCCCAGTATCCTTTAGACTTGGGGCATATAACCTGTTCTGACCAATATTCTATAAGAAGTTATATGTGAAACTTTCATTATGAGGCATTTTGGAACAGGTGAGAATTCTACACTCTTTCTTCCCTTTTCCCCTTCTATGACAATCTACAGAGCTGTGTGTTCCAAATGGTTTAGTTGTAAGTTGATGGACCATATAAACATTTTCAAATCGCAGAGATAGTTTCTGCTACACTGTCACAGTCTGCAAGGCTTGCTGAGCATGTCCATAATTTGCTGAAATATATTCAGCCCTGGTAAAGTTAAGAATCTTCCTTTGACTCCAAAGGGCCTGCAGTTGCAGTCCTGTGGGCTGTTCTCCCTGGGAAGCATGAAGTGTTGGCGCTTCTCTTCCTCTTATCAAAATCTAAGCTTAACTTAGTAAAGCTGTCTGATAATTCACTGTAAGATAGTAATACTGTGAATACTGAGTTACCTTTTGGGAGGATGCTACCATTTACAGCAGTCCTGATCTTCCAAATTTATAAAATAAGAATGTTGAATTTCCAACACCAATGACAGACTAGAGTAGGAGCAACATTTGTCTGCAAGATATTTCTAGTCTCCAAAGTAAAGTTGTACAGGAAACCTTGATTCTGTTGAAGAATTACATTATTTCAGAGCATCATCTAGATGTTTCTGCAGAGTAATTGATTCTCTATATAAGACAGTTGGCCTATTGCTTTTAAAACAGAGCTAAACCCCTTGACTGATATTCTAGGATGTTAGCCTATTTCAAAGACACAGAGCCCAGTGTTCTCCCTTTTGCTTATATATTCAAGTAAGTGTTTCTTTTTACTGACTGTGTATAGATATCATAAACCATCTCCGCACTAGGGACATCTGTCTGGAACCTTCTACTATCATCAGGAACTTCACGTAGGTTATTTTCCCAATTATGATGGGCTTATCTTGTTTTATCAGTCTCTTATACCTGTAACAAAAGAGGGCTCAGTGAGATAGATGATCAACAATAGGACAGTTCATAAAGCATACAAGCCACAGAGTTGGCATGGTCCTTTCTGCTCTGCGACAATAGTGGTCAAGCTATTATATTATGGTGTATATGGAATTGTAAGTCTAGCCTGGCTCTGACCCTTTTGCCTCAATATTCCCCTTAATCCCCTTGGCACTTTCATGTAAATGTAAGCTTCTTGGCAAGTACTATTTCAGGTTCCCACTTAGAGTGAATTTCTTGACTAGTTCCTAAATTTAATGAATAAACTTTTTTATGGATAAAGAGCTTCAAGAAAGAAAAGAAATAAAACATTTTCTCCTCAGACCAGGGTAACTCCAAAGAATCCCCAGGACTGGGATTTCCTAACATATCTTTCAGGCCCAAAGATGAAGGCATGTCATCTAACAAGACTACAGACCCTTGGAAGATGGGTATGACCCTCTTCCCCAAGAGAGGTTGGGGCCACATGAGTAAAGCCAGAGCCTCTTAAATTGGAACTAATCCAATAAAGTATGAGTCAACTACTAATCTGGGGTTGCAGTGTTTACAGTCTAAAGTTAGAAGAAAATGAGTTTTTGGCTAATGCTCATACTGAGCTGTCCAAGGTTCTGACTTTGGCACAGGACATTCCAACCCTTGGGCCTGACGCTGGTGATTTTGCTTTAAATTCTGAATACTTTGGATGTAGTTTCTTACCACTAATCTTGACTATCTCTCTAGTTTACCTTGAGCTTTATTGATCTAGGCTATTGTTAATAACATACTGCATTGTTGTTGTTGTTTAGTTGCTAAGTTGTGTCCGATTCTTTTGCAACCTCATGGAATGCAGCCCACCAGGCTCCTCTGTCCATGGGATTTCCCAGGCAAGAATAGTGAAGTGGGTTGCCATTTCCTTCTCCAGAGGATCTTACCAACCCAGGGATGGAACTCACATATACTGTATTGGCAGTCAAATTCTTTATCAATGAGCCATCAGGGAAGCCCCACAAACTGAAAAATTGATTATACGTTGTCAGGACTTTTAAGCTGGAAAGCATGAGTTATAGAATAAAAAGACTTAGACTTTAATAACAACTGCATTAGCCATGTGATTTTGAAGGAGCCTCTGAAGATATTTCAGAACCTTGGTATTCTCATCATCCCTGAACAATATAGTATGAAAAATATCTACAACATGAATGACAAAAATACAATGCAAAGAGCATTTTAAAATAGCTGGGAAAAAATACCTGATTGGAAAAGAAAACATGGGGCACAAAAGGCAATTTACAAAATAAGAAAGTCAAATTATCCACAAGATATGTAAAAATTAACTCAAAGTGGACCAAAGACCAGATTATAAGACCTGGAACTATAAAACACTTAGAAAAAAAACATAGCTGTAAAGTTTTTGACCTTGGTTTAGGCAATTGTTTCTTAGATATGACATCAAAATCACAAGTGACAAAAGATAAAATAGATGAATTGAACTTCATAAACAGTTTTGTCCTGCAAAGGACACCATCAAGAAAGTAACAAAGACAATCCATAGAATGAAAGAAAAATATTTGCAAATCATATATCTAATAAAGGACTTTTATCCAGATATTTAAATAAGGTTTACAACTCAATATTAAAAGAAAAATAACCCAATTTTTAAATGGGCACAGGATTTGAATAGACATTTCTCCAAAGAACATATACAAGTGGCTGATAATCACATAAGAAGATGCTGAATACCATTAGCTATCAGGGAAATGCAAACTAAAGCCACAATGTGCTACTACTTACTTCACACCCACTAGGATGGCTGTAATAAAAAAGATAACAATTGCTGGCAAGGATGTGGAGAAATTGAAGCACTCAAACACTGATGATGAGATTTTTAAATGGGGCAGTTCATTTGGAAAACATTATGACAGTTCCTCAAGTAATTAAACACAGAGTTCCCATAAGACCCAGCAATTCTAATGCTAGGTATGTACCAAGATAAAAGAAAGCATACCCACAAAAACTTGTACATAAATATTTATAGAAGAATTATTTATAATAATAAAAAAGTAGAAACAACCTAAATGTCTACCAACAGATGGATGGATGAACAAATTGTGTTATATCCATACAGTGGAGCATTATTCATCAATAAAAAGGAATGGAGTGGGGACTTCCCTGGTGGTGTAGTGGCTGAGACACCATGCTCTCAATGCAGGGGGCCTGGGTTTGATCCCTGGTCAGGGAACTAGATCCCACATCCCACTAAGAGTTCCCATGCAGTAACTAAGACTCGTTACAGTCAAAATAAATAAATAAAAAATTTTAAAAAAGGAATGGGGTACTAATATATGTTATAACATGGATGGACTTTGAAAATCTTATGCTAAGGGAAAGAAGCCAGTCACAGAAGGGTATTATTCCATTTATATGAAGTGTCCTGAATGGGCGAACTTATGGAGTCAGAAAGTAGATGAGTGACTGCCAAGGACTGAACATGAGGTGATGGGGGTAGAGAGTGACTGCTAATGGGTAGGAGGGATTTTTTTTTTTTAAAGTGATGAAACTGTTTTAAAGTTGATTGTGGTGATGATTGCATAACCATATAAAGATACTTAAAATCATTGAAATATATACTTTAAATTGTACTGTATGCAAATTATATCTACAAAAATCTGTTATTTTAAAAAATACAAATTATCAAGAAGCACATGAAAAAACTTTAAATTCACTGGTCATTAAATTTAAAAAATCAGTTAGGAGATATATCTTATCAAATTTTGTAAATTAAAAGCATGTATGTGTGTGTATTAAATGAGCTCTGTTTGTAAACTTCAAAGAAACTATTCAAACAGAATTTACCTTTATCATGTATATATTTGCTTCTCAAGCTCAGAATGTTTAAAAGATGCTTTGTGAGTCCAAAGTATGGAGATTTCTAGTTACGTATCTCCCAATTCATGTTTTTGCCCAAAGAAATTAAAGTCTTTGCACTTTTACTCACATGTGCAAATTAAATAAGAAAAAGGAAACTGGGTTCAGTGAAAAGTAATCAACTCTCTTTTTCCCACCCCTACTGGAGAACATTAGAAGCTAAGTAACAGCAGTCACTCCCCATGGACAGGAGCCTGGTGTGTTTCCAATGTGCTGTGTGACATTTGTGAATGCTATGGTGGTCTTCTGGTGAAAACACAGCTGTCTCAGGCACCAGCCTGTAGCCTCTATAAAATAGTTTCAATATAAACATTCTTTTATCGCAGTAGGAATTGGAGAACTCTTCCTTATCAAATTCAAGAGCTTTTAGACATTGAGGAAGAGTGAAAACCATGTTGCAAATGAATGGAATGCTCCACAGACAAATTAAGCCTTGAAGCAACCCCAGACATCATGATTTCAGAAATCTGAGGCTCTAGTGTGAGTCTCATCTTGAGCCAAATACTTATCTTACTAAGTCGATGGGAGTGTTTCCACAGTTGCATTCTTCTCTCCTAAAAAGATTCCAAAGTAGAGCCTTGGCTTGGGTGCTAACAGCTTTAAAATTAATCAGAGAAGGCAAATACTTGGCATATGCTGCCTTCACTTGCCTGAGTGTAACTATTGCTGACTTTTCTAGACACTCTATTTCACTGACTGTGAATGTGATCTAAGACTCTTTCTCAACACAGTGCCGCAAGCATTCATTACCAATCTATCAATAAGTTCTATTTGCCATTCCTGATGTAAAAAGGCAAATTGAAATATGTGTACGTGCCTACATGTGTGTGTTTTACACAACTACTTAGAAGAACCTTTGAAGTATATTTATCTTCATGTAAGGTTTGCCTCTCAGAATATAGAAACTACTAGTAGAAAGAGATCAATAGTCATTCAATATCATTCTTTATCTAATTTGCTTTGAATGCCTCAAGTGGTTACTGTTGACTCTCTGGTCTTTACAAATATAAATACCCAGGCAGAGCTCTAACCATTATAAGCCATTTTCTAAAAATAATTTGGCATGTGCAATTATATCTTAATAACATGCATTACCTATGTCTACTCATTTACTGCTCCCCCAACTGCAGATGGTGACTGCAGCCATGAAATTAAAAGACGCTTACTCCTTGGAAGGAAAGTTATGACCAACCTAGATAGCATATTCAAAAGCAGAGACATTACTTTGCCAACAAAGGTCCGGCTAGTCAAGGCTATGGTTTTTCCTGTGGTCACGTATGGATGTGAGAGTTGGACTGTGAAGAAGGCTGAGCGCCAAAGAATTGATGCTTTTGAACTGTGGTGTTGGAGAAGACTCTTGAGAGTCCCTTGGACTGCAAGGAGATCCAACCAGTCCATCCTAAAGGAGATCAGTCCTGAATATTCACTGGAAGGACTGATGCTTAAGCTGAAACTCCAATACTTTCGCCACCTGATGTGAAGAGCTGACTCATTTGAAAAGACCCTGATGCAGGGAGGGATTGGGGGCAGGAGGAGAAGGGGACAACAGAGGATAAGATGGCTGGATGGCATTACTGACTTGATGGACGAGAGTCTGAGTGAACTCCAGGAGTTGGTGATGGACAAGGAGGCCTGGCGTGCTGTGATTCATGGGGTTGCAAAGAGTCGGACACGACTCAGTGACTGAACTGAACTGAAACCCTTTGTAGAAGGTGCTATTAAAATATCCAGATTATAGTTGAGGAAACTTAGGTACAGAACAATTAAATTTCATTTTGAGGCTGGAAAGGACTTCATTTGGTTGAAGTGTTACTTGTGATGCTCTTTCTGCATATCCCCACACTCCTTTCCCCATGATATAAGCTTTGGTCTAAGTTAAGAAGCTAGTGTTAAATGCTCTTCACCAGATTCCTTCTTTTGAAACAGTGAACAAAACTTCTCTTCCGAAAAACAATAGCTTAAGACAAAACCTGACAGTTCTTTTGTCTCAACTTTCCTTGCTCTGAATCCTTTAAAAGTGCCAACTCCATTTTCGTCTCAAAAGCATTTTAGAAAAACTCATAACTTGAAGCAACTCTGCAAGCCCTGGAATCCCATTGTTGCCTATGTGTTATGGCCATACATCTTCAAATGAGTCAAGCTTTGTTAGTTCACAGGGGTGCAAATGTAAAATAAATGAAACTGATAGACATTGGTAATTTCAAATCATAGTGTAAACTTGCAAATTTCCTCACCCAAATAGATAATTATTTGTCATCCAGAAGTAGAATGTAATGAATAAAGATAGTTGTGAAAATTGCTAAAACTAAACATTGTGAACACCTCTTTTCAGCAGAGCAAAGTAGAATAATTTATCAAAGCAGAATTTCAATTAAATGGTAAATGGAAATGAAATTTCTCAATCAAAATGGATAATTTCAATTTTCTCTAACAATTAGAATCTGAATATACTTTGGCTATTTCTTCCACACATTCTCAATTAGAGTATTGATCAGTATCTGATGAAATATGAAAAAGATTTGGAATCATATCCCCAAACTCCTTATCAATTTAGTTATAAGGAAGTTGTGAGGCTTGCATAGTTTCTTCAGGTTTTTTTAAGTGATGACTCATTAATGTTTGTCAGAGAAACAAAATAACATTCTCCATATAACTCTGTATGTAATTCACTTACCATAAAATTCTCAAATATTCAGTACTTATTGATAACCACTTGATATTAAATCATTAGTTTTCTATATTTTTGGCATGTTGTCAATAATGAAATTGTGAGAAATTTCCATCTGGTATTTCTGATGTTCTAAACAATAGATTTGGGAAAAAAAACTCACAAATGTCTTCTGATTATGTGAAAGGATTAATCTTCATGGAAAGACAGCAGTGTAATAACTTTTCACCTTAAAGATTTCTTAAACAGGCTCATTTTTTCCCCACAAAAAGATTTGGAAAACCCTGATGGTTCAGGATAACCAATTTTTTTTTTGTTTGTTATTGTTGAAGGGGGTAACTTTAAAAAATAGCTTTATTGAGGTAAAATTGACAAACACTGAATCACACATATTTATAGTAAGTGAACTTATGAATTTTGACATATGTACACATCTGTGAAGCTATTACCACAATCAAGCCAATGGACACGTCTATCATAAGTTTTGAAGATAACAATAATGTAAAATATTGGTGATCATCACATCCCCAGGGGTATCTGGCCTTAGAAGGCCATGTATATTCTCTATTGAGTGAACACATTTTCTCTTAATTAGTCACTGAATAGAACAAGGTTGGGCAGAATTCAGGCTTTTAACTTTCAGCATCTTTGAGGAGTATCTGCATGGTGCTGAAGTTGGCCTTGGAATACATGAAAATTGACATATATGAAATCAGCATGTCTATGGTGGCTTAGCAGTTCCACAAGCCTCATGGAAGCTTGCCCCATGCCCGACCTTTTCTAGAGAAGGAGCAGTGCATGGGCTTATTCCTCCACCCTGTGCGTTATTATTTTTTCCAACCACATCATTTCATAGACAGTTTAGGAACCAATAAAGCACAAGTCTTGTTTGAAGAGATGTATCTAAATATAGGAATAATACATTATAAGCCAAGTCACTTCCTTTCTCTGAGTTTCTGTTTATCTGTCAGGTATCTTCCATCTTATCAGAGAGCTGTAAAGGAAAATGGGGGCGAGGGAAGCAGCAGCAAGCTTCCTGGAATGTCCAACTTCTCAAAGAAAGCAGACTGCACAGACAGCTTATAATCTGTATGGCTTTGGCTCAGGGTTTCTGCAAGGAAACATAAGTTGTTTTTGTCCTGCTCATTGCTATCTTATTCGCCCTCAGTGCTGGTAGTAATGAAGTCTGGTAAGCTTTTTTTCGGAAGCTATCCTGATAGCTCTTTCCTGTACTCCACTATTTTTGGTTCTGTTTTGGAAATAGTTTAAGGATGCAACATTTAACCCCAGCGTTGCAGATTCACTCGTCTCCCATCTGTCAACCCTCACTTCCACCCCTCCCCGCCAAGACCAGTCCCCATCCACAGATGATACTGGTCACCCTCAGAACTGTGGCCTTGATGGCTCCAGTTTCCTTTGACTCGGGTCCCAGGACACCAGTCCGGGTTTAACTTTATGAGTTGGGTGGGCAGCTTGCCTAATCAGTCACGTTTCAGCTAGGGGCTGCTTCTACCTGCTCATCCTCTCTGGTTCCTCCCCACCTGAGAGGAAGATTCAAGTGGATTTGGCACATCTCCTAAATCGAGGCCTGCCATTAGCAGGCCGGGGGCTGACGTGTGCAAAGGAAGACTCGGACCTAGCAGGCCTTTTTCACCTGCGTAATAACAGGCTTGGGAGTAGCCAGGCGGCCGTGGCGGCGGCGCCAGGAGTAGGAGGAGGAGCGCGGGCAGAGGCCGCCGCGGGGCCGGGAGGAAGAGGAGGGGGAGGAGGAGGAGGAGCTGAAGCGCCGAGAGCTGTAGGCAGCAGCTCGGCCGGAGTTGCAGCAGCAGCGGCGGCGCTCACACCGCAGCCTCCCCAAGCCCCGAGTCCCGGCGGGGGCAGCAGCAGCGAGCGCCCGCCCGCCCACCCAGTCACTGCACCTCGGCCCCGCCAAGCCGCTGTCGCCGCGCCCGGGGAACTGCCAGCCATGGCCGCGCCGCCGGATCCCCGAGACGAGCTGCTGCCGCTGGCCGGCCCCGGGTCCCAGTGGCTCGGGGACCGGGGGGAGGGGGAGGACGAAGCGGTGACGCCGAAAGGAGCCAAGCCCGAGACGCTGGCGGGGGAGCCGGGACCGGGGTTGGGCGCCGGGGTCGCCGAAGCTGCGCCGCGGGAACTGGGCTCGGGCCCCGCCCGGCCGCCGCCCGTTGCCATGGAAACTGCATCCACAGGTAAGGCGGGCGGGCGCCTCGGCCCCGCAAATGGCGTCAGGAACTCGGGTCCCCTAGCCGGCCCCCTTCTCTGCAACTCACCTAGGAACCTACTTTGCGTTCTCTATCTTCAGTACCAACCTTAATCCGTCCCCGCCCCTCCTCCTTTCGCCACAGGCGCCTGTAAATATTAAATGACTGGTAGGAACAGAAATTTTATTTTTTTCCAAAGGCTCAGAAGAAAACAAAATGCTATTGATCCTTTTATTTCGTTATGATTATTTTTCTGGCTTTCAAAGTTGTCCTCAGAGGCAAACCGCAGCATCCTAGCTGCTGGCGCGCCTGTGTACAAGTTTCTTCCTTGGGACTGGGGGCTGCAGGGCCCGCTTGGCCAGTTGGGACGATTTAGGGGGCGGGGGGCATGTTTGCCTGCAGGGCTCGCGCCCGCGACAGGGGACGACAAAGCGACCGGCAGGCCCGCTGCCCCTAGACCCGGCTCAATCTAGGGCAGAGATGTGACTTTAACTCTCCCTTTCCTTAATCTCCGAGAGTCGCCACACCCTACTTCCTCCCATTTCTCTTCCCTTCCTCTAGCTCACCGCACACTGAACTGAAACGCCTTAGGTGTGTTTAATTCCGGAGGGACTGCGAAGCCAGAAGGTTGGGAGTTGTGGCAGTCCCCCGCCCAGAATCCTTCTTTTTCAGCTCCCCGAAGCTCCCACCTCGAAGGGAGCTTTGGAACTTGGAACCCTAATTTAGAGCGGCCGCTGGCTGCAGGCTAGAGATTGTTGAGTGACGGTGGGTGTAGCTAGGAGGCACAGTTTGCCAGCAGTCTGAAACAGCGAGGGCGTTAGGAAATTGCCCTGGGTTTGTCCTCCCTCCACTTGACTTCACCTTCTGAACTGGATCCCATCGGAGACCTGAGATCATGAAGCATCCTGCCCAAAGGATGCCTGAAACGAGCTTTGGAGTGGGACTGCCGGCTTAGGAACTCCGTGTTTTCCAGGAGCGGGGAGGGCGGGGGGAGGGTGCTGTGTTGTGTAGTTCTCCGAGAAAGCTTTGCCGGGTGGAATGAGAGTTGTGTAGTTTTGGAGATGTAGCTCTTGAAGGCCGAGTGCTAGGTGATCCTGGGGGAACGGAATGGGGGCGGGACTGGCATGCTTGTTCTTGGCAGCTGATTTAGGGGAACCCTTTTCTTAAGCCACTGCCTCTCTTAAGGGTCACATGGAGTGCTTTAGGTAGTCTTGATTATGCTTTATACTAAAGATTTGAGCTGAGGAAAGGAGGTTTAGGGAATGTTTTGAATAAAACATTCTGAAGGGAAGAGAAAAAGACCATATACAAACAAAAAAGAAAAAAGACAGACTCAAAAGCAAAAAACCCCGTTTGTCCAGTATTAGTTATTATATGGGGGAGGGGAAGATTTCCGACTAAGATCTCAACTTAATCTAAATGAAAACAAAACTTTGTAATTGCAAAAGAAGATGGCAAAAGCTAATAGAAAAAGGAAGGTACTTTTTGGTTGATTTACCATCAGCATTCTGTGTTGAGAGTAGCTTCTAGTACAGAACCTTTATCCACCGTCATCAAAATAAATCATTTATAAACATTGCCCACCTCTCATTGGTGTTATCAGGGTCAGGTGAACTAAGGAAAGGAAACTTAGCTTCCTCTCAATAACATACTATCCACTAAAATAGTTGCTGTATATAAAATGCTTAGAACAATTGTGACAAAGTAGGCATTTGCAATTTTTAACATTATTACTATTATTTTAGAAATAGTTTGTTAGATATACTAGGGATTTCCTATCCTAGGCAACAAATGTATTAGTAAAATTAAACATAGTGCTGAGTTTGGATGGGAAAAGAATGAAGGGAGGGGGACGAAGCATAAGTTTGCAATTTATACAGAAAATTTAAAGTTTATTATTGCTGCTTGAAGGAATTTGTCATATATTTATTGGTTATTTAGTGTTTTCAGTTTGCATTCAGTATTCAGTATGGACTGTTATAAGAGGCCTAGATGCCAAAAATGATATCTAAATAAATTACTAGATCTTGAAAAAAATTAAACAAAATCTGGGCCGGCTTCCTTATCTGTTATTTTAACAGCTCTATTGCAATAAGTAAAGTTAGCAGGTGCATCCTCAACTTAATCAGGGACAAAATCCAGAGGAAGCCTATTAAGCTCATAATTTTACTTTTTTAAAAGAATGATGCTCTTTTGGACTCAAATCAAACTAAGAAGTAACTTAGAGGTTGAGTGTGATACATTGTAAACAAATTATGTTTCTTTTTCAAATGGAATTCTAAAATGTAAGACAGACATTGATGTTTTAAAACTTTTTTTCTCTGAAAAAACCACTAATCGTGCCATCTGGACAGAAATTCTGTGATTCATTTTTATACATTGATGGTAATTAAAGTTTTTGAAGAAACATTTCTAAAAATATTTCTCTGTGATGTCCTGGAATGAATATATGTTTAAATATCATTAGCATTGCACGATAAAACTCTATCAGTACTGTATTTCCAGGTATTCTCATTGCTTCTGTCCCTTTAGTGGGATGAAAATGTTCTCAACAAAAAGTAACACCTTATTCTAAGGCTACAATTTTTCATGTCTAAAATTGATAATGGGCATATGATATGTCTGTTGCCAAGGGAACATTTAATGCACCATGTGTAGGCTACAACATGTGAGGTTGTTAATCATGAATCAGTGCCATCATCTAGTAACGTTATACAAAGGGTGTTAAGAGCAACTGTTTTGTTTTTTCATGATTAGTTATTTTATTCCTGAAAACTATTCAAAAGGAGCATACAATAACACAAGGATAGAAGAATGGCCCTTTGTTTAAAGGAAGAATTTAAAATAGAACATTTGAACAAAATGCAATGGTAAGATGTTAATTCATTGGCTACTTTAGAAATTAACTCGTTGACTGATTCATGCATGGAAGGCAAAATGAATAAGAGAATTGAGAATGGCCTGGAGAAATCAGCCCAGTGTGATGATTTGCTTTAGTGATATTGACCTATAGATAATTTACCTTACATTTCTAGATGATTGCTGAGTTAGGGGTGACAGGGAGAGAGAGAGAGAGAGGGAGGGAGGAAGAGGGACAGAGAAAGAGAAATTCTCCTAATTTACTTGGACCACAGTACTCATAATTTTCAAATGCTGAATATGATACTCCATTGGAAAAACTATTCTTAATCTATCATGATTTAAATACCTTTCAGAAATGTTTATATATGCTGTATTTATTCTGTTTAATATCATAAATTGTACCACACATATTACCAATCATATTTTAAAATCCACATAGAGGCTAGATTGACTCTTTTCTTGTGGATATGTTTGATAGATGTGTAAGTATTTTTTATTTGGAGTCATTTCCAGCAATCCTCTTCAGAAGGTATAGATTTTAATCTTCTGTTTTCTTTCATCTTTTAAGAAAACTGCAATTCTGTTGAAATGGGAAGGAACATTGCACTTACTTTTACAGTATTTTACAGAACCTTTAAGAAAATAAGAGTTTCTAACGCAATTTATTTCTCTGGGCATAGACTCTGAATATAATCAATGACATTTCTGGCAGTAACTACTGTGCATGTCTTTCATATTGGGAATTCAAATTGGTTAAATTAAAATGTAGAATCACATATACTAAAAATACATTGATAAATAAACTTTATCAGAGCTTTCAGCATAACTTCCTCTTCATGAACTCACTGTTCCAGAAACCCCATCCTTATCATTGTCCACAAATACAGCATAAACCTTCCTGCCCCCATCTCTTTTTTTTAGGCTGTTCATCTACTTCTGACTTTGAGGATTTGGAAAAGAGTGGATTATTTTGTTCACTATACTGTCTATCTTGCATAGCCTGGATTATGGAAAGTGTTTATTATCTATAAAATGAGAGACCATTGTGATTCAACTCAATTTAGTAAACATTTCCTGAATGCCTCCTTTGTGTAAGGATCTATACTGAACACAAGTTGTGGTTTCCTAGAACGTGTGCATCTTTCTACTTCACATTAGTATTTAGTTTAAAAAGGTTTTTTTTTTTTTTTTTTTCAGTTTCCTTATTCCCAAGTCACTGGTGGAAGCTTGTTTAGAAGGGTATTATAACAATCTAACCACACTGGCACACAGGCGTGAGTTACTTCTCTGAGGTCGACACTGAATAAATAAATACTAGCATAGGTTGCCCAAAGTGCACAGCTGGGGGAAAATAAAATCCATCGATCTACCTAACTGTCTAGCTAATTCTGTCTTTATGGAAATAGCTGGCTGAATAGTACTCAAAGATCCTTGTATTAGTTGGTTGTGCTTTTATTTTAAAGTTAAAGAAAATTATTTCAGTGGTGACTAAGGAAGATTTGGAAAAGGCACTATAAAATATAGACAGCAGTGAAAATAAAAGACCTATTTCAAGAGACTAATATATCACATAGGAATACTCTCTGTGAAAGAACATAGTTGAAAGATGTAAGACAACTGACTTTTATTTAAGTAATATTGGGGGACAAAAAGAACAATGAGAAGAACATGAACCGGAGAGGCTCACTGCTTGTGGAAGATGCTCTCGTGAGTAATGAAAAAAGGAGAGGGAAGAGTTTCTCAATTCATATTTAAGCTATGTTATTTAAAATGGATAGTGATCACGTTGAAATGTATACAAATACTGAACCACTATGTTATGTAACAGGAACTAACATAGTGTTGTAGGTCAGTAATACTTCGAAAACAAACAAACCCATAGAAAAAGAGATCAGATTTGCAGTTGTCAGAGGCTTGGTGGGTGGAGGGAGAACTGGATGAAGGCACTCAAAAGGTACACACTTCCAATTGAGATAAGTAAGTACTCAGGATGTAGCGTACAACATGGCAGGTATAATTAACAGTGCTGTATGTTATATATCAAAGTTGTTAAGAGAGTTAATCCTTTAATCTTGTGTCTGTGTGAGATAATGGAAGTTCACTATAAGTTATTGAGGTGATCATTTAAAAATAAAGAATTAAACTGGGTATGAGTGAGTGAAAGTCACTCAGTCATATCTGACTCTTTGCGACCCCATGCATTATACAGTCCATGGAATTGTCTAGGCCAGAATACTGGAGTGGGTAGCCTTTCTCTTCTCCAGGGGATCTTCCCAACCCAGGGATCGAACCCAGGTCTCCCACATAACGGGCTGAGCCACAAGGGAAAACCATTAAAGTGGGTTAGAATTCTTAAGTCGGACAATAGAAAACGTACAGAAAGACCAGAAGCCCAGGATAAGTAAACAGCAAGTAAAATCCTGTACCATTACTCCAGTAAGCTTGGCTCTTCTGAGCTGACTACTTTGCGTGTGGTATAGAATGAGTGCAGTGAGCAGTTTTAATGTCATTCTAGTGTCTCTTGAGAATAAGACTAATTTTAGAAAAGCTGAAGTGGGGAATGATTTTAAAAAATGAGAAAATGATAGATATTAAAAACGTACTAAGCCAATATATTTGTTGCTGAGTGCTTGTAGATCTAAGAATGCATTATTATGCCAAATATTTTTATAAGCACTTAGAAAATAATAAACATGCTGAATTTTGAAATTCAGCATGTTTATTAATCATGAAAATAAACATGAACATTGCCAGGAATATCCATTGATTCACTAAAAAAATAATGCCTATAAAACATTATTTCTGTTTTTCATATTCTGAATCACCAACATATGCACGGCATGTACTATGCCCAGGAACTTTAGAAGTACCCAGCTTACTTTAGAAAGCACACTGTTTATCAAAAAAACAAACAACCCAATCAAAAAAATAGGCAGAATACCTAAATAGACATTTCTCCGAAGAAGACATACAGATGACCAACAAATACATGATAAGATGCTCAGCATCACTAATTATTAGAGAAATGCAAATCAAAACTCCAACAAATACGTGATAAGATGCTCAACATCATTAATTATTAGAGAAATGCAAATCAAAACTACAATGTGGTATCATCTCACCCCCATCAAAATGGCCATCATTAAACAATCCACAAGCAATAAATGCTAAAGAGAGAGTAGAGAAAAGAGAACCCTTTGGCACTGTTAACAGGAATGTAAACTGATACAGCCACTAAGGAGAACAGTACGGTGGCTCCTTAAAAAATTAAAAATAGAACTTACCATATGACCTAGCAATCTCACTACTAGGCGTATACCCAGAGAAAACTGTAATTCAAAAAGAACATGCACCCCAACGTTTATTGCAGCATTATTTACAATAGCCAGGACATGGAAGCAACCTAAATGTCTATCAACTGAGGAACAGATAAAGAAGATATGGCATATATATAGAATGGAGTATTACTCAGCCACAAAATGATTAAAATTGGATCATTTGTAGAGACCTGGACGGACCTAGAGACTGTCTTACAGAGTAAAGTAAGTCAGAAAAACAAATGTCATATATTAATGCATATATATGGAATCTAGAAAAATGGTATAGATGGTCTTACCTGCAAAACAGAAATAGAGACACAGAGGTAGAGAACAAACATGGACACCAAGAGGGAAAAGGAGGGGAGTGGGGTGAATTGAGAGATTAGGGTTGACATATATACACTATTGATACTGTATATAAAAGAGATAACTAATGAGAACCTACTGTATACCTCAGAGAACTCTATTCAGTGCTCTGTAATGACCTAAATGGAAAGGAAATCCAAAAAAGAGGGGATATATGTATACGTATAGCTGATTCACTTTGCTGTACAGTAGAACCCAACACAACATTGTAAAGCAACTATACACCAGTAAAAATTAATTGAAAAGAAAGAAAACATGCTGTTTAATTTTGCAAATGGCACAAAGTTTCAAAAGATTGTTGATATGGTAGAGGATATCACTGCTATTTAAAAAATCTTGATTTTAATGTTAACTCAAAAGTGAATTCTTTTCACTAAAATAATTTTTTACTCTAATTTAAAAAATTCCTTTTTGGAATAGGAAGCATATGCATGTGATATTAAATTTTAACTGAGTAAAGTAAGACAGAAAAGGAGATATAGTGTATGACATCCCTTACATGTGAAATCTAAAAAGAAGTGATATGAATGAACTTACAAGACAGAGACTCACAGGCTTAGAGAATGGACTTATGGTTGCTGAGGGGGTGGGGAAGGATGGGGAAGGAATAGTTAGGGAGTTTGGGATGGACATGTACATACTGCTATATTTAAAATGGATAACCAACAAGTATTGTATGGCACATGGAACTCTGCTCAATGTTATGTGGAAGCCTGGATAGGAGAGGTGTTTGGGGGAGAATGGATACACGTGTGTGTTGGCTGAATCCCTTTGCTGTTCACTTGAAACTATCACAACATAGTTTGATAATTGTCTCTACTCCAATACAAAATAAAAAGCTTTTAAAAAAATAAAATTTAAAAGGTGCAAAAGGGTATACAGAGAAAAAGAAGTCTTCTTCACACTCAGTCTTCCAACCAGCCCTTGTTCCTCTTCAGCAACAACCATTGTTATCAAATTCAGCAAGGGAGCACTGTTAATTCATTCATTATTACACTATTATCGATTGAACTTCTGCTATATTCTATGCATTGTTCTAAGCACTAAGTATATGGTACAGAAAGGGACAAATGAAAGTCTATTTCCAATAAATTGTGTGTGTGTGTGTGTGTGTAAGAAGGAAAGGAGAGAAGAGGGAAAGGAGACAGAGAACAAAAAATATAGTCAAGGTATGGTAAGTCCTGTGTGTGTGTGTGTGTGTGTGTGTGTGCACGCTCAGTCAGTTGTGTCCGACTCTTTGCCACTCCATGGACTGTAGCTTGCTAGGCTCCTCTGTCCATGGACTTTTCCAGGCAAGAATACTGGAGTGGGTTGCCATTCCCTTCTCCAGGGGATCTTCCCGACCCAGGGGTTGAACCCTGGTCTCCCGCATTGCAGGCAGATTCTTTACCACCTGAGCCAGTGATGTAGAGGGAGAATTAAATAAGGTAGACAGTAGAGTTAGCAGATGCATGCAAGGCAGTGAGATTACTGATTGATCTTAGAATCTGGGGAGGAGGAATGAGGACAGAGGACGATGAAGCACAGAGAAAAGATGATATGAGCAGTGTGCTATTTGATATGGAGATTAAGGAGGGAGTACAGTTATTGAGGAGATTGGAAGACCAGGATGGAGTAGAGGACAAGGTCATCAGAAGATTGGGTTCCAGAAGAATGGCAGGCTGGGAGTGGAATGATCACCTACGTGATTACTGAAATTGCGAAGAACCATGGCAGAGATTGTAGAGTACAGTGAACCAGTGCTGTTGTGTTTAGGAAAGAACATAGTGTCTTGGGCTTCAAAGTTACATAATTTTAGAGATGAGGGAAGAAGAATAGCCTGTAAAATCATAAATATAAATTTCTGACTATGGGTTCTGCAAATTCTGCTTAATTTGTTCAGAGTGTATGAGATGCAACCTAAAATAGTTCATTGTGAGGGATGGAAACTTTGAGGACTGTAATTAACTAAATATGAGCTAGTGGTATGGTGAAATTACTAAAATATCTTATGTAATTTGAGGTAATATTAATAGAAAGTCTTGGGTACACATTATATGAGGTAGTAGTTCTCCTGGATTCTGTCCTAGGCAGGCCAAATATGGAGTGTTATACTAAGTGATGGGTGCCATGGTTTATAGAAACTGTAGTATGGTGAGAGAAAGGTGACTAAATTGGTGTGGCTTCTGGGGGAAAAAATTGCTGTTTGAGAAATGATCGAAAAAATTAAGAATTTTTAGCCAGAATAAGAGAATGAAAGGAGATATGAGTGTTAAATTCAAACACTAGAAGAAATCTTATGAAGCAAATAAAGACTTGACTGAGGTGATACTACAAGGCAGAATTGGGACTAGCAGGTAAATCAGAGAAACACATTTCAACTTAATGAAGGAGAAAGTTCTGATAATTAGAATTGCTCAGAAAAAGAGATGGATTACCTCTCAGTTACTGATATTTAAGAACAAATGAGGTTGCTGTTTACTGGAGGAAACTTAGAATGGAAAGTGTTATACCAAGATCTTTATTCCTTCATAAGAGAAAGCAATACCCCTGACCTTACCTGTGATTGTTAAAGAAGGCATATTGCTTAAGAGTGAATAGCATACAAATGAAATCAGAAACAGTGCTTATTACAAAAACCACAGCTAACTTCAAATTGACTTCCTAAAAAATGTACTTTCCATGGAAGGCCACTCTTCTTTAGGGAATCTAGAAAAATGGTACTGATAAACCTATTTGTAAGGCAGGAATAGAGACACATAGACAACCAACTTGTGGACACAGTAGGGGAAGTAGAGGGTGTGACAAACTGAGAGAGTGGCACTGCCGTATATGCACTACCATGTGTGAATTAGCTGATGGGAAGCTGCTGTGTAACACAGGAAGCTCAGCTTGGTGCTCTGTGATGACCCAGAGGAATGGGATGAAGGCTGGGAGGCAAACTCAAGAGGGAGGGGAAGCATGTATACTCATGGCTGATTCGTGTTGTCATACAGTAGAAACTAACACAGCATTGTAAAGCAATTATCCTCCAATTTAAAAAAGAATTCTATAAAAAAATTCTTCTCTAATTCTCCGTTGTTGAGACAAGCTCCATAATGTAACATACTTGCCTCTTGAAAACAACACAGTTTTATATAATTAACAGTTATTACCTTAAATGCAAAACATGCTATCTGCAAGCATCCGTTTTATTCTTTTTTCCTGAACTGTACTTTTCATTTTTTACTACAGACTCTAATTCCATAAATATTTAATATATTCTAAAATGTTTGGGGAATTCATTAATTAATGTCTTATCACAAAAAGCATCATATGATTCTGTCCTTAGTCCTCTGTCTCACTACTGTACATTTATGCCAGATTATTCATTGTAAAAGCGTATTTGCTAAGCTGCCTAATGATTTACATTTTTAGCTGGAACAGTTCTGCATTCTAACTTCCATGTCCAGTCCCCAAGTGGAATTTTTAATTCATCTACTACATGAGATTGTTATAAAACCAGTTATAGAACAAATTCTTGCTTCCTGAATATGGGGAATTTGTTGAATATCTCACATTCTTAAAAGTAGCTAGGATTTTGTTTTATGCATAGCAAGTCTTCATTTTTTTATAAACAAGTCTTGGGCAACCGAAAATGTGTATTCAAATGATTGCTGATCTAGTTGTCATGCATAAGAGTAAACAGCAATGTCCTATCTCCCTTTTGGCATGGATTGTTCAATGAATCCCGAAAAATCAGTGCTTCTTAAAATGTGGTCTGTAGACTTCCTGCTTTCAAAATAACACAAAATGATTCACAGACTTCACCTCGGGGAAACAAGCCTGCCAAATGCATGTCAAAACTTTTAGAAACACTGATATATTGACTCTCCTCTCCTTCTGACTTACTGGCTCAGCATTTTTCTAGGAGCTGTGGGGAATGGAGGAACATGAGCTATGTCTTCTCTATTCCTCCAAGCTTACTATCTAGATGGGAGATGTGACTAATCCACATAAAACAAAGGTAAACAACTCAAGCAAGAGTCAAGTCTGGTCCTTGGATGGATGCTACAAGCTATAAGCGCTGCAGGAATTTCATAATTTTATGAGTTACAGGGTACCTGGTGTCTTGAAAGAGGTAGAATGTGCCTTATGCCTAAAGGATGGATAGAATAGAAATAAGCAGAAGTGGCAGAAAGGCAGTTTTATGTGAGGGGAGAGACATGGGTGGTGACATAGAGATGAGCAATGACTAGGGTATCTTAACCTGCCTGTTTGGGTGCGGGGAGACAGATTCTGGAGGAGAGATGTTGAAGGCTATTCAGGACTTCAGACTCCTTTTATATGGATTCTGGGGCATTTGAAGGTTTATATTTGGGGGAAGTAATACATTCAGCCTTCTGTATCCTTTGGTTTCAGAAGGGCCGACTGTACTATAGCATATTATATAAGGGACTTGAGCATCCATGGATATTGATATCTGCACAGGGTCCTGGAACCAATTCCCAGTGAATACTGAGAAATGACTGTAGAAAGCTAGGTTAGGAAGATTAAATGTTATGCATAGATGATGAACTCAATGGGGGTGATCTAAAACCTGCACTTTTGCTGAAAGAAGGTTGACCAACAACGTCACTTTCGGAGCCTGGAATAAATAACCATGAGAATAAAGAGGAAGGTACCTGGAAAGAAAGAGGAGGAAAGTTGAGCACTTCATCAGAATATTCCATAGGACTTTGTGACTGACAGGACAAGGAGGATGAAGGGAGGAATGAATCAACTCTAAGGTTCTGTGCCTATGGCTGGGAGAATGACAGTGCTAAAGAGGGGTGGGAGGGGGAACTGGTCAGAGAGATGAGGATGATACATTCATTTTTGTCATATGGGGCTCAGAATGAAGAAAAGCCATTTGAACGGAAGTCTCCACTTGGCAATGTATATTAAGGAATGGATTTTGGAGATGATAACAGGATTGTAGATAACAGGGTTAGAAAATCGGAAGAGAAGCCATAGAATAATTTTGTTTTTGGAGATTGTGTAGGATGAGGGCTTCCCTGGTAGTTCAACTGGTAAAGATCCCATCTGCAATGCAGGAGACCTGGGTTCCATTCCTAGTTAGGAAGATTCCCTGGAGAAGGAAATGGCAACCCACTCCAGGATTCTCACCTGGACAATCCCATGGACAGAGAAGCCTGGTGGGCTTGCAAAGAGGCGAATACGCCTGAGTGACTAAAGAACAAAGGGCCAAGAAGAGAACGTGTGCTCCTTGTCTCATACTAGCTGAGTGGCATTAAGGCTGCCTCAGCCTCAGGTTCTGTATGTGTGGTCCTAGGTCTTCTAGAGTGCTTGGCAATCAGATGGTAATTACCCTCATTATTATAGTATCAAAGAAGCCAAGATGGCATGGTATAGAATGAGCCTTGACTGAGAAGACAGATTTGTCTTGGCTTTGGTCTCTACTATCATGTCAATGTGGGCAAATCTGCTTTATGTCTCAGTTTCTTCTATATAAAATGGACTTGATACCATTGTCCTGGCTACCTTGTGGTTGTGAAGATAAAATGAGATAACCTGAGGAAGTACATGCAAATTGCAAATTACCGGACATCTGAGGGGCTTCCCAGGTGGCGCTAGTTAAAGAACCCATCTGCCAATGCAGGAGGCATAAGAGATGCAGATTCGATCCCTGGTTCAGGAAGATCCCCTGGAGAAGGATAATGGCAACCCACTCCAGTATTCTTGCCTGGAGAATCCCATGGACAGAGGAGCATGGCAGGCTACAGCCCATAGGGTGGCGAAGAGTTGGACACTACTGAAGTGACTTAGCACGCAGGCATACATCTGTAAGGAAGTACTAACAGGAAGCCTGATCAGTGCTGTCAGATGCAGGAGAGCAGTCTAGGAGAATAAAGATTGAGAAAAAATCATGTCACCTCAGCCCTAGGTGTTTTAATAGAAAATACTGCTGCACTTAGCTGAACCTCAGCCAAGTCTCAGTGGGGAATGGCAGGAGAGCGAGGAAGAACGGTGCTGGCCAGAAGTAGGTTCTGGCATCCACACTGGAAAACATTTCGGCTTCAAAGAGTGCACTTGGAGTGGCGACCCACCCCATTCTTCATGTCCTAAAGAGTGAACTGTGCCTCGAGCAGGCCTGATACATGCCCGCGGGCGCCAGCTGAGTGGAGGATAGGAAGCTGGGTCTATTCTGAATCTCCTGCTCAGCACAAGGGTAGTGAATGCAGGGAGCTACCCCAGGTATGCCTGGAGGCCTGGAAGGCTGCTTCTCTCACAGAGAGGCTATCAGAGTGAAAGCCAGCCCCCGTACCTCACCCTCACCTCAGCCCCTGATGTTAAATTAATCGGCCCTGTGGGCAAGCGAAGGTACTTGCAGGCTAATCTTACAGCTCTATAGGTTTAAAAGTCTTCCGTAAATAGATGAACACTTCTGGAAAGATGGAGTAGACAGTTTTTCCTTATCCCTATTGCTAAGTACAGCCAAAAACTCTGGACATTATATATGTAGGATAAATATAAAAAGACTGTGTAGTGAAAGTAGCATTCTTGTAAGACATTAACCTAGATGAAAACTGATCTGTACTAGAGCAAGAGAGAGAAGCTAGGTAAGGGGGATGGTAGCTAAAACTTGGAATGACAGAACTTGAGAATGCAGAGGACCCTCAGCTAAAATAAACACTTAAAAAGTGGAAATTTGACAGGGATAGTTATAAAATCTTGTGGTAGGATTCTTTAACTATATGAATAGAATAGGAGGGTCATGGTGAAATTGCAACATATAAATAAAAAATAGAGGAGGTTTATTTAACCATAAGTTAACTCTTAGTTAGCGGGGCAAGCCAGCTTCCCCCCTAGGTGAAGAACTGTTAATCTTGTTAAATCAAGGTTAACCCAGAACCAGGAGCTGAGAGTTGACCATACCTGGGGCTGGGCAGAGTCCTGAATGTACTGAGAGCTCCAGAGCAGAGATGGTGGCAGAAACATGGACTCTGGTTGAAAGAACTGAGGATTTGCAGTCTGCACAAGAGAAGATAGGGTGGGTTATGATCAGTTCAGTTCAGTTCAGTCACTCAGTTGTGTCCAACTCTTTGTGACCCCATGAATCGCAGCACGCCAGGCCTCCCTGTCCATCACCAACTCCCGGAGTTCACTCAGACTCACATCCATCGAGTCAGTGATGCCATCCAGCCATCTCATCCTCTGTCATCCCCTTCTCCTCCTGCCCCCAATCCCTCCCAGCATCAGAGTCTTTTCCAATGAGTCAACTCTTCTCATGAGGTGGCCAAAGTACTGGAGTTTCAGCTTTAGCATCATTCCTTCCAAAGAAATCCCAGGGCTGATCTCCTTCAGAATGGACTGGTTGGATCTCCTTGCAGTCCAAGGGACTCTCAAGAGTCTTCTCCAACACCACAGTTCAAAAGCATCAATTCTTCGGCGCTCAGCTTTCTTCACAGTCCAACTCTCACATCCATACATGACCACTGGAAAAACCATAGCCTTGACTAGACGGACCTTTGTTGGCAAAGTAATGTCTCTGCTTTTGAATATGCTATCTAGGTTGGACATAACTTCTAAAAATACATAAAGAGTTGTCAAGTGGCATAGAGACTGGGTGTGTTCTATATGACTGGAGGATGGAGCTGTGGTCAACCAGAAGTTAAACGTGAAAAATGAAAATAGCCTGGATTGCCTCATATGGTGGTGAGTTTCCTATCACTGGAGGTGTGTAAGCAAAGTTGGGCTGGTCATTTATATAACAGAGGAGGTATAATAGACAGTATACATTAGATTGTTAATTTTGTATCTTTTCAGAATCACAGATTCCTGTTGGAGAATCTGATAAAAACTTTGGAATCTCTGCTCAGGAAAGTGCACTTACAAATACCATTTGGGGCACAAATTCTGGGATTTTCTGGAGACCTTTTATGGATGGAGGAATTAAATAAATTCCTACTCTTAAAAAATCAGTAATTCCAGATACTCTCATGTAGATCACTGTTTATACAGCAGCAGTAGTTTCATGGTTTAATAAAATCTCATTTAATCATCCATTTATTTATTCAACAAATATTTATTAAGCATTTAATATGTGTGTGTGTGTTTGGATACATATACACACACAAAGTATGTAGCTGAATGAAAGTGAAAGTATTAGTCGCTCAATTGCGTCCCACTCTCTGAGACCTCATGGACCAGAGCCCTCCAGGCTCCTCTGTCCATGGAATACTCCAGGCAATAATACTGGAGTGAGTAGCCATTTCCTTCTCTAGGAGATCTTCTCAACCCAGGGGTCAAACCCATGTCTCCTGCTCTGCAGGCAGATTCTTTACCATCTGAGCCACCAGGAAAGCCCATGTAGTTGAATGGTGATACCTATGTACTTAACCAGAATATAAAAATTAATGCAATAATTACAGCATAGTCTATTATGAAGAGTCTAAATTAAGAAGAAGTCTGCATTCCATAAATTCCATTTTGTTAGTTTCAGAAATGTGCTGTAACTGAATTTGTGACTCTCAAAGGGTTACTGAGCCATGCTCTTTCCAAACTGGCCCTGGTGAAGTTGGAGAGAGTGTGGACTTGGAGACACCAAGCTGGATACCCATCTCAGCTCTTCCAATGGCCTATGATAGCTAGTCTCAACCTCTATGGGAAGGGCTAAACGGTGGGTCTGTATGATTCTCCAGCATCCAGATAGTGATGTGTCATTTGTCTATTCACTGTTTCTATGTACATGGTGCACATCTGTGTATACTTCAGTCATTACTAAAGTTTTTAGAACCAGCTTTACTGATTATAGGAGATCCTGGGGTTGGGGTAGAGAAAGGTGTTAATCCTCTCTCTGATAATCTCCATCAGCCATCTAAATAAACAAACAAACAACACTTTCTCAACTTGATATAAAATATACATATGTATTTAAAAAAATCTACTACTTTTGTTATTTACAAATGAACACATCATCAAAGTAAAAACAAGGTGCTCCCTGTACAAATGGAGCTTCAAAGTACTGTCACCTGACTTCTACTCCAGCCAGTCTGTAGCCCCTAACATCATCGTGTATAGAAATTTTGGACATACTACTATGTATCACACTATTAATTTGTTTGGTGAACCTTTTATTGTAGATAATACAAGGTAAATTGCAACCCAGCAGGTTTACATTATCAGCATTGAATTTGAGTGTTTATTTTTTAAAAAATTTAATCCATGGCCTTAAGAGGTGTGTTCCTGTTTTCTTTTTTACCATAAATATGAGAAAGGATAAACACCTAGTATTGTTTCCTGGAAGTTGTATAACATTTTAAAGGCCAAGCAGTTCCTGTTTATAATTTGTATGTTTGCATATCAGAAGTCTCAGAAGTAAGAATTGGTTTCATTTCTATGAATAGTGTAGAGCAGTTTAAAAATGATTTTCTTTAAAGAGGGGTAATGTACCTATCCTGAAAGTAAACATATATTGAGTAGGGATGATTACCAGTGGCCTGTGAAGGCCATCTGTGTTACTTTTACTTTTTTTTTTTTAAGTGTAGTACTCTTCTCTGTGCTCAGCAGTTATCTAACCATTGTAATAACTCTCAAGAACATTGGTTCCTGAAAGGAATTTTTGTCGATCTGTTAAAAACAAAAAAGCTCCTGTATCTGGATGGGGGGCATCAAGGTCAACCTTTAACTGTATCACTTAACACTTAATTAACTTAATTAACTATGCTTGCACTGTGATGGTTCATGTGAAGGTATCTTTTGGATATTGGATTTAAGTTGACGTGCTGCACTGTATAATCACATTATTATGAATCTTTAAAACATAATTTTTAGTTCATAAAAGGCAGGGTTGGTATATCAGTTGATTACAAGAGCCTAGAACTTCTTTTTCTTTGAAGGTCTCTGTCTTTCAAGGAAAAAATATAAGTAAAATGGGACCTAATTTAGTTGATTTTCTTAGTTAAGTGGGAAGAGTCAACTCTATAGCCTTGTTTTAAAATTGTAAAAACAATAATAAAACAATGTTTGCAAGAGAAAACATTTATTCCTGATCTCACTTTCTCTCTCTTTAAAAAATCTCACCCTCTCTGGACAACTCTTAGTGCCAATTTCATATGGTGGTTTGAGGATTCAATAAGCTAATACTTGTAGTTCTTGACATACAGTAGTGACTATATAAATGTTTGTGGTTCTTATTATTGGTATTAATTCCCTATCAATTTAATTTATTTGCATAATAATCAGCAACCTCCCTTAAGTACTTTAGAATGGATGAAACACTGATGTTCTTTATGGAGTGATCCTCTTTTTATGAATTGGATTCTGACCAAGGCCAAAGCTGCATCTCTGGCTCCCAAGTCTCGTGCTCTGTCTACTGTACCAAATTTCCTTTCTGCCTTTGAAAGATAGCATAAGGAAAAAAACACTGTTTTACAAGACAGCAAAGCCAGGACATGGAATTCAGCTCTATCTGCAGGGAGAGAAGAAAATAATAGGAGTCTCAGCTGGATAAACTGAAGAGACAGGAGGAGAGATGGAGGTGGAGAAGAAAGGGGGCATTGGGGTCTGAGGAGGGATGGTGATGGAGGGAGGAAGCTTGACCCCTGGAATGGACACAAATAGACAAAGGGGAGGGGTGTTGAGAAGACATGGAAAGGGAGAGAGGTAAGGAACAGAGAAATACATAGAGGGAGGAAGCCCCTTGGAGGAAGCAAAAAATATGTCTGTATTTCTATTTCTACCTCTATCTCTATATAAAGGAATGGATTTGTAAAAAAGGAAAAGAGAAGTGGGTAAGAAAAGCTTTCCTAAAATCTGGAGTCTGGAGTGAGACCAGGTTCTTGGCTTTACTTCCATTTGAAATTGTAATTTGCATTTGTAAGATTACTTAGTTTCTTAAACCTCCAGTGAGTTTTTTAACTGGGGTGACCCTGGCAGGCCTCTGTGGCTCTGGGGTAGGAGTTGTGCTCAAGGTGTTCTGTACGGGGCTGCCCAGAGCTTTCTCACCCCAGGCTGGATGAAATCAGGCAGTGGCCTGAGTTAGGCCTGTGGGCCAAATGTTCCTTTCTCTGTCTGGGAGTTTTCCAAAAGATTCACATTAACTTTATCTAAATGGAGAAGAATTTAGCTCAGGGCTTTCCCTTAGATGAAAGAGATTATTTATAAACTTTTCCACCAACCCCCAATACTATCATCCCTAGCAAAGGGTCAAGTACATCAATGTCCGAATTTCATTGTTTGATGGTTTATTTTTTTCTTTGATTACATAAAATGGGCTTGAGATCATAGTACTGTATTGGGATCATAGCACATTTTCTATAAGCTTTCAGAGTTCACAGAATCAATGACTATTCTTAGACATTAGAAGTAGGATATGAATCTTTTGGGTATAAAAAGATTCATGTGAGTAATATTAAATCAATTACAGTGTAAATTCATGCGCCTATCTCTATGAGTTATAAGAATAATCAGCAAAAAAATTGTCATATGTCAAGGCAATGGCACCCCACTCCAGTACTTTTGCCTAGAAAATCCCATGGACGGAGGAGCCTGGTAGGCTGCAGTCCATGGGGTCGCTAAGAGTCGGACACGACTCAGCGACTTCACTTTCACTTTTCACTTTCATGCATTGGAGAAGGAAATGGCAACCCACTCCAGTGTTCTTGCCTGGAGAATCCCAGGGACAGGAAGCCTGGTGGGCTGCCGTCTATGGGGTCGCACAGAGTCGGACACAACTGAAGCGACTTAGCAGCAGCAGCATACCATTTTTAATTTCTCTTAAAAACTCTAGGGTGCTAACTTAAAAAATAAAAACAATTCTTGACAGTTATGATTAAAACTATCCGATGATAAATGAATTCTGTTGACATTAAAAAGTTAATTGGATGGATGTCCTTGATAAGGTGTCCAGTTATCCTGAGAATTTACATAATAAAATGTAGCAGTTTGCCCTGAGATTAGTTTGACACAATTGCCATTAACAGCTCCTCCTTCTTAGCACCTGGCAACTCACCTGGCACCTCTGCCCCCAAGAAGGGGATGATACATGGAGGGGCAGACCATTACAAGCTGGGTCTTCATTTGCTATTAGTACTAAGAATAATAGTGGTGGATTAATTTTTTATTAGTTTGTGGAGAGCAAGACATTACAGTCTTTCCTATTCAACTCTAGTCTCTTAACGTCTGAGCAGTTACTAGAGATGAAAGAGGCTCCAGTGAAATGGAACTTAAAAGCAGGTTTGGGCCTGGTGAAAAATTTATTTCAGGAGCCCCTGGCGAAGATGGCCTGGCTAAAAGTCTTCATATGGGATTTGTAAATGAGTTCAGGCACTGAGCCCACTTCCTGACTGCTGGGCTGGATAATCTGTGCCAGCTTCCTCCATCTCTACTCGACCCTGCATGTGTGTGTTTCTGTCTCTTATATGGCAGGAAAAGTCTGGGGTTCAGGAATTAGAATTCAAAGGGAGTGTAGCATGAAGTAGGGTTTTTTCCATCCCTGAGGTTTCAAGAAGAGACTGCATAATCACTTATCAGAGATGTTTAAAAGTAGGCTTATTTTCAATAAGTGAAATGTTGAACTACACTACTTCCAATAATCTTTGTATTCCTTTTGTCTCAGGATTCCATGGTTTTACAATAAAGTCAGGTGAGTGTTATGTACTAAGTCCTATGAAAGACATTGTTAGGGCACCTATATTTTGAATACTGGGGATCTAGACCTTGAGCTAAAATTTGTATGAGCCCCTATAAGCAAACCAAAACTCTAACAGTCTAAATTAGCAAGTAAATTTAACACAAAAATACTTTGGGCTTATTATTTTTATGGCATGCTCAGGTAAAATATCATTAGTTAGTAAAATAGAAACACTGATTAATCATTATGTTCTGTAAAATACTATTGGCTGGCAAAAATATTTTATAACGTGGTGCTCATGAGGGACAACAGCAGGGAGATAGGAGCTAATTACTCATTATTATACACTTACATGCCAGGTATTATGCTAAGTGCTGTGGGCAGAGCATTAAAAAATCTCTTTCCTCAAGAAACTTGTAGTCTAATGAAAGAGCTAAATAAAGCATCAATTATATTTTATTGTGAAATATGGTAGAAGGACGTACATGTTGCTATGCCAAGCATCTTAACAGAAGGGAAGGTTAAAAGAAGATTTTTAGTGGAAGTGGTTCTGGAACTGAGATTTAAAAGATAAGAAATTAGCAAGATGAGGCATGGGGAAGACTATTCAGAGAGGACAACTCTGGTTAAAACTATGTTTCTCCCTTCTTGCTTTTTCAAAGAGGAATCTTTTGTGTGTGGCGTTTTTTTTTTTTTTTTTTGCCTCTCAGATTCTAGATTTCTAGAACAATGATGAAGGGGTGCAGAGCTGTTTGTTTTATTAGCATCTGTCTTTAAACCTCTGGATGATTCCTGACTCATAAGCAAAATCAGTCTGTGCAAAGTGGCTGCTTCTCTGAGAGTGCATATGGCCCTCAGAATTGGACAGACTTTGCATCTCAAGCAGGTATGCAGACACTTGGCTAAGGGTCAAGGGCACTTAGAGCCAGACTACACAAAATCAATTTTCTCCAGTAGTAAGCCTTTTAAAACACTGTTTTTTTTTAATTAAAAAATAAATGGATGCATTGAGGTATAAATTTACATGCCATCTTCAAAATTGAGACTTTAAATAAACTTCCTGCATCATATACCTAGGCTTTATCGGCAGGCCCTTGGCATGCACATTTGCTCTTCTTTGTCTGTTGTGCTTACTTGGTGGGAAATATTTGAGAACTAGTAGGTAGAAAGGTGTCTGGGTAGGTGCTCTGGGGTGAGTGCTGAGAACCTCAGAAGCGAGGTAGCGGATGAGTGGTACACGTGTGGGTGTGCGTGCGTTTGTGTTGACGTGTGTGTGTGCATGCAATGACTCATCCATATTGAGATGAGAGGAATGCTGTGATAAAGACTGCTGGGACTAGTGAGTGATGTCTGCTGTAGGTGAAAAGTGGGAAGGAAGAGAAGCAAATTTGGGCCAGAATTTATGCTTTAGATCATTTCATTTCTCCTTCCTCACAAAAGCACCAGTGAACCTGGAAGGTCAGGGGAAATGTCACAGTCCTGGTCCTGGTTCTTGCTTTGCATCATCCTTATTATGCAGTATCACTGAGCTTCTGTTATGTCCCAGTCTGGCCCATTGTCACCCACCCCAGGGCTGTTACTACAGAGTTCTGTGGATTTTTTCTTTTTTTTGCACTTGTCCAAGGTCAGATTTTTTAATGTATAGCCTTTGTTAATGATATGTTTATAGTTCCAGCTACTGTTCCTAATCTACTATAGTGGAGGTATGTATGATGCTGGAATTTAAAAGATGTTTTTTTTCTCCTCCCTTATGTCCTCTTTAGAATTGTCCACAGCAGCTGCCTGAACTAGCTTCTTTTTTTCTGGATCTTGAAGGATGTCATGAGCTGGAAAACTGTGCGGGGCGGGGGGTCGTTGGGGGAAGACCCCCCAGGGAGGAGGTCCAAGGAGTACAAAAGAATAGAATTGTAAAGCTGTCATGATGGGTTAATGACAAGTGGTTCAAGGTGTGCCTAGACCCTCCTCGTGAAGGGAAGGGAGAATGGAATGGAGGGTAGGACTGGACTCTGAGAAACTTGAAGCTATTGGATGGCATACTAAGAACTGTAGATTTTTTTCTCTTGACAGTAGAGAGTCATTTGAGGTTTTTTCAGTGAGGTAGGATCTCTCTTAGCTTGGTGTTGCAAAAGCACTCGGGCAATGCGGAATGTTGAAACGGGAGCAGGTGAGGGGTGGGAGGTGAATTGAAAGGCTTCCACAGCAGTCTGATGAGACATGGTGAGGCAGAAACTGGCAGTGGAGAGCAAGAGGGGTTGGGATGGAGAGACTTTATTTGAAGTACAGATATGATTTGGAGAATTATTTCTGTTTCTGGCTTGGACATGTTGGTGCATGGTGATAATGTTAAGTGAAATGTGGATACAGGAAGAGAAAATCAATGTAAAACACTTTCAAAGATAATAGCATGCCATTGTAAATGTAATATATTAATATTAAAATCATGTATCAATTAAGGTATCACATTAGGAATCACAAAGCAAGTGGTTTTATAAACACTATAAAACTGCAAAGTATGAGCACTTAGAATTTTTGATTTCTAATTGATGCAGGGAATCTACAATGTCAAGTTCATGTTTAAGGTGATTACATTTCACTTTGGTTATAGATTTTACTTTATTAGGGCTTTAAGATGTGGAGAAACATTGACTAGTTTTACTGATTGAATGTAACTGGACTCACAGTTCTTTCTCATAATCTCATTATCTAGCATCCATAAAAAGTAACTGAAACTGCTAAGTCTTAATTAGAGAACAAATTAAAGTTTGACAGCCTCTAACAAGATGCAAAAAGAAAGAGCCTTGATTATATCTTAACCCATTTGATAATTTATTAAAACATCAGAAGAGGATTCATTATTTAATTTCCCCCTGTTATCATCTTTTAAAAAATATTATTTCCAATTGTGATAAAATGCACATAGTATTTGCCATCTTAGCCATTTTTAAGTGTACAGCTCAGTGGTATTAAGCACATTCACACTGCCCTGCAGCCATCACTACCATCTCTCCGCAGAGCTCACTGCATGCATTCAACACTAACTCCCTATTCCTTCCTACCCCAGTCCCTGGCAACCACCATTTTACTTTCTGTCTCCATAAATTTGACTATTCTAGGAGGACTGATTACTTTTGAGCAAGAGAAAATAGTTTTTCTATAACCTGTTATTGGTTGCCTGGGTTGGCTCACATGTTACTGATTCATGATCAGAATAACCTCTGAGAGGTTTCACAGCACACAGTGCATTGGTAAGAAAGTAGCACGTGGGTGGTCTTTGGACACGTCCTTCAGATGCTGCCCAGTCTCTATCAGAGTCAGCAGTCTGATTATGGTCTGCCAGGTAGGGAGCATATGCCAGACATTATGCCAGTCTGAGAGCACAGCGTCTGGAGTAGCTTTGCCCAAGTTTGAATCCTGGTCTGCCATTTTCTAATTGTTGGACGAGTTGATTGAACCCAGGGAGTCTCAGTTTCCTCATCTATAATCAGTAAAACATGCCTTATAGTGTTGTTGTGAGGTTTCAGTGAGTTGTTATATACAAAAGCATTTAGAACAGAGCCTGGCACGCTGTAAGCATTTAATCAGTGTCAACTACTATAATTTCTCGGGTGAGCTTTTACTCCAAGTACCTTGTGTTGTCCATCTGAGCTGACCAAGGACATGACTGAACCGTGATCATGGAATATTTCAAAACCTGCAGAATTTCCCTGGTGGTATAGTAGTTAAGACTGTGGTTCTAATGCAGGGGTCATGGGTTTGATCCCTGGTTGGGGAACTAAGATCTCAGGTGCCATATGGCCAAAAAGAAAAAAGACCTTACCATGGTGTTTTTAAAATCAGCTACAACTGGGATGTGAAATAAAGTCATGGTTGGTAAAATTTCTGGGGTCAACTTTGGGCCCAATATATGTCTCCAGTTTTGATAATAGAAATATGAAGTGTGAACATAGTGACTCACAACGCTGAATATGCTGTGTATTATTCAAAAAGATTGTGAATCAAAGCATTGCATACTAGAAGGGTTGCTCAGGCTCCTCCATGTCACAACAGAAACTGAGCAGGAGATAGATTATGGCCCTGTGTAAGGATTTCCTCCTTTACATTAGCTGGAATTGACTGCTCTAGTTGAAAAATCAAGAGTTCCCCATCCTCTCTTCCCACTGCAGCTTGACAACTTCTTTCTCATTCCACATTCTCAGATGAAAACAGGGTTATTCTTTCGTCAAGAATAGAGGTTTTGACATTTACTTATTCCCAATGTTTTCTGACAGACTTGAGGTAAGCGAGGATTGTATCAGCAGCTCTGTGTTCGGAAACCTGGGGATAACAACTCACTTACAAGTATCTGGTTTATTTTTCATGTTTGGAAACTTAATGTTCCCTGAAATCTCACTGTTATATCTCCATGGACTAGAACAATACTTGGCATATAAGAGTTTTCAAAACATGTATATTGAATGAAAGATTGAATACATGAATGAATGGCTGGATTTCTTTGGTGAAGCCCTGGGGAGATTACTGGGAGACATCTAGAAGCAAAAGAAGTCTAAGCCCTGAAACTTCCAGGTTCTCCATTTAGTTCTTTCCTGTTGAGAAAGTGTCATGTGCTTCTTCACTGCATCTTGCTTATTTTACTTTTGTATTTTTCTGCTTTAAAGCATATTTTTCTACATAATAATCACAAACTCTTCTGTGGCTCAGACAGTAAAGAATTTGCCTGCAATGCAGGAGACCCAGGATCAGTCCCTGGGCCAGGAAGATCCCCTGGAGAAGGGCATGGCAACCCACTGTAGTATTCTTGCCTGGAGAATTCCACGGACAGAGGAGCCCGGTGGGCTACAGCCCATGGAGTCGCAGAGTCAGACATGACTGAGTGACTAACACTTTCACTTTTTTTCAGTAAGAGCACTATTACAATCTTGTTTTTATTCCCTTTCCATCTTGAAAACTGTATTTATGAGACCTGTAATTGTACCTGTGAGAACACCCACAAGCTTTCCTTGTTCTTCTGCCCAGATGGGACTCTCTCCTCCATTGCTGAACCAGTCTGTGTTCTTGCAGAGGCAGGGAGCACGGGTGTCCCAGGAGGATGCTGGGATTCTCAGAGCAGCTTTTTTCATGGAGCAAATTAAGGACAAACACAAATCGTTTTGGGATTTCGACCTAAATCTTAACCCATTTATTTTCTTAAAATAAATCTCTTTTTTTTTTCTCCTAGTGCCTTTAAAATATTTGCAAAAAAGCACTATTCTCTAATTGTTACTTTTCAAATTGAAGACTTTGAGAATAAATGACACTAGTAGCAAAACTCCAATGGCCATGTAATATATAAACATTTTATGAGGTTTATCTGGCCATTCATAGGGCATAGATTCTACAAGTTTTGTATTATTTCTGTTGTCTTACTTTTGACTCTTAGCGACCCCATGGACTGCAGCCTACCAGGCTCCTCCATCCATGGGATTTTCCAGGCAACAGTACTGGAGTGGGGTGCCATTGCCTTCTCCTCTCTTACTTTAGTGAAGTTAAAGTGTTAGTTGCTCAGTCGTGTCTGACTCTTTGCAGCCCTGTGGACTGAACCCCTCTGGGCTCCTCTGTGCATGGAATTCTCCAGGCAAGAATACTGGAGTGGATTGCCATGCCCTTCTCCAAGTATCTTCCTGACCCAGGGATCGATGACCCAGGAGACCCAGGTCTCCTGCATTGCAGGCAGATTCTTTACTGTTGGAGCTACCGGGAAGTTGCAGTCAAAATTTCCTTTCTTTTTTCAATTTGTTTTAGCTTCTCTTTCAAAAGGTATACAGTTACACTTGCTTAGCAGATATTATTAACAGGTATTTAAGTTAAAATAACAATAATAGCTATAGTTTATGAAACATCATTCATGAGTCAGGCTGATTCTGTGATTTAACTTGATACCATTTAATCTTTCAAAAAGATTTGATTTACATATAGAGATGTGATTTACATATAGAAAAGCAAACAGATGTTATTTGTACAGTTTGGTATATGCATATCCATGTAACCATCACCCAAATCAAGAAAGAATATTTCCATCATTCAGGAAGGCTCTTTCATGCCACTTCCCTCAGTCAACCCCCCATTCTCAGAGGCAACGATTATTCTGGTTTCTATTACCACAGAATAGTTTTGCCTGTCTTTGAATATTTATTAAGGGAATAATTCTCTGTTGGCCTTTTTAAGGAAAGTTATGACCAACCTAGATAGCATATTCAAAAGCAGAGACATTACTTTGCCAACAAAGGTCCATCTAGTCAAGGCTATGGTTTTTCCTGTGGTCATGTATGGATGTGAGAGTTGGACTGTGAAGAAAGCTGAGTGCCAAAGAATTGATGCTTTTGAACTGTGGTGTTGGAGAAGACTCTTGAGAGTCCCTTGGACTGCAAGGAGATCCAACCAGTCCATTCTGAAGGAGATCAGCCCTGGGATTTCTTTGGAAGGACTGATGCTAAAGCTGAAACTCCAGTACTTTGGCCACCTCATGTTAAGAGTTAATTCATTGGAAAAGACTCTGATGCTGGGAGGGATTGGGGGCAGGAGCAGAAGGGGACGACAGAGGATGAGATGGCTGGATGGCATCACCAACTCGATGGACGTGAGTCTGAGTGAACTCCGGGAGTTGGTGATGGACAGGGAGGCCTGGCATGCTGCGATTCATGGGGTCGCAAAGAGTCGTACATGACTGAGTGACTGAACTGAACTGAACTAAACTGAAGATGCTTTTGAGAGTCATCCATGTTATTTTCTGTGTGGAGAGTTATTTTTTTGTATCACTGTGCAATAGCCTACAATATGAATGTGTTACATTTTTTACCACTCACTTGTTGATGGTCTTTTGGGTTCTCCCGTTATTTTTTGGCTATTATGAATAAAGCTGCTGTGAACATTCTTGAAACATCATTTTCTGGATCTATGGAAACATTTCTCCTGAGTATTTACCTAACAGTGCATCCTACCAGGCCTATATGCCTCTGTTTAAGTAATTAGAAATTCCTAACAGAGGGCAGTGGCACCCCACTCCAGTACTCTTGCCTGGAAAATCCCATGGTCGGAGGAGCCTGGTGGGCTGCAGTCCATGGGGTTGCTGAGGGTCGGACATGACTGAGCGACTTCACTTTCACTTTTCACTTTTCACTTTCATGCATTGGAGAAGGAAATGGCAACCCACTCCAGTGTTCTTGCCTGGAGAATCCCAGGGATGGGGGAGCCTGGTGGGCTGCCGTCTATGGGGTCACACAGAGTCGGACACGACTGAAGTGACTTAGCAGCAGCAGCAGCAGCAACAGTTTTCTAAGATATGTGTATCATTTGCACTCCTACTACCAATACATGAAAGTTTCGGTTATTCCACATCCTCACCACTGCTTGTTATTGTCAAATTCTTTAATTTCAGACATTCTAGTGAATGTGTGATGGAATCTCACTGTCGGTTTTTTTTTTTTCCCAGCTGAAATGTATCAAGATATAATTTACATATAAAATGCACTCACTTTAAGTGTATAGCTTGATGAGTATTAAAAAGTAAGTAAATTGAAAGTGGAGAGGAGAGAGTGCATTTTACAGCTCTTCTGGACTCTATTTCACGTAAACCTCACAACTTCCTGAAGTCAGTAAATGCAGTTATTATTTTAATGATGGAAAAATGTAGACAGTGGTTAGGTGAGCTCAGCAACATTCAATATTGCTGTCAATAAAGGTCTACTGGGGTCCAAGTCTCCTGGTGATGAGGATGGATCCATCCTAAAGTGGAGTCAGAAGGAGCAACCATATCAAATGAGGTGCAATGCAGGCAGAGGGTTCCAAAGGCTAAAAGTGGAAGAGTTTGGAAATGATTCTGGATAACTGTCTTGAATAGTTTGAGAGAGAGAAAAAAAAAGATGGAAAGAAAGAATAATTACAGAATACTAGGAATTCAGATAATTTTAGAACAGAAAGAAAGGTTAAGTTTACAAGGCAGGAAAAAGCCAATTAATTTTTTCTGTGTGTTTAACAAAAAAAAAAAACAGATTCTCAATTATTCTTTGTAGAAATGAAAATTCTACAAAGGAAATTCATTGCCTAAAATAGAGAGTCCCTTGGGCTGCAAGATCAAACCAGTCAATGCTAAAGGAAACTGGCCCTGAATATTCATTGGAAGGACTGATGCTGAAGCTGAAGCTCCAATGTTTTGGCCACCTGACGCAAAGAACTCATTGGTAAAGACCCTAATACTGTGAAAGATTGAGGGCAAAAGGAGAAGAGGGTAGCGGAGGATGAGATGGTTAGATAGCATCACTGAATCAATGGACATGAGTTTGGGCAAACTCCAGGACATGGTGAAGGACAGGGAAGCCCGGCATGCTACTGTCAACAGGGTCACAAAGAGTTAGACATGCTGCAGTCCATGGGGTCGCAAAGAGTTAGCAACCAAACAACAATGTATTAGAGAGAAAAAAAGCTGAGTTTTCCCTATAGGTTAAACTGAATTTGTTAAACTTTTTCACCTTAATTTATGTGTCAGAATTATAAAGGTTGAGTCACTTTGGATATATTTCCACTGATTTTCTTACAAGTATGTGAATACTTGTAAGTAAGTGAAAGTCGTCTTCGACTCTTTGTGAGCCTATGGACTGTACAGTCCATGAAATTCTCCAGGCCAGAATACTGGAGTGGGTAGCCTTTCCCTTCTCCAGGGGATCTTCCCAACCCAGGGATTGAACCCAGGTTTCCCACATTGCAGGCGGATTCTTTACCGGCTGAGCCTCAAGGGAAGCTCATATAAGTAAGTATGTAGATTAATACTTTGGAAAACCACAATACATTTTGTCAACGGTCTGAATGTTTGCTTTTTTTTTCACGCCTGTAAGACCAAAGTAAAGCAATGTTTTAGAAAGTGCCAAAGGATAACAGCCAGTTAATCTGTTTTCCTTAGGAGAGTTGGATTTAGGTGGAGGGAGGAAGATTATCAACTCTGTGTAGTTCTCTTGGTTCTTTGACAGGTTATAAAAAGTAAGCTGGCTTTACTTTGAAATAGCAATCATTACAGCAAGAGTGAAAGGAACTCATAATGTATTTTATGAGCTGGAGCTAAAGACAAACTAATATGTGTTTTAAACATTCTTAGAGGAAGAACAGGGTTCCTATAATGAAAGTATTTTTGTAGTAGTAAATACATAGATTGGTGATATTTAGTATAAACCTAGTTACATCTGCTTGTATTTGTTAGGAACATGAAAAAATGACCGAAAGCAAAAAAAATATTATCTATTCAAATGAATTCACTTGATCATCTAATTCTATTGATCATTTTCAGTCTTTCTTTTTGATTCATAATGTGGAATTTCAATGAGAAATCTGGAAGATTTTGCCAGTAAAAAATAGAAGACTTCTCTTAATTTTTTAATGTTGTCAGATGCTGTTTTTTTATTAAGCTTTAATAATATGTGCTACTGCTGGTTAGTCACTAAGTCCTCTCAGACTCTTTGCCCTTGGTAACGTATACTACACTGCAAAGTCAGTGGAAAGGGCTAAATAAAACTGGACCACTGGAGAAGGAAATGGCAATGTTTGAGATAAGCAGAGATAGGTTTATAGGAGATTTTCTAGGTCAGAAGCACAGCTGTACTTTAATGATCTCAATATCCTCAATCATACATGTCTGTGATGGCCAAAATACTACATGTGATTTTTTTTTTCCTGTGTATGGATCCAGAATGGTTGTAAGCATATTGGTTGTTAAGCTTGTGATGGCATTGCTGACTGGGAGCTGTAGCTCTCTGTCCTGCCCAGCATCACTAGAGAGGATTGCATATCACTAGCCTGGGAAAAGATCAAAATTCAAAATTTTGAAGTATAGTTTCTACTGAATGCATAATGCTTTTGCATCAGTGTTAGGTCAAAAAATCATAACTTGAACCATTCTAAATTAAGGACCACTTACACATACAAAAAAGTCAGTGAAAAATTTTGATTGAAATGAGTATATCTCTATTCAAGTACGGTTTTTCAGAGGAACTTGACAACTTTCCTTCTTCTGTATGTTCTATATATTTCTATATATCTTCACTTTTTGCTTCTCTCTTTCCCATTTAGTATACATTTTGGGTAGTTTGCCTAATGCTCTCCTATGGTTGTGTCATCCCAGGTTTCTTGTTTCTGTGGCCCACCTTTACTTAAGTCCAAATCTTTATCCTCTTCCAAGCCAGCTTCTGCCCCCTCCTTTCCAATTGTATCACCTCCTTCTCCCCAACACACCCCTTTTGCTCTGGATGTCCTGGACTCCTTGTCTTTCCTCAATGAAGAATTTAACTTTCCTCCCTCCACCTTTGTTCATACACTTTTCTGTCTGGGCCCAGCGGTTTCCTGCCTCAGGCCCTCCAGGTTTCCCAGGTAACTTCACTCCTGTTCTGTGCTCTGCCCAGAAGTTGAACATTGGGAGGCACCTGGAAATCCCAAGTCTGGAAAGTGAGGCCTCAGCTTGGAGCTTGATTCTGTGAGTCTGGTCTGGTTCAGAGAGGCCTGGCTTCTACTTAGCTGCTACATTTTCTTGCCTTCCTTCAGACTTGCAGGCTTCCCTGATAGCTCAGTTGGTAAAGAATCCACCTGCAATGCAGGAGACCCTGGTTTGATTCCTGGGTGGGGAAGATCTGCTGGAGAAGGGATAGGCTCCCCACTCCAGTATTGTTGGGCTTCCCTTGTGGCCCAGCTGGCAAAAAATCCACCTGCAATGCGGGAGATCTGGGTTTGCTATCTGGGTTGGGAAGATCCCCTGGAGAAGGGGAAGGCTACCCACTCCTGTATTCTGGCCTGGAGAATTCCACACACTATACAGTCCATAGGGTTGCAAAGAGTCGGACATGACTGAGCAACTTCCACTTCAGGCTTGCAAGGGGCTCAGGAAGGGCTGCTCCTTAGACTCTAGCTCTTGGGGCTAAGAGAGATTTGGGGCTAGGAGGGAGTACAGCTGGACCTCTTGTTTTTATATGTTAAACCTGTGCTGTGAACCTCTATCTGCACTCTTGGCCCTGGCTCTGCAGATGTTAGAGGAGGACCTGCTCCTGACTCCAGCAGTTTCTAAACTTTTTCCTGACCTTGAGCAACTAATTTTATTTGTAAAAATGGAGATAATATTTTTAGAGAGGATAACAGAAGGGATTTTTGTCTACAGGTAACCATTAAACAATGTGAGAGATTAAGGGAGCCAAGCCTCTGAGCAGTCATATATCCATGTATAATTTATAAGGGTTCCTCTGAATCCTGGATTACTCCCTGTCCATTATTCCTTAGCAATGGATTCAGCCCACCTCGGATCCATCTAGTACTGTGGTATTTACTATTGAAAAAATCCATCTATAAGTAGACTCTGGTAGTTCAAACCTGTGTTGCTCAAGGGTCAACTGTGGCTTATTACTATTGTATCCTATACTATAATGGGCTTCCCTAATAGCTCAGTTGGTAAAGAATCAGCCTGCAATGCGGGAGACCTGGGTTTGATCCTTGAGTTGGGAAGATCCCCTGGAGAAGGGAAAGGCTTCCCACTCCAGTATTCTGGCCTGGAGAATTCCATGGACTGTATAGTCCATGGGGTTGCAAGAGTCAGACACGACTAAGTGACTTTCACTTTCACTTTCATACCTGTAATTGTGCCTGGTACAGAGTAGATGCTCAATAAATATTGAATGAAAGAATAACATTTTTTTCTTTTAAAAATAGTTGTGTTGAGGAATAATTGAAATATAATAAACTCTACATCAGTTCCGTTCAGTCACTCAGTCGTGTCTGACTCTTTGCGACCCCATTTAATGCAGCATGTCAGACCTCCCTGTCCATCACCAGCTCTCGGCATTTACCCAAACTCATGTCCATTGAGTCAGTGATGCCATCTAACCATCTCATCCTCTGTCATCCCCTTCTCCTCCTGCCTTCAATCTTTCCCAACATCAGGGTCTTTAAAAATGAGTCAGCTCTTCGCATCAGGTGGCCAAAATATTGGAGTGTCAGCTTCACCATCAATCCTTCCAATGAACACCCAGGACTGATTTCCTTTAGGATGGACTGGTTGGATCTCCTTGCAGTCCAAGGGACTCTCAAGAGACTTCTCCAGCACCACAGTCAAAAGCATCAATTTTTCTACACTCAGCTTTCTTTATAGTCCAACTTTCACATCCATACATGACTACTGGAAAAACCATAGCCTTGACTGGATGGACCTTTGTTGACAAAGTAACGTCTCTGCTTTTGAATATGCTATCTAGGTTGGTCATAACTTTCCTTCCAAGGAGTAAGCATCTTTTAATTTCATGGCTGCAGTCACCATCTGCAGTGATTTTGGAGCCCCCCAAAATAAAGTCAGCCACTGTTTCCACTGTTTCCCCATCCATTTACCATGAAGTGATGGGACCAAAGGTATAATGAGTTTGACATATTCATAAGCCTGTATAACCATCAGTACCATCAAAGGAATGAACATTCCCACACCCAAAAGTTTCCTGGGACTTCTTTGTAATCTATCCTTTCTACTCCCACACCTGCTTTCTGTTAGTATACTATTTCATATTTCCTAGAACTTTCTATAAATGCAGTTTTACAGAATGTACTTTTTTGGTAGCTTTTTTCACTTAAAGTAGTTATAAAATTCATTCATATTGTTTGTATAAATATTTCATTCCTTTCTACTGCTGAGTCCATGTATGGATGCACAATTTGTTTATTCATTTACTTTTTGATAGCTTTTTGAATGTTTCCAGTTTTTGGCTGCTGTAAATAAAGTTGCTGTGAACATTATGAACAGGTATATGGATGTAGTAGTAGTAGTGTTAGTTGCTCAGTAGTGTCCCACTCTTTTTGACCCCATGGACTGTAGCCTGCCAGGCTCCTCTGTCAATGGGATTCTCCAGGCAAGAATACTGGAGTGGATTGCTATTCCTTTTTCCAGAGTATCTTCCCAACCCAGGGATAGAACCTGGGTCTCCTGCATTGCAAGCAGATTCTTTGCCGTTTAAGCTACAGGGAAGATCATATGGATTTAAGCTTTCATTTCTTTTGGGTAAATACCTGAGTGTAGACTGGCTGACTCCTAAAGTAGGTACAGTTTTTGAGTTTCTGATAAACTGAGAAACTTGTTTTTCCAAGGTGACTGCACTGTTTTGCATTCCCACCACACATATGTGAGAGTTCCAGTTCCTTCATGTCCCCACAAACACATGGTGGTGTCAGTCTTTTTAATTTTGGCCATTGTAACAGGTGTTTCATTGTACTTTTAACATGAATTTTCCAAATGACTCATGATATTGAACATCTTTTCTGTGCTTATTTGCTTTCTTTATATCTTCTTTGGTGAAGTACTCAGGGCTTTGCTCAAGTTGTTATTAGATTTCCCCCCTTGTTATTGAGTGTACTTTATATATTCTGCACACAATTCCTATATCAGATGTGGTTTGGTTCTCTCAGTCTGTGGCTTTTTTTTTTTTTTTTTTTTCATTAGCAGTCTTTTTGAAGAGCAGAAGTATTTATTTTTATCAACTCTAATTTATCAGTTTGCTCTTTTATGGGTTACGTCTTTTTCGGATCTCGTTGTTGTATATAGAAATATTTGCTTAACCCCAGGTGACAAAAGTTTTCTTCTGTTTTATCTTCTGGAAGTTTTATAATCTCATGTTTTATCTATAGGTTTGTGATTGATTTTGAGTTAGTTTTTGTATATGGTGGAGAAGGAAATGGCAACCCACTCCAGTGTTCTTGCCTGGAGAATCCCAGGGATAGTGGAGCCTGATGGGCTGCTATCTTTGGGGTCGCACAGAGTCGGACATGACTGAAGCGACTTAGCAGCAGCAGCAGCAAAGTATAGATAGAGGACTTTCCTTTTTTATGCACGTGGATATCCAATCTTTCTGGCAATATTTGTTGAAAGACTCTTTCTCTGCTAAACTGCTTTTATTGAAAATAAGCTGTTCATATGTGTGTAGAATCTGCTTCTGGGTTCTCTATTCTATGCCATTGACCTGTTTTTCTATCTTTAAGTTAATACTGCAATCTCTTGATTTATTGTAGATTAATAATGTCTTGAAATTCGGTAGTGTTTGTCCTCCAAGTTGGTTTGTCTTAATGAAATGATTTTTAAAACAAAGGAAAATTCTGAAATATTGTGTAAAAGAATCTTGCAGTGTTTCAGAGCTAGCATTTGCTTTGGAGATAAACATGTCTGCATGACCTTTCGTATTGTCTGTGCACTGAATAAATGGAAGTTACCATATTATTTACCAGCATGCATGTTCTCTAAAACTAATGTGTAAATCATGTCATTAAACTTTTCACTATTATTTAATGCATTCCTATAATTAAATTTTTATAGCACCAGTTTAAATATTTGTTAATCACCATGAGATAGTCAATATTTATTATATTTTTTAATTCTTTCTGTCCCTCTTAGACTCATATTTCCTATTTGAATCTACATGGATATGAATGTCTCATTTTCAGCTAAATCTCTGAGTTATGAGCCATTTCTCTAGGTTTGTAGATTCTGCTTCTTGGAAAATATTTGTTCAGGCTTCAGTTTGGCAGTTACCCAGATGCATCTTATCATTCATTCTTCTCCTGAGGCCCTTTGTCATATTCTCCGGAAATGCTCTGTGTGCCTCGATTATAAGGACTCTTGCTAGTGTGTCATCTCTGTAGAGCACAGTTCTCATTGGCTCTGCGTAGTTCTTTTCTCGACTCCCTGTGCTCTAAGAGGAGTGCGAGGAAAAGTGAAGAAGTGGAGTCAATGACCAGTTATGGGCCCTAGGAATTCACAGATAAAAAATGAGAAGAAAGATAAATAAGCCATGTATACCTTATTAGAGGTACTTACAAATAATTCATAAATTATTCATAAACCTAAAATTATTCATAAATAAATTGAAGAGTAACTATAATTATCTTTATATAAGCTATCAGGCTTTTAAATCTTTATGAAAATATAAATTTAATTATTTATATTTGTAAATAAATATAATGACTTTTCAGATCCTTACAACTCTAATTTCAGATTGTAATTTTCCCATCTCTGCCCTTCAGGTGCTTGGCATATACTGTGAATCTCAGAAACCTGTGATCTTGAGCTAAGTGAGATTTACCAGGGTGTACAGGGATCATCAGTGTTAACATGGGGGAAATACCGCCTCAAAAAGCCTCGACTTAGAGAGGCATCTTCTGTCGGGTCGGGGTGAATAAGTCAGAGTGTTGGTTAGGTTGAGTTAGTGTGGCTCTTCTTTCAAGTGTAGGGAAGGAAAATTGGATTTTTTCTAGTATCAAGAGGGTAGCCAAAATTTGACATTTTTTTCTTTTGATTTATAACCCTACTTTTAGCTTTAAACTGATACTCATTGGGAAATTGATCTAAAATATACTTGTATTGTGTGTGTGTGTGTGTGTGTGTGTGTGTGTGTCTGAACTGGTCCAGGACACAGAGCTGAGAGCCCTCAGGGTTGTTTCTATGTTTTCCATTTTTATTATTAATAATAATAATAACAGATAATAATTATTTAGCCCTTACTACATAGCAGCCCCTGTTCTAAGGGCCTTATATATATGTTAACTCATTTGTTCATTGCAACCATGCTGTGAGCTAAGGCCATTACTATCTTTATTTTACAGAAAACTGATATACAGAGAGATTAAGCACTTGCTGAGGTCACACAGCTAGTTAGGGACAGAGCTGCTGTTCAAACACCAGTGACTTGGCTCTGAATTAGGAAGGTGCTCAGAGATGATCTGGTGCAGTCCTCTGACCTTAAAGACACAGAAAAGGAGACCGAAGAAGGGTGAATAATTTGCTCAGAGGCACAGGCTCTCCAGCAGGCAGAGCTGAGGTTTGTCCTCGGGTACCTGTCACCCTCTCCTGGGTTCTTTCCCACGAAGCTGCCCCTGCTTCCCTCTGTCATCCAGCTATAGTCACTGTCCTTTGGGCTCTACGGGCCACACTCAGCATTTTACCTTATTGCTGCCTGGGCCAGAGAACTCCCTGAGTTCCTTGGCTCCATGAGCAGACTCCAGGGGTAAAGGAATTGGGTTGGTCTCCTTGCTGCTTGCCATTTGATCATTTCCTTACAGTATACACCCAGAGAGTCAGCACAAATCATCTTTAATGTTGGCATTAAAGATGTTGGGCCACTTTAAAATTCAGACTCAGATCTGATGTAACCAGAATTGCTTTCCAGCCTGCATTATCCACATTGATCCAGATTTCTCTAATGACTTCAGGAAGGCATCGTAACAGCAGAGTGCTTCTGGCAGGCAGACAACTGAACCAGCAGAGAGGGCCTCACACTTGCTCATTCTGTGGCTGACCAGATTGGGTGACTGCGTTCCAGTTAAATTCCTTTTAGAATTTACTCTGTTGTTACAAGAAAAATCACACTTAGGGCATGTGCCAAAAATACCTGAGATTATCTGACATAGAAAACTCCTCAAAAACCAGTGCCCAATGATACAGTTTATGTTCTTGGGGGCAGAAGTCAATCTTGCTATTTGCCAAATAGTTTTGGTTTTCCTCTGGGCACATCCTTGTCCCCTGGAAGCTAGATGTGGCTGTGTGATTTGCTTGGTCAATGAAACAAAAGTGTTGTGTACCTCTTCAGGGTGGAAATTTTAAGAGCCAACATGTACTTCACCACATGTTATTCAGGTTATTCATCCTGCTTCCTGGAGGCACAGAGCTGGAGCCTCCCTCTGCCTGTTGGTGGGTAAGACTGCCGAGTACAGCCAACTTGCCTAAACGAGCAGCATGAGCAAGAAAAGAAATGTATTGTTCTGTACCCCCTCATTCACATGTCTGTTTGTGTATTTGTTCTTTTCATATTGCAGTAACTGTAGATTTATGGGCTTCCCTGGTGGCTCAGACATCTGCCACAATGTAGGAGACCCGGGTTTGATCCCTGAGTCGGGAAGATCCCCTGAAGAAGGGAATGGCTACCCACTCCAGAAGTCTTGCCTGGAGAATTCCATGGACAGAGGAGCCTAGCGGGCTACGCAGAGAGTCAGAAATGACTGAGCAACTAACACTTTCCCTTTCATAGATTTATAGGAAGTTACAAGAACAGTACCAAGCGTTTCCTTGTACCCTTCACTCAGTTTTCCCTGATGGTTCTATCTTAATGTGGCCATGAGGTGTTGCTTTAAGTCACTGAGATTTTGCGGTTACATCAGCATTATCTAATCTCATTCAGAGTTTTCTTTCTAATCTCATTAGATAGTTTTCTTTTCCTTTTTTTTTAAAAAAATGCACACCTTAATTGCAAGGACATAAAAATCTTGTCACATCACATTTTGATTTCTTCTCTTTTACCAAATGGAGTGTTTTGTTGTGTATTGTAGTTACTCATGTATATTTTTATTCTCCTTCTGCCAGATCACAAGATCCCTAAGAGAACACATCTAATTTATTTTTGAACCCCTCCCAAACAGCACTGTGTGTTTACAAGGCACTCAGATGTTCATTAGTGATTGAATGAGGGATTGCTATGTGGTTGCTAGCCTCTTGAGTAGAAAGAATGGGAAATAAGAAGCTCATTTTAGGGCCAAAAAAAGACCAAATATCCTGAAGTTCATCATTAACTGGCTGTGTCAATACAGAGCTATGAGGTCAAACAAAGATATGGTGAAAGGCAGAGAGGCTGAAAAATATAGTATTTGGCAGAAGTGGAGTAAGCAGACATAAGGATTTACCATCCAGCTTTACTTGATTAACATAGGATTGTGTATCGTACCTTTTATACCCTATCTTGCTTCCTTATTACTTATAGATGTTCAGTGCTTCAGAAAACTGGTTTGTGACTCTATGTCTCTTTAGAGCCAAGATTTTCATACTGAAATCATAAGACTTCGCTCTCCCCCACTGTTAGATTTTTATAACTATCTACCTTTGGGCCATGGGGGTGAAAAATCACCTGTCAGTTGCAAGCAGCAGTGCCTTTACTCTTGTGGTGTAGCAACAAGCAGCTGTCCAGGTGTTCTATGATGAGGACCCTTCTGTAGCTGCATCTGTAGAAAGTCGTTGCCTGAGATCTAAACTGGGAGATAATTAGACCACTGACATCTGGTTTTAAGGCAGTTTGCCGTTACTCTGCTGCTGGTATGTAAATGGATGTTCTGCAGCCTTCCTTCCAGGCTACATTAATAGCTGCTCTTCTTCACCAAACTCTTCTTTCAGGCCTCTATTATCATCTCCCCTCTGTGCTCTTGTCCAGTGCCTGCCACAAGGTGGGCACAAGAAATCAGCACAGCCCTTCAGGGAAAGTCAGAACACAACCCTTGCCTTCTGCTTAGGTATTACAGCCAGTCTCTTTCTCTTTTCTCATGATACACTTAACCCAGTACTTCAGTATTGCAAAAATGATTAGATCTTTGGATAAACTTGGTCATGTATGTTTAATTCCAGCTACTCACACCAGTATTCTGGCCTGGAGAATTCCATGGACAGAGGAGCCTGGTGAGCTACAGTCCATGGAATCACAAAGAGTGGGACACGACTGAGCGACTTTCACTCTTACTTTCTTCTTTCTTTCTTTATTTTTATGTGGACCATTTTTAAAGTCTTTATTGAGTTTTTACAGTGTTGCTTCTGTTTTCTGGTGTTTTTTGGGGGGTGGCGTTTGCCCCAAAGTGTGTGAGATCTTAGCTCCCTGATCAGGGATCAGACCTGCATCCCTTGCATTGGGAGCATGGAGTCTTAATCACTGGACGTCCAGGGAAGTCCCTAGCTTTCCTTTTAGAATAAAAACCAGGGGCAAATATTTGAAAATCTTCAGGAAGTGATGGCAGAGATGCATGGAAAGAATTCCCATGTCAGGAGAAATGATTCTGAATTGTTAAAGATGTAAAATTGTATTTGCCAAGCTACATCCCAGTGTGAGGCAAGCAAAAGTAAGCAAGTCTTCCCTGAACTCATTTCCTGGGAGGGAAGTGGGGTGGCAATTTATTTTGGTCCTACATGGCTCATTAAACACGAAAGTCTCCTGTTCATTTGCTTGTATGGGGGAACTTGAGTTATATATCACAGATGAGTGAAGCAAACCGTACATAGGCTGCAACTTCTGGGAATATGTCTTATAGAAAAATCTGAAATGAGAAGAGTCTGAAATGCAGATATATTCAGAGGGAAAGTACAAGGAGGTTTGAGTACAGAGGGGTAGAGAAGAACCCCATGTGGCATCAGACAGGGCTGTTCTGGGTCACTTGGTTGGCTGATCAGAGCCTTTTGTTGAAAGCAAGGTAGAGGCTGGTTTGAGAAGCTGAGCTTATTATTTGTGAAGGAGGGGCAATGACGGAGGATTTCTCCTGGGACAGGGCTGCCTGATTTATTTTCAGTTAGAGCTGAATAGTCCTTGAAGCTGATGTAAAGAGTTATGGAGTCTATTGTTTTCTCAGTAATGTTTCCATGACTAGTTGCTAGGATTGAGTGTGTGCCAAGTGTGGGCTGATGAGTGACTTGGTGGGCAAAATAAAATGGTCTGCCTAGGTTGCTATGGCAGCCAACAGGAGGGCAAGTCCAGTAGAAAATGAACTCAAGTGATGCAAAGAAGAAAACTGCAGTAAGAACCACACACGTACATGTTCTTGTTGGCTGTAAACCCATTTATTGCCTCCAAACTTTTGCTCGGCCAGGTGCTTCTTATCAGCCAGGTAGTAGCTGTACCGTTACTTCCTCAGAGGGGCCCTCCCTGACCACCCACCGTAAATACCACGCCCCACTTCCCAACCCTCCCTGTCAGTCAAGTCCGTTTTATTTTCTCCTTTGGACTCATCGCTAGCTGCTTTTGTGTTTTTGCTTATTTGTTTATTGTCCTTAGAATCTAGTCACTGTGAAAGCAGGGGCCTCTCCTTCCTCCATGGTATCCTCAGAGCCAGGCATGGACCCTAGCACAGAGCAGGAGCTCAGTAAACATTTGTTAGCTAAAAAACTGTGTGCTGCTTGTGTGGAAGCCTTACGTTTTATTCATCTCTGTGTTTTGAATTTCTGGCTTAGAAGCATTTCTTGAGCAAGTCTAGGCCTCTATAGAGAGATTATCCCTGGACCTTTGTCTTCTTTGTCACTTGTCTCCAGGAGTCATTAGCCAATGCAAAGTCTGGAAGGGGCTTCCAGTGAGCAGCTCAGAATTATGGTTACATGGCTGGACTGGGATCGGAAACATGGAGGTGAAAAAGACACAGCTTGCTAGAAAACAGAACAAGAATTTCTGACAGTTATGAAATCATTACTCTGTGGCAGCCACTGTGCTCTACATTTTATATACATTTAATCTTTTAATCCCACAACTATATAGAGAGGTACGTTCTATTATTATACCCATTTTACAGGTGAGGAAGCTGAGGCACAGAGAGCCTAAGTAACTTACCAAAGGTAAGTTACTTACTTACAACTTACTGAACAACTTACTGGTTGTTCAGTGGTGGAGTCAATATTCAAATGTACATCATAGGATCATGTTGAGAACCAACCGAGACAATTAGTTAAAAGTGTTTAGTTTGTGCTCATAAATGTGTGTTCTCTCCTTTTCCACTCTCCTTCTCTCTTCTTTTTGGTGCTTTTCTGATCTCCTGATATTATGGTTTAGTGCTTTTTTATCAACTTCTTTTTTTTTAAGTCTGTCTGGTGGGGAAATATAGTAAGTGTATTATGATATGTTTAATAGTATAAAACATACAAATGCAAAGAGAAAATCCAGTACTAAACAATGAAATGTATGAACTATGATATTGGAAATGGGTACCACAAACTGTTCCACCATGCCTGGAATGAGTACCATGTGATGAGATTATAGGCTTCTGGTCTGAATTCGGTTGCTAAATAGCTTTATGACAGTGGGCATGCCATTTAGCCTCTGCAGACCTCTGGTTTATCTTCTGTAGAACTGAAGGTGAGATGGGGCACCGAGGCAGTAAAACTCCAAAATTCTCTTTACTTTTAAGAGCACATGATGACATTGTTTTATGGCCTTTTGTGCTTTGTATACACTCCTGGTTTGATGACTGCTGGCCTGAGCTGTGGGGAGCTGTGCCCTTGGAGGCCAGAAGCCCAGATGCGCCATGGCTGTATTTTTCTCGCACTGTGGGCTGCATAGCAGGCAGTGAGACTTTGAAAAATCAGAGAACACATTTTAAACTATTCTATTATTATTTTACAACAACTTTCTCTGTGTTAGAGCATCTTTCTGGATACTCCAGGTTTTTAATAGTAGGGAAAGCTAGGAGGAGAACAAGAGCAGTGTTTGTCTAAAATGTATTAGGGCTGGCAAGCAAGGGCCACAGATCAGAGAGCCAGAGGTCAAGTTTAAGAGGGTTAGCTAACTCCTCAACAGGAGATGTGGGAGCAGTGTTCTCCTCAGGGAGCGTTTGGCAACATCTGGGGACATTTTTTTATTGGAATATAATTGCTTCACAATGTTGTGCCAGCCGCTGGCACACAGCAAAGTGAACCGGCCGTACCATGTATCCCCTCCATCTTGAGCCTCCTTCCCACCCCTCTTCCTGCCACCCATCAGGCCATCACAGAGCACCCAGCTGAACTCCCTGTACTACACAGCAGCCTCCCACCAGCCATCTGTTTTACGCATGGTATGTATATATGCCAATGCTCTTCTCTCAGTTTGTTCCACCTTCTCCTCCCCTTGCTGTGTCTGCGAGTCTGTTCTCTGTGTCTCTTATTGCTGCCCTGCAAATTAGGCTCATCAGTACCATTTTTCTAGATTCTACATATATATGTGCATTAATCTATGAGATTTGTTTTTCTATTTCTGACTTACTTCACTCTGTGTGACAGACTCTAGGTTCATCCACATCATTACAAATGACCCAATTTCATTCCTTTATATGGCTGAGTAATATTCCATTGTATATGTGTACCACATCTTCTTTATCCATTCATCTGTTGATGGACTTAGGAGACATTTTTGATTGACATGACCCAGGGACGCTTTGGAATCTAGTGGGTAGAGACTGGGGATGTTGCTGACCATTCTATAGTAACACAGGATGGCCCTTCACAACAGAGAATTATCCAGTCCAAAATGTCAATATTGCTGAGATTAAGAAACCCTAAACTAAGACAGGATAGCAGATAAAGAGTCACATCTACAAAATCTAAGATCAGATATCAGGATCCAGGCAAGCAAACTGAACAACAGCAGGGCATGCAGCTCAAGGCAGGAGGTCTGGGCCACAAAGCTTTGGGAACCTGGCTAAGGATTAGGATTTTGGACAGACATCTGGACATAGGCACAGGGCACCAGCAGAATGAAACTTCTAATGTGCCATCTGCTTTCTGAAATAGAAACCTCTTTTAATTATTGTAAGGAACTTCCTGATACTGGCTTCCTTGCTTGGGGTCAAACCTGGCATCAAGAAATAGGCATAATTCTAGCATCTGGTCCTCACTTCAGCTATTTGAGATAGACATGGTCAGTATTATTTTATTATCTCCACTTTACTGCTGGGTCCTCTGAGGCTGAGAAGGGTTAAGTGATTCCCCTGTATTACCAGTAAGTAAATGACAGAGTCTTTAGACTTCAAGTCTGGTACTTGTTTGACTGAGGAGGGTAGAGGTCAAAGTTGAATCACGTGGCTGGAGCAGCGAGGCAGAAAGTTAGGCTGTGGGTAGTTTTGAGCCCTTCCCCATCTAAGCTGGAAGATGGGAAGGAAGTGCTCTTAGAAGGACTGTGTGGCTTAGGCTCAGATTTTAGCACATAGGAAGTTTATTACCTTTTATTGAACAAGTCTCATTAATGAAATCAGGAATTTTATACATTATGATAATTCTAATAATGCCTTGAATTTGGGGATCTACACTTCTTAGTTGGTGAGTATAAAAATTAAAGAGTAGAATGCAATACAGTTGCTTTTTCAGCTAGTTGCTTGCCAGAAGTTCTTATTGCTGCAGTTCCTAAAACTGTATTTTGAAAAAAAATCAGCTAGTTCAGGTTAAAGGGAAGGACTTCAGCAAGGGAGCTGTCGCTGCATCTTTGTGTGAGGGGTGTATTTCCCGAATAACAGATTTCAGGAGTCACCACAGATACACGCATCTGCATGGTAAATACTATACAGCATCTTACTTTTCTAGAAAATGACGTTCTGGGCAATTTTCTTGGTTTTGAAGTAAGGGTGAACTCTCCTCCTCCTATAAACTTTTAATTTTTGTTGGGGTAAGTTGATTTACAATTTTGTGTTAGTTTCAGGTGTACAGCAAAGTGAATCAGTTATACATATATCCTGTCTTTTTAAGATTCTTTTCCTCTATAGGCCATTGCAGAGTATTGAGTAGAGTTCCCTGTGTTGTCTATACAGTAGATCCTTATTAGTTATCCATTTTATGTATAGTAATGTTTATATGTCAGTCCCAATCTCCCAGTTTATCCCTCCCCTCCACCCACTAATTACCATATATTTGTTTTCCTCATCTGTAATTCTATTTCTGTTTTGTAGGTACATTAATTTGTACCCTTTTTTAGATTCTCATATAAGCTATATCATATGATATTTGTCTTAGTTTGTCTGACTGAATGTCACTCAGCGTGACAATTTCTAGGTCCATTCATGTTGCTGCAAATGGCATTATTTCATTTTTTTATATAGCTGAGTAATATTCCATTATATATGTATGTATGTATGTGTATATCTAGGGGCTTCCCAAGTGGCTCAGCAGTAAAGAATCTGCCTGCAATGCAGGAAACATGGGTTTGATCCCTGGGTCAGGAAGATCCCCTGGAGGAGGGCATGGCAACCCACTACAGTATTCTTGCCTGGAGAATTCTTTGGACAGAGAGGCCTGGCAGGCTATAGTCCATAGGGTCGCAAAGAGTCGGACTTGACTGAAGCGACATACCATGCACACATGTGTATATATATATATATATAAATAATGTATATATATGTTATATATGTATATATACCACATCTTCTTTACCATTCATCTGCTGCTGCTGCTAAGTCACTTCAGTCGTGTCCGACTCTGTGCAACCCCATAGACGGCAGCCCACCAGGCTCCCCCGTCCCTGGGATTCTCCAGGCAAGAACACTGGAGTGGGTTGCCATTTCCTTCCCCAATGCATGAAAGTGAAAAGTGAAAGTGAAGTCGCTCAGTCATGTCCGACTCTTAGCGACCCCATGGACTGCAGCCTACCAGGCTCCTCCATCCATGAAATTTTCCAGGCAAGAGTACTGGAGTGGCGTGCCATTGACTTCTCCGTACCATTCATCTAACCCCCCTATAAACTTAAACCATCAATATAGGGGTCACAGAATCCAGAAAATAAAGCTGAAATATCAATAGAAGTCCATGGACCCTCCCTCAAAACATGTTTATTTTACAAAGCCTTCTCCATTTCCTTCTCCAGGGGGTCTTTCCGACCCAGGGATGGAACCCATGTCTCCCGCATTGCAGGCAGATTCCTTCCTCTCTGAGCCACCAGGGAAGTCCCTTCTGTATAAGAAGAACAAGCAAAATTAAGACAATAAAGAAAATCATAGAATGAAAGAAAATATTTTCAATCATTTTCCCAAGGTTGATGTTTATTACCTAAAACATAATATGAGTACTCACGAATCTAAAAGAACTAAATTGATAATGAATAAATAGGCATAGTAGTTATCATCTGTTGAATGTTTATTACATCCCAGATGTTGGGTTTAGCATTTGAAGAACATTATTTCACTTGATTCTTAAGCGACACTACAGAGATGAGTATTGTTATTATGCCTGTTTGGCATATATGGAACATTAAGCTTAGAGAAGGTAAGTAATTATTCAAAACGACATAAAAGAAAAAGCCCAGCAAACTGTTTTTTGAAAACTGTTTAACTCCCAGTAAAGAGATGAAAATTAGGCCCTAGTTTGCATCTATTCAACTTGCAGAAATAGAGAAGCTGTTGAAATGTGCTGCTGACAAAGCTATGGGTAGTTAGGTGCACACTCCAGCATCAGCACTGCGGGATGAGGCGTGGAAATGCTTCTACTATTAAACCAGCAGTTCCACTCTTCAGAAATTTTCTTATAGAAAAACAAATCAAAGGGAGAATAACCTTGTAGATAGACAGATGTTTTAGTGTTAGCAATCGTCCATTAATACGGAAGAGGTTGAGGGCGTTGAGGCATATTTATTGAGAGGGCAACATGCCTGTCTTTACAAACAATAAACATGGAGACCATCTTCTTTAGGACTCCGCCTTTGTCAGGACAATGGGATGCACGTCTATTTTGACAGATAGTTGGAGGAGAATATAGGGCAACTTGATTTTTTAAGAAATTGATCCACGTACACCTTTTTCCTGCCTTAAAACAAATGGAACCTCTCCCCACCTTGAAGCATCATCTTGGTTAGATCATCCTGCATATAGTCTCATGATCCCTTTCATTTTTTTCTTCACAGTTCTTATCACCATTTGCAATTACGTTTCATTTTTATTACTACTAGTTTGTTAATGTCTATTTCACTAAACATTAAGTAGAGGTCCTGTGAGGACAGGGACTAACTATCATTTTTGTAACCCCTACTCTTGGCTGAGTGCCTGTCACATATAGGCACTTACTAACAATTTCCTAATTAAGTGGGTACTTGTATATTAGGACTTGAGCTCCATGTTTGACTATTCCCTTCAAAGCAGAAACATTTCTTATGGTGCCCCCTCCTGTTTTCTAGTAAATTTACCACATATATTTATTTATTTTATCATGCTGAGATCTGCCATTAAAACATACATAAAACAACCCTTATTGGGCTTCCCTGGTGGCTCAGATGGTAAAGAATCTTCCTGCAGTGCAGGAGGCAGTCCAGGGCACTGCAAAGAGTTGGGCTTGACTGAGTGACTAACACTTTCACTATTGGTACTGAGTATTTTATAACTTAGTCTTTCACAATATCTTTTTGTATGACTTCCCTTCTCCCTCCACCAGATCTTAATCTTATCCTGGGTATTAGTCAAAACCTAGTTTGAATATTCCATCTCAAAACTCATTTCTGTATGCAGTAAATGTTTATTAAGCCCTTACTTTGTCTCAAGCACTGTGTGAGATGCTGGAGACAGAGAGCTAAATATGATTTCATCCTGATGTCCTAGAAGTTCCTTGGGGATTGGCAAGGCAGACAGTGAGCAGCATTACCGTGTGGTCAGCTCTGTAGCAATAGAGATGTGGACGAGATGCTATTGGAGATGGGTGAGGATGCAGAGCAACTTCCTGGGGACTGGCTATTTTGTTCTTTGCAAAAAGTCTGAAACGGCATTAATTACTTGAGAACCTGTTGTATTTACATGCATGTTTAGGGGCCTGTGTATTTGCACTCCTTTCTCTAAAATGATCCGTATAGCATTAAAGATAATCATGAAAGAAATAGGAGACAAGGATCATACATTAAGCATCAGGGAGAAATTGGGCTTCGGTTTTTTAGGGGAGATTGGGTAAAATAAGCGATGTGAGGATTAATCAGGGAAGTACATGGAAGGACTTCATATCTGTCTAAGGACAGGAGGCGTAAGTGACTGCACAGTGGTAGGGACCAGGGACACCACTCGCCGAAGCAGTGCTCTGAGGAAAGGCATGAAGGGGGGAATTGTTCAACAACAGAGAAAATGGAGAGCAGCTTACCTGGGCAGCTAGAGAAGGATACAGGTAGACAAAGGCCCTGGAGTCCTCTGTGCCTGAGAATCAGCATTAAGCAAATGAGGAAGAAAGGGGGAATCTAAGGAGGAGGTAGGGTACTAAACAATTTGACTGCAGGATTCAGGCCGGGAAAGGAGGACTGTGTGAAATTAGTATGGGATGGGAGAAGGGCTGAGTGGTGGAGAACTTGGCGGGGAAGGAGAGCCACCATGAAGCACCTTTGTGTTGCCTGGAGGACACAGAGATGCTAAGTGTCCATAGATAACTTCTACAGAAGTCCCAGCTCAGTAGGCATTGGTTGGTGGACCAGGAGCTAGTGGAGAGAGTGAGACTCGAGGGTGATGACAGTACAGATTCCCATCTAAGAATCTTGGCCTGAAGAGAATGAGATAGAGAGGCCTTGGCAACTTCAGGGGTACGTAAGGTTTAGGAGGGGGTTTTTGAAGTCAGGCAAGAGATTTAAGCGTGAGAGGGAGAAGGGATGAGCAATGCAGTGCCGTCCCCAAGGGAGAAGCAGGGATGGCTCCTGTGGAGTGGAAGGAGGCTTTTGCTTGTATTGGGGGACCCCAAGGACTCTTCTTTAGTTATCCCAGAGCTCTTGCCCTCAGAAGGTGAGATCCAAGAGAGAAAATTCTGTTTTAGGTTGTGGAATGGAACTTTACCCAGTGCAGGGTAAAGAATAAACATTTTTAAGAGAAGCATCGGTGCCTGTGACAGTGACCTTGAAAAAAGCTTAAAGAAGAAATCGTTTTTCAGAGTAAATATGAACTGTCTTGCTTTAAGTGGTTGCATCTCAGCAGTAATTTATTACATGCCCTGTGTGGAGTATATGGAAAATACACAAGACTTTTGAGTCTTGAGCGATATAAAACAGCTTGGACATCCTATTGTGAGAGATATACAATCTTGGCCTTAAATGTTACTATTGCTGCTGTTTTAACAAAGAAGCTGATTCTGACTATTGCAGAGCAAAAATTTCAAAAGTACTGTATGTGAGAAAATCACACAGAAGTTAAATCAGGATAACTTTTCTTCTTCAGGATAAAAATCATCCCAGAGAGAACTTGGCTGCCATTCTAAACTGTGGACTTTCTATATTTATTTTGTTGTTTGGGTTGCTTGTCGTTAGCCTAAAATCATTGAGTTTGCTTTACATGGGTAAATGAATAAGATCCTTCAGAGAATAATTTTTTAGCATTTCCAATCAGGGTTTTCCCAAAGAATACTTTGAAGTAGGGCCCAATCTAGCTTGCTAGATTGTAATTCCGTAGATACACTGATGAATTATTGTTTGAAAAAATGAATTAATGGGTTTAAAAGTATGAGATGGAGTGGACTTGTGAGAAGTTCATTTAGCTAGTCCTTTTCATAGTCTTTCTCTACATTGAACTGATGGCTCTTTCCAGAGAAGTGCTGACTTTATGTCTTTATAGCCTTTGCTTTCAGATGTGGGGCAGGTGGCAGGCTGCTGCACAGCGAGGACCCCATGAACACCAGCCCAGGACACCAGCCCTGGCTCCAGTAGGCCCCTCACTGCCACTCCAGTACTCAGTCAGCTAGAGATCAGGCTTTCTGTTTGCTTCTCTACAGTGGCTCTTGTTGATGCCCAGCTTTTGGGCTCTGGGTCTATTATCTGCCATGATGTGTATATATGTACGTGTGTGTGTGTGTATGTGTATAATACAGTAAGAGCCTTAACTGACCTCTCTGGATTTTTTTTCCCTTGGGTGCCTAGCCCTGGGTTATCTGTGGAGGGCCTCAGCTAATGTGCATGATCTGTCTTTTTCACTTCACTTTTCCCTCTTCATCCTGCCTGGAATGTGGACATGATATCTAAGGGTACAGCAGTCATTATGTCTGCATGAGGGAGAGTCCACATTTTAAAGAGACTTTATAGAAGGAGTCTGGACCTTTTATGAGTCCCAGCCTGGGACTGTCCTACACCTAGGGTTCTTTTAAGAAAATTAAACCCAGAAGTAGAATTTCTGATAACTTGTAGTTGAATGCATATAGTTGATTATACATATAGTTGAATGTAGTTGAATGCTCAACAGTTTAATCTCCTCATCAACTCTAGCAGTGGTCTTTAAACCTTTTTTGATTGTGACATCTATCAGTAAAATTTTTGAACATGTATATGTATATTAATTTGTATTTTTATTTATTTATAAACTATCTACATATACTTATATGTTAGACATAGAGGAAAATGGATAAGTTAAAGACAAAATACATGTATTTTGTATTTGATTTTTATTAATGATACTTTTTTTTTACTTTTGATACTGAACAACATGATTGCAATTTAATATGCTTTCAAAGTTTCTGAAAATCTAAGTCTAACACCTTCTGATGGAATGATCTGAAGATCTGTCTTCAAGGCTATTTTAGTTGCATGCTTGGTTTTATTAACTCTCAAGTCTGAAAAAGATACTTTACAAAGGCATGCATTTTCTAAAGGAATAAGTAGATCATTGGTTGAACTTATTACATCCAGATACTCAATTTTCAGTTCCATCCCTCAATCATGCAAAGGTTTGTTTTTTTTTTTATATTGAATTTGGCCAATAAACCTCTGTCTTTGATAATAATTTCCCTGCAAAACTAATTAGAAGTGATGCTGTGTATACTTTTCACAGTTGGCTTCAAAACCTATTGACAGAAAGTCTTCAGTGGAAGATTTTTAGATGGATTGGAAAATTCAGTTTCCAATTTAATGTGTGCAGGTATGAGAGTTTTTATATATGACACACATCATTTTCAGCAAAAATTACCTGATAATGGAATCATTTCCAATTATTCATTTTCAGTATGCTCCCTTCAGGGGTTGTCTTGTTTGAAAAGCCATTATTTCCTCCCTTGTGGTTAAAATGCCACCTTTATGATGAAGGGAGAGTTTATGTGTCTACTTAGTACCGCATTGCAGAAGGCTTTTGTCATATCAGGAGATGTCAGCAAATTTAGAGACTTGTCTTTTTTTGTGAGATAAAAATGGATAACTAAAAGTTCAATAAATCTTTTTTTTTACAGTGAGATAATGTGCAAACTTTGATTAGATGTAAGAGTTTTTCTTGGTCACTACCCATCTCATTGCAAATTATTGAAAGACTGTGTTGTATTTCATTGCATTGTTTTTTGTAATTTTAAGTAGTCAGTTCTGCTATAAAACATATGAAAATGTGAGTTTGTTCCAATGCAATGGATATATTTGGGATTACTTTGAGCATAACACAACTTTGTGTTTGCTTATGCACAGTTTCTAGAGAAGGCAATGGCACCCCACACCAGTACTCTTGCCTGGAAAATCCCATGGACGGAGGAGCCTGGTAGGCTGCAGTCCACGGGGTCGCTAAGAGTTGGACACGACTGAGCGACTTCACTTTCACTTTTCACTTTCATGCATTGGAGAAGTAAATGGCAACCCACTCCAGTGTTCTTGCCTGGAGAATCCCAGGGACAGGGGAGCCTGGTGGGCTGCCGTCTATGGGGCCGCACAGAGTCGGACACGACTGAAGCGACTTAGCAGCAGCATGCACAGTTTCATCCACAAGAAATACTGTGTGAATCTGGGTGAATACAGAAAATTGCTGAATCAGGACACACGTACACACACCTACTCTCAAATGTTTATTAGCTGCCTCAGTTTACCGTGTTGTGTGTTATGAGATGAGTCATACCTGTTCACATCTGGTGTTATAACTTTCCATCCAATTTCAGATAACCCTCCTTCACCACTACACAACGACCCACAAGCTGCAACACAAACCTTCAGGCCTTTTTCAAGGGTCTTAGCCATTTAAGACATGTAAACTGTGTTTCTGATTTTATTAAAATTTTATCTCCTTAAAAAAAAAGAAAAGACTCAGTTGGTAAAGAATCTGCCTGCAATGCAGGAGACCCTGGTTCAATTCCTGGGTCAGAAAGATTATTTGGAGAAGAGATAGGCTACCCACTCCAGTATTCTTGGGCTTCCCTTGTGGCTCAGCTGGTGAAGAATCTGCCTGCAATGCGGGAGACCTGGGTTTGCTCCCTGGGTTGGGAAGATCCCCTGGAGAAGGGAAAGGCTGCCCACTCCAGTATTCTGGCCTGGAGAATTCCATGGACTGTATACTCCATGGGATTGCAAAGAGTTGGACATGACTGAGCAACTTTCACTTTAACTTAAAAAAAAAACAAAAACAAAAACTGGTACTGACCAAGTTTTTAAGTGCTTTGCTTTCACTCCATTGTCTTCATAAGCACTGTGATTTTTGTTGCAATTTTGCATAGTGTGGTGCTGTGATTATGAAGATTGCATGTCATGTTATAACGGAACTGACTATACACTGATGAGCTCTAGTAGCAATTTGTGCAGTCCTGGCTTTAACTTTTTTGTAGCAATAGTTTGTTTTTAAATGATTCAGGAATGGGTTTCACAGTGAGATGCTATCACTGCAACCTTCCTTCCTTTCCCCTTTCCTAACAAAAGAAGTATTTATAGTGATTCCAATTTAATAGGTCTAGGATGGGACCTGGCCTTGGCCAGGTTAAAAAAAAAATACCCAGTTAGTTCTGTTGAGCAGTTGGAGTTGAGAATCACTGCTTCATACATCACCATAAGCAACTTTGTGTATTTTATCCTTGAAACAGATACTAGTAAACACCATAAGCTTAGACATGTTGAAACCCCAGGACTTTCATCCAACTGTATAGCAAACCTCCCACATTGTGTAATTTGTACTAATACACATCTCTTCAAATATACAGCAGTTTCTAAAAATTGCATTTCTTCCTTTCTTTTTGCCACAACACAGTTTGTGGGATCTTAGCTTCCCAACCAGGGATCAAACCCAGGCCCCTAGCAGTGAAAGCTCAAAATACTAACCACTGGACCACCAGGGAAATCCCACAGCAGTATTTTTAATGCATCTTGCAACACCATTTTCTGAGTTGAAGCACATATAACATTAAGTAACACTGAAAAAACTGAAATGGTTACCTCCATGTTTAGAATGCTCAGGTTTTACAATGTCTTGCGGATTGTGGTGACTTGACACCAGCATTACCTATTACCTCAAGAATTATTACTTATAATGAGGTTCATCTTTACTGATGGTGGATATTGATCCATATTTCAATTAATAAGGAAATGAATTCTTGTGGTTAGATCTGATTAAATTGTCACTGATTTTAGCTTATAAGGTGGCTGGTTTGTCAGACTACTTTCAGGTCACTTGTTTGTGTATTTGCACCGTTGCTGATTACTATCGGTCTGCGGTTTCTTTGCTGAAACCCTTTCTAGCCGGTTGTCCATACTGTACGTGCATGCTCAGTCGCTTCCGTTATGTCCGACTCTGTGCGACCCTATGGACTGTAGCCTGCCAGGCTCCTCTGTCCATGGGGCTCTCTAAGGCTAGAATACTCAAGTGGGTTGCTATGCCCTCTCCAGGGCATCTTCCCGACCTGAGGATTGAACCCGCTGAGTCTCCTGCATCTTCTGCACCACAAGCGGATTCTTTCCTGCTGAGCCACCCGGGAAGCCCATCCGTATTGTGTTAGCTCAATAAAACAAGGTAGCATAATCTACACATATTCTTAACTGAGTACTCATAGATTGTAATGTTATAACATTCTAAAAGCCCACCAGTGATTGAGGAGCTTAGCCTCTTCCCTTGAGAATCTCTGTGTTCTGTGTGACATGGAATCACCAAAACTATAGATCAAGTGAGGGAGGCAGTGTCAATCCATATATTATATATTAATAAAGTTAAATTATATTTTCAGTAAAGCTTACATATCTGTATATTCTAATATATTTTTCTGGTGTCACAATGGATTGGCTTGTATGCCTCTCTTTGTCTCTTGTTGTGGCAGGTTGATTCTTTACCCCTAGTGCCACCAGGGACGCCCCAGGTGGTTCCTCTCTTTGGAAACCACCAAGTACAACCAAAACTTAGGCTCCTGTAGAGAAATATGGGCTTCCCAGGTGGCGCTAGTAGTAAAGAATCTGCCTGCCAATGCAGGCAGTGCAAGAGATGGACGTTTGATCCCTGGGTCGGGAAGATCCCCTGGAGTAGGAAATGGCAACCTGCCGGGGTCCAGCCCCGGTGGATCCAGGGAATTCGAAGCGGGGATGGTGTCGGTGAGGATCAGGAAACAATTGCTTAATTAAACGTTAATTAAGGATATAAAGAGTGGTTAAATAAGGATAGCTCAGTGAAGAAATTCAGTGGAGAAAAGAGGCTGAAATAAGGATAGCTCAGTGAGGAAATTCAGTGGAGAAAAGAGGCTGAATAATTCAGCCAGAAGGTAAGAGAAAGAACGACATGGGGAGACCAAGTTTCCGTGAACAAGGCCCGCACTTTATTTTCCAAAGTAGTTTTTATACCTTAAGTTATGCATAGAGGATAGTGGGGGAAGGGGTAGAGTCATGCAGTAAGCCAGGCTTTCTTCCTGCAGACTTATCATATGCAAAAGTTTAGGTGATTTGCATCATCTTCTGGCCCGGAGGCCTGTTAACATTTTAAGAAACTTATTTTTCTCTAAAGGAGATTATTCTAAAGTCAGGCGCCACCCTCCAAAAAGCATTAGATAAAGTTGCATTCCTATAGGGCAAAGGTGTGGTGGGCTATAACAAGAAAAAGAATTAACTCAAGGGTCCAAGATTACAAACATTAAAGCCACTACTTACACCAATTATATTAATCAATACACTGCCAGGGACACAGCAGGTAAGGGATATGGAAACTTAGCAGCAAACTTTGGCGCAACAAGTGAAAAACCCTTCACCAATACAATTTCTAATCAATCTTTTAACTGCTCAAAGGAATCTGTATTCAGACAGTTTAGAACATCTCATGCCTCTCACAGTTGGGAGGCTCTGAATAATCACATGTGGCTGGAAAAACCTATTCAGGCAGGCTAGAGGACTTCCAAAGGAGTTTGTAGGTTGAAACACTGTCACACCCAGGAATTATTAACTGGAGCTGTAAGTTAACTCTTTTTTTTCAGAGAGAAGTAGTGGGGGACAGCCCCCCGTAAAGTCAGAGGTGTAGGTGAGAGCACAAAGCAGAAAGTAGGCAGACTCTGGTTTTGGGGATAGATGCTCGAGAATTTCCAGGGGCACTCCTGAGGCTTGATCCCGCCTTTGCGTATGCCGAGCCTCCTTCCTCATGACCTCTGTCATGGGTGGAGCTCTTGCTCCCGGCAGTAACCCCTCCAATTCTTGCCTGGAAAAATCCCATGCACAGAGGAGCCTGGTGGGGGTATAGTCATGGGATTGCAGAGTTGGACATGACTAAGCACACAGCACACGTTTTGAGTTTTGGAGAAATACAAGGGTCTCTGTCTTCAGGCCTCTGCCAGCCGTTCCAGCTGTAGTCTGGATCAATGCCAGGTTCACATTTGACCCTTCAGCATCAGTAAAGTGTTTACTTCTCTACACACACCATGTTTGGCTGCCATGGAAACCTCTCCTGACTCTTCCTCTCCACTGATTTCGCAAAGGGCCCATAAGTATATGTCTAATACTCCAGGTAGACATTGTTTTAAAATATGTTTTCTACTTCTCCCAGAAACCTGGAGCTCCTTGATGTGAGGAACTGAACGTGGAGAACTATGAGGAGTTGGAGATTCTATCCTGCTTGCCACCTAACAAGCTAGTCTGCCACAGTTCCATGGAAGCTGACAGAGGAGTGGGGACTCCTGGGTCAGGGACAGAGGACATACTTACTGACCGTATTGCAGGCACCATGAGCTTCATGTTTGAGTCAGTTCCTTGCCTGCAATCCTGAATCCCACGGGAGTGATGCAGAGCAGCCCAGGTGGGTGCTGCACACATGGTGGGCTTGTCGCAGTCCAGGAACTCTAGCTTAGGCAATCTTCCAATCTCGTAAGGCAGCAGTCCCCAACTTGTTTGGCACCAGGAATCAGTTCCATGGAAGACAATTTTTCCATGGACCAGGGTTGGGAAGGTATGGTTTCAGGATGATTCAAACACATTACGTTTATTGTGCACTTTATTTCTATTATTATTATTACATCAGCTGCACCTCACATCTTTAGGCATTAGATCCCAGATGTTGGGGACCCCCGTTCTAAGGGCCCGCCAGCAAACCTGCTCCACAAAAGTCTCCCAAGGGAGACTTCTTCATGTCCTGGATGGGAAACAGACCTGCCCCTACCTGGGAGGGAGACTCTCCCTATTTTCCAAGGCTCTTTGCTACAAAGACATTCTTGAAAGGATAGTCAAGACCTCATTATAAGACATACAGAATTACGAAGGGACTCATGGAGAATTATCTCCCAATATGAATCTTCTTTTTTCTGGCAGCTAACCCAGGGTTGGGAACATAGTGGGTACTCAGTAAATGCTTGTTGTTGAAGAATGAGTGAAAGCAGCTGGAAGTTTTTAAACAGTCTTTGAGAGGAAATGAAAAAGCCCCTGTTTGAGAAAGATTCTTTCTAAAATCCTTGGACAGGGACCAATTTCTTTTAAAATTTCAAAAAAAAAAAAAGGCATGAAAATCAGCCTGAAACACTCTTACTACCTTATGAGGAGCCTCTGGGTCCTCTGCTGTGCCCTCTACACTGAGGCAGTCCTCAGCCCTCATTCAGCTACTCTGTGGGGTGGACCCAAAGTAGGGAGGCCTTCATAGGAAAACCTCCAACCCAACTGCCAGGCAGCCTGTGAAGTTCTGTTCTTTCCTGTCCACTGGATACGTTAGAGCTAAGTACTGAATACTGATGCTCACAATAAGGAAAGACAATTAGCAGATTCATTAGTTAGGCTCCTGTTTACCCTTCTATCCCACTAAGCCATTAATTTGTATAATTATGGCCTTTTGCTTTGACTTAGTGATATTGGAATAAGAAAGTGTTTGCTAAACCTGACTCCCTGGTATAAAATGTTGGGACATTCCAACATGCTTGTCAAGAATGAAAACAAACTTTTATTTATTGTGAGTAAGAATAATTAATAATATATTTCAGGGTACATTGAAGTGGCAGGCCTCATAGGCTTCAAATACAACCTTTATTCTTCCTTCCTTACCCTTTTCCAATCTGCTTTGTGGGGCTGGTTCTTCCTTGCTGTTTTGGATGAATGCTAGGGTGATTCCATAACTTTTCTGGTCACTCTGGGAAAACAAAATGTCCTCAGCTACCTCAAGTGGCAAAAACATAGTCACATATTGCCTTCAAAATGTCATATCCTTATAAACTTCTTCCTAGTTCATTTAAAGTTAAAACTTTCTCTACCACAAGGCTATATAGTCAATAGTCAAGGCTCTTCTGTGTGGAAGCCTGCAGTAGAAGAGAGGGGGCCAGTTAGCTTTTTTGTTAATTCAGTCAGGTCCAGGCACAGCTTGTGACCTTCCAGGGTAAAAGTGTGGCTGCAGAGAGGAAGGGTCAAGACAGATTTTGCTTGAAGGGCAATGATGTAAAAGCCAGTTGACTTCCTCTGTGTGTGGCAGGTGTTTAAAGCTTTTATGGAGCATAGTGGATTCTTTGTATAGATCACCCTCATCCCTAAAGATCTCTCATCTGCAGTTCCTTTGCATTTCTAGTGAATTTCCACATCCTAAGGACCAACTCTGGCCTCTTTTTGCCGAAGTCTCCTAGCAGCTCTAGGCTGACCTCTGGGGCTGGATCCAAGACAGCCTCCTGTCAACTTTCCTTTGGCCATAGTAGAAGACTGCATTTACTTCCCAAATTTAGCTCTGCACTCTGCAGACACGTACCTGCTCACTGGCCACTAACCCACAGTGCTTCAGTCACTAGAACATGTATTAAACTTGGATATGTTCTCCAGGAAGACCATCTCATTTGACTTGAGATCACACCTTCAATGAAATATTCCTTCCAGCTGCTAACTCTTTTAGTTTCTCCAGCTTTAACACTTTATTATGTTGCATGAATTAGGGACAAAGAGTTACAAAGCTGGTTTTCTTATTTCCTTGGTAATATGGAAGTACTAGCTACATATTTTGTTCTCAGCCTTTTGGAGCCTCAGCCAAATCTGAGATAAAAAATCCAATTAAAAATTTAGCTTTAGAAGAACTTATTTATAGGGCAGCAATGGAAAAACAAGCATAGAGAATAGACTTATGGACATGGAGAGAGGGGGAGAGAGGGTGAGATGTATGGGAAGAGTAACATGGAAACTTGTATTACCATATGTTAAATAGATAGCCAATGGGAATTTGCTGTATGGCTCAGGAAACTCTTTAACAGGGGCTCTGTATCAAGCTAGAGGGGTGGGATGGGGAGGGAGACAGGAGGGAGGTTCAAAAGGGAGGAAAAATAAATAAATTAGACCCTTAAAAAAATTTAACTTTGAAAGATAAAATATAAAAATTTACTGCCATTTATGTTAACTCAGTTTTTTCCTGTTGGATTATAATCAGACTTTTAAAAAATAAAAATGATATCTCCACAGATCAACTTTGAGGAGAAAATGTTTGATAATGAGAAGAGAAAGAAATGTAATTTTATGGGCTATGATTCATAATTTTATTAAATCAAACATATATTTGTTTGTCATTCATATCATCCATAGCAAACTTCCTCTGATATCCATTTTATGAAACCCACTCAAATAAGATTCAGTTCAGTCAGCAAAATGAAAGATATTATGCATTCTTTATCTTTATTTTGTGCTCTTTTCTTTCAGGGTGTTCTTTGATGTCATTTGGGAAGTATCTCATAATGTAGAATTCATAATGTCTCCTTTAATTTTAAAATTTTGGAGGTATCATCTTGGTAACCTAACTGATAAAGAATAAAGACTTTCACAGAAGAAACTTTCTGGACAATAAATTTAGGTCAAAATTTTGTTTTGTCGTAATTAAGGTTTATGACACTGTGTAGGCCTTCTAGGAAGACTCATTTATAGATGTGATTAATCTGAGCATTCAGTGTTTAGTTCTTAGCTGTTTAGGATCCTAAGGTTTCATCCTTTGCTGTAAATCAGGGCCTTGTGGTGGAGCAGGTGGGCGGCCACAGTTTAAGCCCAATCAGAATGTTCAGTGAGAGACCTGGTCCTCACAAGCTTCTTAGGTGGTTCACGCTGCGGACCTCCCTCTTTCCTTACCTTGCTTAAGCCTGTGAGCTTGTATGCCAGAAACTGTTTTGGAATTTGGGGACAGAGCAGTGAAGAATAAAAATCCTTGCTGTTACGGAGTTTACATTCTAGTGGGGATGGGGTAGCACAATAAACTAACAGTATCAGAGTGTGTAAGTATCGGAGAGGAAAATGACCAGAGTCAGGAGATAGAGACTAGGACCTGGGGTGCTGTTTCAGATGGAGTGATCAAGAAAGGTGTTCCTGTGGAAGGGATCTTTGAATAAATGAGACTATACATGAAGAGATATAGCATGTTTGAAGATACATCATGACATATATCTAAAATGCATATATATGCTGCTGCTGCTGCTAAGTCGCTTCAGTCGTGTCCGACTCTGTGCAGCCCCATAGACGGCAGCCCACCAGGCTCCCCTGTCCCTGGGATTCTCCAGGCAAGAACACTGGAGTGGGTTGCCATTTCCTTCTCCCATGCATGAAAGTGAAAAGTGAAAGTGAAAGTGAAAGTGAAGTCGTATCGGACTCTTAGCGACCCCATGGACTGCAGCCTACTAGGCTCCTGCATCCATGGGATATTCCAGGCAAGAGTACTGGAGTGGGGTGCCATTGCCTTCTCCGATGCAGATATATAAATATATCTAATATCTGTACTTAGATATTAGATAAAATTATACTATTATCAGTAATTCATGAGTAGCACATGAAAAAGTCTCTCATAATTTAATATATTTTAAGTTAGTGTTTAGCAAACTTCTGAGGCATTAACATGCTGTTCCACCTTATGTAGCATTTCCCAGGTGTATTTGAGTATGGAAACATTCCACAATTCTCTTATGTTCTAAAGAAATCGATCTGGAAAATGGTGTCTGTACATAATGCATCATGAACAACTGAAGTTTTTGAAGTAACTGGTAATGTTACTAATGTTGAATGAAATCTGAAAAAAAAGGGGGGTATTTTTTCTCTTTGGTCCCATTTATTTACTGGAAATATCAATAACCTCAGATGTGCAGATGACACCACCCTTATGGCAGAAAGTGAAGAGAAACATAAGAACCTCTTGATAAAAGTGAAAGAGGAAAGTGAAAAAAGTGGGTTAAAACTCAACATTCAAAAAATTAAGATCATGGCATCTGGTCCCATCACTTCCTGACAAATAGATGGGGAAACAATGGAAACAGTGACAGACTTTATTTTCTTGGGCTCCAAAATCACTGCAGATGGTGACTGCAGCCATGAAATTAAAAGACACTTGCTCCTTGGAAGAAAAGCTATGACCAACCTACACAGCATATTAAAATAGAGACATTACTTTGCCGGCAAAGGTCCGTCTGGTCAAAGCTATGATTTTTCCAGTAGTCGTGTATGGATGTGGGTTTGATCCCTGAGTTAGGAAGATCCCCTGGAGGAGGGCATGGCAACCTACTCCAGTATTCTTGTCTGGAGAATCCCCATGGACAGAGGAGCCCAGTGGGCTATAGTCCATGCGGTTGCAAAGAGTCAGACATGACTGAGTGACTAAGCACAGCACATGTATGGATGTGAGAGTTGGACCATAAAGAAAGTTGAGTGCTGAAGAATTGATGCTTTTGAACTGTGGTGTTGGAGAAGACTCTTGAGAGTCCCTTGGACTGCAAGGAGATCAAACCATTCAATTCTAAAGGAAATCAGTCCTGAATATTCATTGGAAGGACTGATGCTGAAGCTGAAATTCCAATACTTTGGCCACGTGATGCAAAGAACTGACTCACTGGAAAAGACCCTGATGCTGGGAAAGATAGAAGGCGGGAGGAGAAGGGGATGTCAGAGGATGATATGGTTGGATGGCATCACTGACTCAATGGACAAGAGTTTGAGTAAACTCTGGGAGTTGGTGATGGACAGGGAAGCCTGGTGTGCTGCAGTCCATGGGGTCACAAAGAGTCGGACCCGACTGAGCGACTGAACTGAACAGCAAAGGAGACTTCTGGATTTACCTAAGAATTTTCATCACTGGGGGCACTTGACAGGTTTTGCTCTCCCAGCATCTGACCATAACCTAAACCAAAATCTCACTTGCTAAAATGACAGCTAATTTAAGTTGTATTACCAAGTGTTTTTTCTTTGTCCAGAATGATGTCTCCATCTCGCTAAGATAGATTACTTTTGCAAAGAGGAGAAGTGGAGTTGGGAAATTACAGGTGACATTTAATTCTCTCAGCTTTCACTGCTGGAAAAAAAAAAAAAAAAAAGAATCTACACAGCCACCCACCATCCTCTTGTTGAAACTGATAAAGATAACATGCCATTTACTCCGGGATAAACACACAGGCCAGGCAGAAAATAGCTGTCTATCTAAGTGAAATCACAAGGACAGGATGCTCCTATTCTCATTTGACTAAAAACAGCTGGTCAGAGGACAACTGTAATCAGAGTCCCCGGGAGCTGTGACTCTGGCAGCTTGCCTGCTGCCCATTGAAGGGAGAGGGAGGTCAGGTCCGTCCAGTTTCCCTGTGCTGTGTGTGACTTGCCTCTACCCTAAAGGATGTTACCAGGGAGTGAACCCCTTTACAAGCTCATAATTCAATCCAGATGGGAAAAGTTTCCAGACCTTTCCATAAGTTTTCATCCTCCAGGAAGGGAATGTGTATCTCAGGGAATGAATGGCCTATTTCCCTCAAAGGCCAGGTCTCCACAGTCAAAGCAAAGAATTAGGGCAACTATCCAGATAATTCAGGCCACCCAAATCTACTCTGGCCTGAATCATTCAAGTTAAAAAGCAACTTTCTTTGCAGAGGCTGGCCCCTCATATAATTCAGAGGGCTCAAGAGCCCACAGCATTTTCTGCCCTGGGAAATCAGCAACATTGACTTCCCCAGATGAGCAAGAAGTGCGAGTATTAATGTGACCCACTTCTGTCTCCTGGTTCTTTCTGCCTGGATACATTATATTTTGCTTTCCATTCTAAATAGCACTTTCCTTTCCTGAGCTGCACTACCTGTGACCTGAGGGAGAAATAATAGTAAATAACAGGTGAGTTAGTAAGCAGGCAGGTGGTTTGGGCCTCTTGACTTGGAGCCTCAGAAATCTGAGGCTCCAGGATTCTATGTTTTGTTGTCTGTATTGGATAGAGACTGCCATTTTTACACTGAGAGTTTTATATATTTATTTATGTATGATTATTCATTTTGTTGTTGTTTAGTTGCTGAGTCATGTCCGTCTCTTTGCAACCCCATGGACTATAGCCCACCGGGCTCCTCTGTCCATGGGATTTCCCAGGCAAGAATACTGGAGTATGTTGCCATTTCCTTCTCCGTGAGATCTTCCTGACCCAGGGATCAAACCTACATCTCCTGCATTGGAAGGTGGATTCTTTATACCTCTGAGCCACTAGGGAAGGCCAATTATTCATTTATTTAAACAATATTTTGGGATCACGGGAAGGTGGTCTCACAGGATTCAAATTCCTCTCACTGTGGATAACTCTTATCTTGTACTTACTGTGGTCATATAGTGCCAAAGGGTTTTTTCTCAGTCTTCCTGCTTCACTCTCAGCTTGCAGCAGGCACTTTGCGTCCACTCCATAGAAGGAATCTCTCTTTGCTTCTCTGTCTCCCCCACCAATAGACTTTTTTTTTTCTTATTAATGGAGCAAAGCTTGTAGTAGTACAGGTGGGAATTCTCCTTGTGCAGCTTTGGTTTTAAGCAGGCCCTTTGTGCTTAAAATAAGGCTCTCTCAGTGTTCTTATTTCTGTCCCTCTTCAGCTGTCAAACTCTGCCTTGTATTTCTGGCAGTTCCTGAGAAGAATACAGTCCTCTCCCTCAACCACCCCTGCCCATGACAGCTGACCTCTGCGTTGTCTTGGTATAGGATCCTGGTCCCCAGTGGTCTTCTTGCCCTTCTAACCAGAGGCAGAGGACTCTTATTTCTACCCTCCTCCAGAGGCAATAGAGTTTTGCTTGAGTCCTGGCAGTGGGGAACCTTCCTGTCCCCTTCCCCAGTGAGGTAAGGTGTTTGTTTGCAGGAAAGAAGAATCTGTTGAAGTGGTTGTGTTTTATGTCTGCCCCACACTGGCAGGCAGTCACCATCTGCAAATCTGTGCCACCAAGTGAGGCTTCCATGGTCTCCTGCCCTTTTCAAGTCTTTCTTGTGAGCACTCAGTGGAGATCTATGGAGAAGAATGTTAAGGCCCTCCATGTCTGAAGCTCCTAGTTATTGAAAATTTATGCACTAGCCTACATTCAGCCTCCACAAATTTGCTAAAACTCTAGCTTATTTATTCTTTTATAGTGTCCATCTCTTCTTCCCATGCTCTGTCAAAAGTAAAAGAGTTTGTGTGTCCTGTATCTCCTTGGGGAAGACTTGACCCTCCTGAAATTCAACTCAGTTCATTGACTTATAACCTATGCTTTCTGATGGCCTTGAGAAAATTGATGACTTTGTAGATTATCCAAAATGTTCTCAGTGTTAGAATGGTAGTGATGTTCGCTTGAAACTTTCTTCCTAAGAAGCAGCAGCATTTGCTTCTTGATGATGATTATGATGAGTGACATTTGATGAGTCTGGCTCACCAACTCAGTCTCATTCCATAGGCATTTTATTTTTGTTCAGACTGAATGTGCTGCCCTTGGCCTCTTTCATGAGTGCTATTAGGAGAGAACTTTTAATTCTTCTGTGTCATCTCAGATTGTGAGGTAATACCCCAAGTTGTATAAAGCAGATTATGTTTTTAGAGTAATAGTACATTTGTTTATGCTGTCAAGTCATGATTCAGTTGACCTCATTGGAAAGAATTATTACATTTTTAGAAAATTCAGATACATCAGTAGCTTAAAATGTTTGGGAATTGTTTTTCAAGTGATCTTGGCAAATCATTGGCTGTTATTGGGGAGCTGAGGATGCTTTGCTGTTGTCATTTTGGGTCACTTTTTAAGTCCTCAGTATTTGAAATGCTTTATCTGTACAGTTATTAATTTCAGCGTTGTTGAAGACAGAATAATTCCCCCCTCCTTCAAAGTTGTCTATGTCCTAATTCCTAAAATCTGTAAATATGTAGCTCGTACCCCTTGTAGCTCAGTTGGTAAAGAATCTGCCTGCAGTTGGAGGAGCAAGGTCGTGAGGCAAGGAGCGGTAGGTTTGCAGCCGCCATTTCTTCCGCCTCCGGTCTCTGGATCTTTCGTAGAGCGTCCAACAGCGCTATGTTGGGACAGAGCATCCGGAGGTTCACAACCTCAGTGGTTCGTCGGAGCCACTATGAGGAGGGTCCAGGGAAGAATATACCATTTTCAGTGGAAAACAAGTGGAGATTACTAGCTATGATGACTTTGTTCTTTGGGTCTGGATTTGCTGCACCTTTCTTTATAGTAAGACACCAACTGCTTAAAAAGTAATCCATGAGACAGATAGGAAGAGGAGCATATTAAGAGGTGCAGTCTCTTAAAAGGATCAATCCCTTGAATTCAGCATTCTAGATATGTTTGTAAATAAACTTATAGCATAAAAAAAAAAAAAAAGAATCTGCCTGCAATGCAGGAGACCTGGGTTCAATTCCTGGGTCAGAAAGATCCCCTGGAGAAGGAAATGGCAACCCACTCCAGTATTCTCATCTAAGAAATCCCATGGACAGAGGAGCCTGGTGGGCTACAGTCCATGGGGTTGCAAGAGTTGGACATGACTTAGCGACTAAACTACCACCTTCAAAGTTGTCCATGTCCTAATTCCTAAAACCTGTAAACATGTTACCTTATATAACAAAAGGGACTTTCAGATGTGATTAAGTTAAGGACATTAAAATGGGGAGATTATCCAGGTGGGCCCAGTGTAATCACAAAAGTCCTGATAAGAGAGAGGCAAGAGGATCAGAGTCAAAGAAGGAGATGTGATGATGGAAACAGGGTCATAATCAGAGAGGGAGATGGAAGATGCTGCCCACTATGAAGATGGAGTATGGGGCTGTAGGCTGAGGAAAATAGGCAGCCCCCTCCTGAAGGTAGAAAAGACGAGGAAGCTGGCTCTTTCCTAGAGCCTCCAGAGAGAACCTTTCCCTGCCAGTATCTTGATTTAGAGACTTTGACCTGCATAACTGTAAGGTAATAAATTCATGTTGTTTAAGCCACTAAGTTTGTGGTAATTTGTTGTAGCAGTAATAGAAAGTCCATATAAATTTTGAAAAGCTAACATCCAATTTGCCATCATAGCATGAGAAAATAAATTACCCAGTGGGTGTGACCTCCTCTTTTGGCTATGCCATGCAGCGTGTGGGATCTTAGTTCCCTGACCAGAGATTGATTGAACCCAGGCTCCTTGCAGTGGATGTGTGGAGGTGTAACCCCTGGGCTGCAAGGGAATTCCCCTGGATGTGACCATTTTAAAGAATATCAGTCAAGTGAACATTTAGTTGGTAATCTTGAAATGGGTCCTTTATAATATCACTTAAAAAGTTGTAATGAATTTTGTCGTATGATTTTAGCAGCTATAAATTAATGCTAAATGATCCATTTTAACAGAAGGAGGAGAGTCATTTTAAGAGTCATTATTTTTAGTGGCCTTTCCTGGGAAAGTGGATACTAAACCCTTTATTCCAGAGATTTACTATGATGCCCTGTCTTATCATGGATAATAAAAGATGACATCCTATTTGTATAATGGAGAACATATTTTGTTTTTTTCTGGCTTAATATTTAATACACTGTCTCTTCACTTTGGTTGTGATGGCCGTGATGAGTTATGCCCTCCCTCAAAGCTGAGCCATTATCATTTGTAGTAGCAACAGTAACAACAGCAGCAGCAGCAACAATGCTGCTGCTGCTGCTGCTGCTAAGTCGCTTCGGTCGTGTCCGACTCTGTGCGACCCCAGAGACGGCAGCCCACCAGGCTCCCCCGTCCCCGGGATTCTCCAGGCAAGAACACTGGAGTGGGTCGCCATTTCCTTCTCCAATGCATGCAAGTGAAAAGTTTAAGTGAAGTCGCTCAGTCGTGTCCGACTCTCAGCGACCTCATGGACTGCAGCCCACTAGGCTCCTCCATCCATGGGATTTTCCAGGCAAGAGTACTGGAGTGGGGTGCCATTGCCTTCTCCGAACAACAACAATAATGATAATAATAATAGGTTTCCATTTATTATAGGCCATATACTCTGTTAGGCACTTACATTTATCTCATATAATCTTTATAACTTTAGCAGTAAGTTTTCTTGTCCCTATTTTACAGGTAATTGAAGCTCAGGAGCCTGATGTAACTTGTCCAGTGTCATACTGGACATTGGAAGAGCTAGATTTGAATTAAAGGACATGTGCTTCCTGATTGTCATCACTATAAAACCCTGCTCCTCAACAGTGTTAACAGGGACAGCACTAGGCAAAAATAATGAAAAGGCAGAATTTTATCTTTAATATGCCTCCAGTGCCCCCGCTCCCCTGTAAGGAATGTCTAATGTCTTAAAGCAAAGAAATGGCTCTAATCATGGGCAGATAGTTGACGGCATTCAGACCTTATCTCTATGGTTATGCCACATAGGTAGCCACCAGTTTTGCTATGCCGAGAAGTATCCCGGGTTGTTATTCTCATGAAATAGTAGGTTCTGGTTACTGGCTGCACAATGGACTTTTGAATAGCCAAAAAGAAAGGTCTCTTTACAGCTTCATAAGAGGGAAGACTGCCGGATGTTGCACAACCTTATCTGAATCAGGATCCACTGGTTCCCACTGTAATGCCTTGCAATGTTGATGTTTAGATGGCACAGCAGGCTGCATTACCAGTACGAATAGTCCTTTTGAATTAGGGAACCCAAGGTGATTGTTCATCAAGGGGATTTTCCCCATAGTAGTATATCACTGTCATATATTCTCTGTGCTTATAGAAGTTGTTCAGAAAATGGTGCAGAGTAGTGGTGATGAAGATTTATTTCATGTTTAGCAATAATTTGTTACACGGAATAAGAATTTCAAATGGCTTGTCCATAATCACTAAATCTTCCGAATAGTTATCTGTGGAAGCCAAAAACCAAAAGTTATTCCAAAAAATGATGGGCAGGGGGAGATGTTCAAAGAATTCAAGCAATTGCCTTAGAATGGGATGGAGTTATTCATAGATTACAATGATTTTCATTGAGTTCCTTTACAAATTTAACACATTTGAAACTTTACTCTTTCACTCAGACTAGTTATCTTGGACAAGGCACTGTTCTAGGCATAGAAGATATGAAGATGGACAGGATAAAATCACTGTCCCCCAGGAGCCCACATTCTAGTGCATGAAAGAGGTCAGTAAATTGACAGTGAGAAATAATGTGATGGATGCAGCCAGAGAATGATTTCTTTGGAGAGAACTAGGAGGAGTAACTAATAGTGTTTAAAGATGCTGGGGGAAAATTTCTTTGTAAGGGAGGTAAAACCTAAGCTGAATGTTGAAGAATGAGTAGTTAAACAGTGAGACCAGGCTGAGGTGGGAGTTTCTATAAAGGTACAGAGACATGAAACAGCATAAGATGTTTTTGTGGCTACGAGAACTGATGTAAGGTTAGGGTATAAGGTGATACAGGGACGTGCCAAGTTAGCAAGAGACAGGACATTATTAAACTCCTGTGTGTTTTGCCAAGAAATACGGGTATTTCCTGTAAGCACTGGGGACACTGAAGTTTTAAACAACAATAAAAAATGACACGAACAGTGCATTATTGATCCACAGTATTGCCTATAATATCCATCTGAACACGTCACAGCGTTGTTGGTTTCTTGTCTCATTCTTCTTTATCTGTCCCTCACATAGTATTTGGGACATAGTTTGTGATTCTACATGATTTTTGGATTGATGTGGATTATTTAACAATTACATTTATTCAGTTCAGTTCAGTCGCTCAGTTGTGTTGGACTCTTTGCGACCCCATGGACTGCAGCACATCAGGCTTCCCTGTCCATCACCAACTCCCGGAGCCTGCTCAAACTCATGTCCATTGAGTTGGTGATGACATCCAACCATCTCATCCTCTGTCATCCCCTTCTCCTCCCACCTTCAATGTTTCCCAGGATCAGGATCTTTTCCAATGAGTCAGTTCTTCACATAAGGTAGCCCAAGTATTGGAATTTCAGCTTCAGCATCAGTCCTTCCAATGAATATTCAGGACTGATTTCCTTTAGGACTGACTGGTTTGATCTCCTTGCAGACCAAGGGACTCTCAAGAGTCTTCTCCAACACCACAGTTCAAAAGCTTCAGTTCTTCAGCGCTGAGCTTTCTTTATAGTCCAACTCTCACATCCAAACATGACTACTGGAAAAACCGTAGCTTTGACTAAATGGACTTTTGTTGGCACAGTGATGTCTCTGCTTTTTGATATGTTCTCTAGGTTGGTCATAGCTTTTCTTCTAAGGACCAAGTATCTTTTAATTTCATGGCTGCAGTCACCATCTGCAGTGATTTTGGAGCCCCCCAAAATAAAGTCCTCACTGTTCCATTATTATCCCATCTATTTGCCATGAAGTGATGAGACCGGATGCCATGATCTTAGCTTTCTGAATGTTGAGTTTTAAGCCTACTTTTTCACTCTCCTCTTTCCTTTCATCACGAGGCTCTTTAGTTCTTCTTCAATTTCTGCCATAAGGGTGGTGTCATCTGCAAATCTGAGGTTATTGATATTTCTCTTGGCAATCTTGATTCCAGCTAGTGCTTCATCCAGCCTGGCATTTTGCATGATGTACTCTGCATGTAAGTTAAATAAGCAGGGTGACAGTATACAGCCTTGAAGTACGCCTTTCCCCATTTGGAACCAGTCTGTGGTTCCATGTCCAGTTCTAACTGTTTCTTGACCTGCATACAGATTTCTCAGGAGGCAGGTCAGAGATGGTCTGGTCATTCCCATTTCTTTAAGAATTTTCCATAGTTTGTTGTGATCCACATAGTCAAAGGCCTTGGTGTAGTCAATAAAGCAGAAGTAGATTTTTTTTGGAACTCTCATGCTTTTTTGATGATCCAGCCGATGATGGCAATTTGATCTCTGGTTCCTCTGCCTTTTCTAAATTCAGCTTGAATATCTGGAAGTTCATGGTTCATATACTGTTGAAGCCTGGCTTGGAGAATTTTGAGTGTTACTTTGCTAGTGTGTGAGATGAGTGTGATTGTGCTGTAGTTTGAACTTTCTTTGGCATTGCCTTTCTTAGGGATTGGAATGAAAACTGACCTTTTCCAGTCCTGTCACCACTGCTGAGTTTTCCAAATTTGCTGGCATATTGAGTGCAGCACTTGCACAGCATCATCTTTCAGGATTTGAAATAGCTCAATTGAAATTCCATCACCTCCACTAGCTTTGTTCATAGTGATGCTTCCTAAGGCCCACTTGACTTCACATTCCAGGATATCTGGCTCTAGGTGAGTGATCACACCATCGTGGTTATCTGGGTCATGAAGATCTTTTTTGTATACTTCTTCTGTATATTCTTGCCACCTCTTCTTAATATCTTCTGCTTCTGTTAGGTCCATACCATTTTTGCCCTTAATTGCGCCCATTTTTGCATGAAGTGTTCCCTTGGTATCTCTAATTTTCTTGAAGAGATCTCTAGTCTTTCCCGTTCTATTGTTTTCCTATATTTCTTTGCATTGATCCCTGAGGGAGGCTTTATCTCTCCTTGCTATTCTTTGGAACTCTGCATTCAGATGGGTATATCTTTCCTTTTCTCCTTTGCCTTTCACTTTTCTTTTCTCAGCTATTTGTAAGGCCTCCTCAGACAACCATCTTGCCTTTTTGCATTTCTTTTTCTTGGGGATGGTCTTGATCACTGCCTCCTGTACAATGTCATGAACCTCCATCCATAGTTCATCAGACACTCTGTCTTTCAGATCTAATTCCTTGAATCTATTTGTCACTTCCACTGTATAATTGTAAGGGATTTGATTTAGGTCATACCTGAATGGTCTAGTGGTTTTCCCTACTTTCTTCAATTTCAGTCTGAATTTGGCAACAAGGAGTTTATGATCTGAGCCACAGTCAGCTCCTGGTCTTGTTTTTGCTGACTGAATAGAGCTTCTCCATGTTTGGCTGCAAGGAATATAATCAATCTGATTTCAGTATTGAACCTCTGGTGATGTCCATCTGTAGAGTCTTCTCTTGTGTTGTTGGAAGAGGGTATTTGCTATGACCAGTATGTTCTCTTGGCAAAACTCTGTTAGCGTTTGACCTGCTTCATTTTGTACTCCAAGGCCAAATTTGCCTGTTATTCCAGGTATCTCTTGACTTCCTATTTTTGCATTCTGGTCCCCTATAATGAAAAGGACATCTTTTTTGGATGTTAGTTCTAAAAGGTCTTGTAGGTCTACATAGAACCGTTCAACTTCAGCTTCTTCAGCGTCACTGGTTGGGGCATAGACTTGGGTTACTGTGATATTGAATGGTTTGCCTTGGAAATGAACAGAGATCATTCCATTATTTTTGAGATTGCATCCAAGTACTGCATTTCAGACTCTTTTGTTGATTATGATGGCTACTCCATTTCTTCTAAGGGATTCTTGCCCATAGTAGTAGATATAATGGTCATCTGAGTTAAATTCACCCATTCTAGTCCATTCTAGTTCACTTATTCCTAAAATGTTGATGTTTACTCTTGCCATCTCCTGTTTGACACTTCCAATTTGCCTAGATTCATGGACCTAACATTCCAGGTTCCTATGCAATATTTTTCTTTACATCATCGGACTTTACTTCCATCACCAGTCAAATCCACAACTTGGTGTTGTTTTTGCTTTGGCTCTGTTTCTTCATTCTTTCTGGAGTTATTTCTCCACTGATCTCTGGTAGCATATTGGACACCTACCGACCTGGGAAGTTCATCTTCCAGTGTCCTATCTTTTTGCCTTTTCATACTGTTCGTGGGTTCTTAAGGCAAGAATACTGAAGTGGTTTGCCATTCCCTTCTCCAGTGGACCACATTCTGTCAGACCTCTCCACCATGACCCGTCTGTCTTGGGTGGCCCTAGATGGCATGGCTCATAGTTCCATTGAGTTAGACCAAGGTTGTGGTCCATATGGTCTTTTCTTTTTCCCAAGTATGTATTATCTTCCTGAGTAGAACTCCTACTGGGGCATTGGAATGAAAACAAACACATCTTCAGTGACATTAGTTAGCAACAATTACATGTACATGCAACTAAATCTTTCAGTCCACATAAACTATGTGCTGTATATATACCACCAAATATCAGTGTCCTGGTTTGGGCCTTTATCTTTCAGGGAACACTCTAATGAGATGTTTATTTCAAAACTCTGCAAGTGAATGCATCTTCTTAAGCACTGGGAAGTTATTCACAGTAGACTACATAGATGAACACTAACAGATAATGCAAACAGACAGATTTTATGTACTGGAACAAGTTCAGAATTCTAGCTAAGTTTACCATTGTCTATAACAGGGGTCCTCAACCTCTGGGCCATGGACCAGTACCTCCTATCGGATCAGTGGTGGCAGTAGTTTAGAAATAAAGTATACAATAAATGTAATGTACTTGAATCATCCTGAAACCATCCCCCCCAACCCCTGGTCCATGGGAAAAATTGTCTGCCATGAAATTGATCCCTAGTGCCAAAAAGGTTAGGGACCACTGATCTATAACATTTATTTATAAATCTGGTTATTTGTAAACAGTTCCAAAAGCAAATCATTCTCTCATTAATTGGCCATAGGATAAACCCCCCACACTGGCTATGCTATGACTTAAAAAAAAAAAAATTAAATGTCATTAAATGAAAACAATTTAGATTAATTCCAGTTTGTCCTATCAAATATTAAAATTAGTTACTGAATATTGAAATCAGCCAGAGTTTGAACTTTAGTTGGTACGCACACAAACATACACACAATATGGAATTATCTTCATGTAGAACTCAGCAGATGGGACTGAGGCTGTTAGACTGGGGTCGGTTTAAACGAACAAATGGAAATGATTTGGTAGATCATAGAAGACCGATTATTTTACCCATAAGGGACAAACTGTGGTAAAGGTCAGAATGAAGAACTGCCGGGTTTCCCGCAGTATTCATTCTTTTCTTCCCTCATAGTGGAAGACATTTTAGCTGGACGTATGGCTGCCCAGACAAAGACTACATATCTCAGTCTTTGTTGTGGCTAAATGTGACTGTACAGCCATGTTCTGATCAATAGAATGTGACTATGAGTGGTATTTGCTACAGTTACTGACACCCTTGAATCAATTCCTATCAAGAGTCGTTCTTGGCAATAGAAAAAGACTGAGATCATTTCAGAAGCAAAGGAAAGCTTTATTCTTTGATCAAAGAGTAGAGAAGTGGGAGCTGTGCTCTGGAGTCCACGATCTCACAACAGGCTGTGGATGAGGCCACTTTATAGGGTTCTTGTCAGTGGGTGGGGAACAGAGTTCTTACAGGGGGGCTGCAGCTACACTGCTCAAGTTCCAGATCGCAGTGCTGGGCACAGTGTCTTCACAGGAGCTGGAGCTCGTGTCCTGGAGTTGAAGTGTAAGCACAGTCATGTTGCACCAGGAACTCTGGTCTGAAGTACTGGGGGCCCATGGCATCCTCTGAGCAAGGAAAACTAAATGAAGCACAAAGGAAAAGAAAATTGAAAAGGTTAGACTTTATTTTATTACTCAGATTCTGTTTTTTCCTAGGACTTGCTAATAGACTTTGCCAGTGGGACTATCTCTGAATTGTGCCCTTAAAAATATACCCCTTCTTTCCTCTTTTTCTCTCTTGCTCATCCTTCATCCAGGAACATAGGCTTGGTGGTAAGTCACCTTCACCACACAGATGACACCACATCCTAGATAGACAGGGCAACAAGATTAAAAGAACCTGGGTCCCAACACCATGAGGCTGCTATATTGATCCTGGACTAAGCCATTGTTATTTTGAATCTTTTTATAACAACCAAAACTTTGTACTACTACATCTGTGAAGCAGTAGGAACATGTATCACTCAAGTGCCTTTGTGTTGCAGATCTAGACTGTCAATCTAGTCTGTCTAAATTGTCAGAACAATATATCAATGTCAGTGTCAGAACAAGTCAATCTAGACTGTCAGAACAATAAGGAAGTCTTTTGACTGATGAAACTGGAAGCTAGAGGTAGGCAGGCTTCAGTTCAGTTGCTCAGTCACGTCTGACTCTTTGCGATCCCACGGACTACAGCACACCAGGCTTCCCTGTCCATCACCAACTCCCGGAGCTTGCTCAGACTCATGCCCATTGAGTCGGTGATGCCATCCAAGGATCTCATCCTGTGTCATCCCCTTTTCCTCCCTCCTTCAATCTTTCCCAGCAACGGAGTCTTTTCCAATGAGTCAGTTCTTTGCATCAGGTGGCCAAAGTATTGGAGTTTCAGCTTCAGCATCAGTCCTTCCCATTCAGTGGTGATTCAGTACCATGGCTTATGATACTTTCAGGGCTGTGATGCTTTTGTCCATAATTCTTTCCATCTGTCTTCTTCTGTAAGTCAACAAGATATTGCTAGCAGTTCTTAGGGCTACATGTATTTGTTAACATCCAAAAGTGGAATGGGATGCAGTGGGATGAGAAGAGCTTCTTGTTCCTCCATCAATGAACAAAGAAATTGAGTTTCATTTTGACTGGGAAAATTTTAGGTTACATGTCTATACCTGAGTTAGTCACTGTGGCCATGATAATTCTATATACCTATTGACTTATCTTTGAGTTATCAAGAACTGTGGTATACCATTCTGGGTAGCTTCAGTCATTGAGCATCTGTGAGCCTGGAGGAAGGGTCAGTCTAACTCAGGACCCTGGTTGCTGGTCAGTGCTGTTCTGGGGAGGCATCTAGACAATATCCAGTACTAAAGGTGGGCAGACCTAAGGAGAGCGAGGGGGGCTTATGTGGCTTGGAGTGGGTACAAACCTTGTGGTGGTGGTGTTCAGTCGCTAAGTCGTTTCTGACTCTTTCCAACCCCATGAACTGCAACATGCCAGACCTCCTTGGCCTTCATTATCTTCTGGAGTTTGCTCAAACTCCTGTCCACTGAGTCAGTGATGCCATTCAACTATCTCATCCTCTGTTGCCCCCTTGCCCACTTGTCTTCAACCTTTCCCAGCATCAGGGTCTTTTTCAAGGGTCTTTGCATCAAAGTACTGAGCTTCAGCTTCAGTGTCATCCTTCCAGTGAGTATTGGGTTAATTTCCTTTAGGATTGACTGGTTGTATAAAGTTGGGTGGGGCTCCTACAGAATGTGTTTGCAACTTATGATCAGGATTTTGTTTATAACATGGGCATTTGGGCTGAGTCTAAAGCAGGGCTCAAAGAAGGTGATTTTTGAGTATAGCACACCAGCAAGTGTAAATCAATATAATGACCCCTAAGAAATTCTAAGGGAATGAATGTCTCGGTAGATTTTTTTATCTTATTACTCTGTGTGGTGTTTGTATAATCCTGAAAAATTAGTGGTGTTTTTGTAAATTCCCTGTTAAAAGGTCCTGGGCACAGGGAATAAAACTTATGTGATTAAAAACATACCCACACACTTACATACAGTAATCAGTCTCTTACTAGATTTCTAAGGTTAGGAATTGATTTTTGTTGTTGATGTTGCTCTTGTTTTGATTTTGGCCTAAATTATCCAGATAGTTGACACAGCCATCTACTTTTTCTTGGCTGAATAGACATGAAATGGAGCCTGCTGCTTCTGTACTTAAGAAAGAAGGGTTGCATTTATAGTTTAACCCACCTTTGATTCTAAGAGCAGGTGAAAGTAAAGGTGGAGAGATAATTTACATGTCCTGAACCTGTCACTTGGCAGGAGGAGTAAAACTGAAAAGTCAGGTTTCTGTAGGGAAAGAGATCTTAGGAATATTTACAAAAGAAGACAAGATAGCAACTGCCTTAGTTTCACCAGGAAATTTAAACTAGAATCAACAACACTCTTTATGGTTCAGTTCTAAAAAGAGGAATCGAAATCCCCCATTTCATGCTTCTTATATAAATACCTGAAACTTACCTGATTAAATATGTTCAGTTCTCCATTTGGTTTTCATGTTTACTTACACTTGTACACACATACATGCAAATATATATGTGTGTGTGTGTGTGTATAGATAGATAGATAGATGGATCTTACTTCAGAGATCTTTTTTCTCCTCAGGTTTAACTGATAGTCTTTTATGTTTTCATTGTTGAAGAGTAAAACTTACTTAGAGTTACTTGGAGAGGAGAATCTCTGATCTATATAGCCTTAACTCTACTTCCAGGAGAAGATGGTAGAGTGAAGTCAGTCACAGAATCTCCCTCTCCCAAAAGCCAATGGCATTCAAAAAGATCAAATACAATTAAAAACCAGCAAAAGGTATGACCCTATTGACCGTAGCCTGCTAGGCTCCTCCATCCATGGAATTCTCCAGGCAAACATGTTGTTCAGTTGCTAAGTCACGTATGACTATTTGAGACCCCATGAGCTGCAGCACACCAGGCTTCCGTGTCCTTCACCATCTCCTGGAGTTTGCTCGGACTCATGCCCATTGAGTTTGTGATGCCATCCAACCATCTCATCCTGTCATCCCCTTCTCTTCCTGCCCTCTCTCTTTCCCAGCATCAGGGTCTTTTCCAGTGAGTCGGCTCTTCATTTCTGGTAGCCAAAGTATTGGAGTTTCAATTTCAGCATTAGTTCTTCCAATTAATATTCAGGGTTGATTTCCTTTAGGATTGACTGGTTTGATACTGGAGTGTAAGCCATTCCCTTCTCCAGGGAATCGAACCCAAGTCTCCTACATTGGCAGGCAGATTCTTTACCATCTGAGCCACCAGGGAAGCCTCCAAAATATGCTGTCTGTCATCATATAAAGGCAGAGGTACAGCTCCCTATGGGGCTTCCCTGATGGCTCAGTGGTAAAGAACACACCTGCCAATGCAAGAGATGCAAGAGATGCGGGTTCGATCCCTGGGTAGGGAAGATTCCCTGGAGAAGGAAATGGCAACCCACTCCAGTGTTCTTTCCCAGGAAATCCTATGGACAGGGGAGCCTGGCTACAGTCCATGGGGTCACAAAAGAAACGACTTAGTGACTAAAATAACAGCTTCCTATAGTGTAACAGCTGGGGAAAAAAAGAAGCACAAGACTCCAGGAAACTTCATGTCTCCTAATTTCATTCCTTTACTTCCCATTCCCCCTGAGGGAATAGAATGTGAATGGACTAAGTCCTAAGAAGTCTCTCTAATACTCTTCAGTTTACTTAGAAGCCCTGAGAGAAAATTTGAAAAGCCCTCTATACGCCATCAGTGTCTCACCAAAGAGAGAAAACACATCAATACTAACCTTTATGAAACCCATCAAGTGGAAGAAAAGCTGAGAGGGAATGAGGAGTGACTGTAATTACCCTGAGCAAATTATCTCCAGCATTAACAGTGATTTAGCCAACTGGAGGATGAAGGGTAAAGTAAATATGGAAAGCAGGAGGGCAGAGGAACAGGTATAGGGAGGGTCCCATTATTAGACCACAAGAGATACTAATGTGGCCAGTATGCTTTTCTTTGGCTTCTGTTAGCTGGGAAGAGAGTGGGATCCACTATTGGGAAAAAGAAAGTGATGCTGAGAAGGTAGATACTGGGTCTAAATGAAGTTTCCTTGGCTCTGCCTTTTTGGTAAACTGGGAAAAAGTATAATGTCCCTTGGCATAGGGTGAATTAGAAAGTGTACCCCCAGATGTTAGTCCTTTATTTATTCTGAGCAGAGATTTGAAAGCAGCAGGCAGGCCAACTAGCTAAACTTCCGATAGGCCCAGCTGAACTCACTCCTGGATAGAAACTGAACTTCATAAATCTCTGACTGAAAATAAAAGGAGAAGATGAAGACGGGTCAGATAATATGGAGGAAAGCCAAGACACAATTATACTTTCTTGACAGAGGACTGTTCAGGTTCAACATGAGCAAGGTGAAAGCAAATGCAAGGAAACTGGGCAAGGGAAAAGAAGAAGAAAACAAAGGAGAGTTGGATAGAATACCAACATGAGGGTGAGAATTTGTTTGCTGTGAAATGGAAACATGTGATCTGAATGTTGCTTTTTTGTATAAAGACCTTTTAAAAGCTTGAATTCAATGAAAAGGGAAACAAAGACAAGTTGATACAGCTACAGAATGAGATAAGGAAATGTCAGAGTCAAAAGGAAATTGAGGGGCTGAAACCTTGCTGTTATCCCAGTGACAAATAATTTAGAAAACAGTTGACAGAAGACAGTCATGGATAAAACCTGCAATAATGACATAGAGGGAAGGTTTGAAACAGTAAGTTCAGCTCAGTTCAGTTCAGCTGCTCAGTCGTGTCGGACACTTTCCGACCCCATAAATTGCAGCACACCAGGTCTCCCTGTCCACCACCAACTCCCGGAGTTCACTCAGACTCACGTCCATCAAGTTGGTGATGCCATAGTAGTTGTAAAGGGAAAGATACAGATTTAAATATTGGTAGGGTGATTTAAACACTGCCAAGGAAAATTGATAAACTAAGTTAGAAATAGTACAAAAGGGACAGAAAAAATACTAAAAGAAATTACCACTCTCCCAATTCTGAAATAACTGGTTCTCTAGATCAAAAGAACATACTGTGTTCCAGTAAAAATTGATACAGAAACATCAATACCATTACATCCATTCTCTGATTAAACTTTGAAGCTAGAGAATGAATTCTGCAAGCATCTTCTTCATGCATAAAAACAAATCACCTAAAAGTAGGAAAAATCAGACTCATCTCATAATTCTCCAAGGCAGTAATCAAAGCCAAGGGAAAGTGGAGCAAAGTGTGCAAAGTTTTGAAGAAAAAGAGTGATTTGAGAATTTAATGTAATTATTAGTTTAAAATTTAATTATAAAACAGCAAAAAAGAAAATCTATTGTAGCCACTCAGAAATAACTACTATTAATTTTTTTCACATTCCTATTACTTTTTCCTAAGTGTGTATGTATATCAGACATAATGAATGACTATGTTGTTATCATTTAAAATAATATGATAGCTGGTAAGTTAAATGTTACAAGACACATATCTAGACTCTAAGTTTAGTATGTGTATCATCCCAGTTTCCATTTTATAATTTATGTGTGTACCTATAAAAACCATACAATCTTTTTGTGTTTTCTTTTATGTATAATAATAGTATGACTCTGTATGCATCATTTTCAACTTGATTCATTTTTTAACAATTTTAGATCAATCTTCATTAACAATGTTCCTTATTCTTTTTAACTTACATATTTTCTTATATTGTTATAGATATTTAAATTGTTTCCAATTGTCTTAGTTTAACAAATAAAGTGGCATTAGACATCCTTAGGTGTCTATGCACAAATGTGACCGTTTCGCTAGGGTAAATATTAGAATTTCTGAGTTGGCAGGTTTGGTATATTTTTAGTGTGTTCTAAGCATGTTACCCAGCCAAATTGTTGTTGAAGTCCAAGGCCAACAGGGTATTTTAAAACATGCAAGAACTCCAGCATATACTTTCTAGAGAAACATCCATTTCAACCAGGATATCAAACTTACTTGCATAAGTTTCCAAAGTGTTCTCTTATAATTCGCTTTGTTTTCCTTGGTTAACTTTTCTTAAAGGATAAAAAGCATATGGTCTTTTAACATATGCCAATATGTACTTAATACAATTCAATTTTTTAAAAAAATGAACAAGCAACTTTTAGCAAAATAGGAATAAATAACCATTTTCTTAACATTGGTTTTTTAAAAAGGCATACAGCGTTAAAAATTTTTTCTCATTAAAATCATGAGCAAATTCTATTTATCCTTATTACTTAGCATTTCCCTGCTTTGACAAATGCATTTAGACCAAAGAAAGAAATAGGGAAAATACTTTATAGCAAGAAAACCAGAGAGAATCAAGCTAAAAAACTGCAAATATTACCAGAATATGGTAAGCTCACTCATTACATAATTGTTAAAGACATAAGTAATAGAAAATATAAAGGATGAAGAGATGCTATTATAATAATAACCAAATTATAAAAAATATATAGGAAAAAATTAACAATATTACATAATATGCAAAAGCCTGGTATAAAATTAACATCAAAAACCTACCAGATAACATACAAGAAGACTTATGTAAATTTGTACCTTATGCTTGAACAGGAAAACTCTAAAAGATGCTGCTGCTACTGCTGCTAAGTTGCTTCAGTTGTGTCCGACTCTGTGCGACCCCATAGACGGCAGCCCACCAGGCTCTGCCGTCCCTAGGATTCTCCAGGCAAGAACACTGGAGTGGGTCACCATTTCCTTCTCCAATGCGTGAAAGTGAAAAGGGAAAGTGAAGTCGCTCAGTTGTGTCTGACTCTTCATGACCCCATGGACTGCAGCCTACCAGGCTCCTCTATCCATGGGATTTTCCAGGCAGGAGTACTGGAGTGGGTTGCCATAATTTTCCTTAAATCTCTAAATAAATACTAGATATCAAGATATCCATTTTGGAATTTGACAAAATCATAATCAAGTCCATCTGGAAAAATAAATCTGTAAGAAGCCAGATTACAGGCAGAGGGGAATGATAACCAGTCAAAATCAGATGGAGCTCTAATAACCAAAACTGTTTAGAGCTGAAAAATAGAGAAGTGGAAATGTATACAAATTCTAGAAGTAAACTCAAATTCATATTAACATTTGGTATTAAAAAGTGAAGTACTTGAAATTAATATAATAAAAAATATTATAAATGGGCAATTTGCTTAGCTAACAAAGAGAAAAAAGAAAACTTAAAAAAAAAAATAGAGAACTAGGGGACTTCCCTGGTGGTCCAGTGGTTGGGACTTTGCCTGCCAAAGCAGGGGGTGCAAGTTCCATCTCTGGTTGGGGAGCTAAAATCCCACATGCCTCCAGCCAGAAAGCAAAACATGAAACAAAAGCAATATTGTGACAAATTCAACAACGACTTTAAAGATAGTCCACATCAAAAAAAGTACTTTAAAAAATAGAGAACTGGACAAAGAATATAAACAGGAATTTCATAGAAAAATAAATGTAAATGGCAAACAAACATGAAAAACAAGCAAATGCTGTGATGATATCCTTCATAATAAAAATGAGATGATACTTTTAATGTAATTAATGGCATGCTTTTGGCATTTGCTAACCCTCAGTGTTGGCCAGAGTGAGTGGAAGCAAGAAGTCTCATGCTGTGGGTAGGTGTGCAGGTTAGTGCATTATTTTTAAGGAAATAATTGTCAATATTCTTAACAGAAAAAAAAAATTGCATAAACCTTTCACTTTAGCAGCCCCATTGCTAGAAATTTACCCTCTGGATAAATTTGCAAAAATATATGTTTATGTGTACAAGGATGTTTATTGAGCACTTATTATCCTTCAATAATATTGAAATGTTGTTACTATAAAATGCTGAGAAAAAATTAAATATTCACTGATGGGGTCAGGTTAAAAAAATTAGAGTATATTCATTCAGTGGAATACTTGTACATCATTGTAGAGAATGAGGCAGATCTATAATCACACATGTGGAAAGAGCTCTGAGATGAATTATTTGATGAAAAAAGAAAGCAGTGGGAAAGATCACATGCAGCATAATCCTTCTGTGCAAATAAAGAGTAAGAGGTTTTGACACAGGTATAGGGATAGGAAAAGAAATAGAGATTGTTTAGGCTAATCAAAGTGTATAAGAATTTCCTGAGGGGCACACAAGAATATACAATGATGGAGTATCAGAAGGGGAGGAAGCGTTTTCTTTCCATCTGATGTCTTTGTCCTGTTTGCATTTTTAACTATGGTCTGGGCTCCCATAGTTTAAAAGGTTAAACAAATTACAGGGCCTACACCTACTCCTCTTTCTCCCCATGAAGGGAGTACATGTCTACCACATTCATGGCCTTTTCTTTAGTTCTGACTTCAGTGGCAGGTGAGAGCTGCATAGAAGAGAGATCAGGCTTTACTTCTGTTACTAACATTAGTGGTCACTGACATTTACTGAGTGCTGATTGTTTTGAGCACTTCCCAGACACAGTCTTCAGTTCCTGCACGCATGGACCCATGAGACTGGTACTATTTTCCTGTCCATTTGACAAAAGAATTCTATCATTTAGGACCATGTGAATGGACCTGGAAGACATTATGCTGAGTGAAGGAAGTCAGAGAAGGACAAATGCCATAAATTTCTCTTATATGAGGCATCTGAAATAGTCAAAGGTATATAAGGAGACAGTGGAATGATGGTTACCAGGGGTGGGGGGAGGGAGACATGGGGAGTTGTTTTTCAATGGGTATAAAGTTACAATTGTACAAGAAGAGTAAGTTCCAGAGATCTGGTGTGGACTTAAAAATTTGTTAGGAGGATGTGTGCTAAGTCACTTCAGTTGTGTCCTACTCTTTGTGACCCCATGAACTGTAGCCCACCAGGCTTCTCTGTCCATGGGATTCTCCAGGCAAGAATTCTAGAGTGGGTTGCCATGCCCTCCTCCAGGGGATCTTCCCAACCCATTGACAGGCAAATTCTTTATTACTAGTGTTATGAGGGTAGATTTCACATTAACTGTTCTTACCACAAAAACAAAAGCAAATGAAAAAGGAGCACAGGAAACTGGTGGAGGTAATAGATATATTTATTACTTGGATTGTGGTGATGATAATACAAGTATATACATTTGTCCAAACTCAGCAAATTGTAAACATTAATTATGTACAATGTTTCTTTACCAATTATACATAAATAAAGCTGGGGGGGGTAAAAAACAAACCTTAGTCTTCTGAAGATTACAGACATGTAGTTACTTGCCCAGGTGTTCACCGACCTAACAAACTCAGGTCAAAGGTTCAAACCCGGATGTGCTTAACCTCAGCTAGAGCTTTCGACATTATTACACTTCCTCTGTTGCACTGTTCAGAGGACGGCTCAGCTCCAGGGTGAGTCAAACAGAGTTCCCTGGCCCCAGGAAAACCACCATTTATGACTTCTTTTTCTTGATGGGGATGTTTTTCAGGTTCCAAATACTGACTCAGATGGACTTTGGGAAATGCAGCTCCTTCATAAGCAGAGGGCCATCTGCACTCAATGCTCTTTGCAATAATATATGTACAGCGGGATTTTCTTAGGTACTTTTCTGTCCCTTGTCTGTTTTCTCCAAATAATTCCTGATTGCTCAGTTTTACAGTTGTCAGGACCATTTTTGGCTCTTCAAATCTATATTTTTGGAATTACTCATTTTGCTTTAGTTCAGTTACTGAGTTCTGATACGATAACTCTTGGAGCTAAACACAGTCCCAGGCAAGTTGCTATTTTTCTCTCATAATGGCTGTGTTGCTCAGACAGCAAAGGTGAAATAATTGGCCAGAGGTTTGTGCTGATGATAGAGTTTTAGTTTACATATTCATCAAACTCTTTGAACAGAAATTAAAGGGGAATTTTCCACAGGTTATACATTTTTGCCTTGTTGTGTTCTTGCCTCTTCTTTATCTTACAGTCTTACCCTTTCTCATAATTCTTTTCTGCCCTTCCCTAAAATCTAGATGCTGAAAGGGACCTTGACAAGACCAGTTGTAATCTTCCCTATAAATAGTTATAGTGGTGATGATGATGATAATAATAATAATACCATTTGGGTGCCCATTATGGATCATGCATTTTTGCAAGTAATTTACATCCAGTATCATTTTTTCTACGTAAAAGATAGAGAAACAGAGGCCTATTCTTCTGCTACCGTAATCCTAATTATAACTGCCCTTTACTGACTACTGTGAGGTGGGTCTATTCACCCCCTTTTATAGATAAGTAAAAGGTCTAAAACGTTGCACACAAAGTCACATAATAGAAAGTAGTGTCACTGGAATTCAAACCTAGCCTCTCTGAGTGCAAACCCTTTTTTCTTTCCATGGACTTCTGTTCAAGATACAATTTCATCTTAGACACACAAATTGGTTTTAGTAAAGTCTAGCAGAATGGTGGTCTTTTTCTCTGTTGCCTATGATCCTCACTGGGCCATTGACCTCGGTGAGTTATTGATGGAATCTTGCCCCTTCCAGGGGCTTCCCTGAAATCTCAGTTGGTTAAGAATCTGCCTGCAATGCAGGAGACCTGGGTACAATCGCTGGATTGGGAAGATCTTGTGGAGAAGGGAAAGGCTGCCCACTCCAGTGTTCTGGCCTGGAGAATTCCACAGACTGTATAGTCCATTAGGTCTCAAAGAGTCAGACAGGACCGAGTGACTTTCACTTTCACTGCCCCTTCTAGATAATGAGGCAAAGGGCTTCTTTCTTCATCTTCCTTTCCACAGATTAAAGGGAACATTTTGGACTTTATGGCCAATGAAAGAACATTCAGGAAAGATTTTTGAAAGAAAGATGAAAGGACTGCTTCCATGGGTGACCCAATGTTGCCCATACCTGCTGAATCTTAAGAACTCACTCTCATGCACGCTTTCCTAAAAGACACCATTAAGAGCTCCTACCTACCTTGGAGTCGAAAAACATCAGACTGACCTTCATAGATGAGTGGAAGGGTTGAAGTGTCATGTATTGGGAAAAATAGAGGGTGTAAAGACAAGGCCAGTTCAAATTCCAGTTTTACCACTTGAGAACTGTCTGACTTTAAGCAAATTACTTAACTTTTTCAGATTTAGTTTCTTTGTTTGTATACTGTGAATAATAATAATTATAGCATAGAGTGTGTGATGGCAACTAAATAATAAAGTATGCAAAGTTTTCTTCACATCAAGATATTTGTCATTTGATATGGAAGCCAGATTAATTCTGAGAGACATGTTGATTTACTTAAATAAGTTTCCAAACAGATGGGAGAGAAACAAATGTACTTAGGTAGAGACAAAGCACCAGATGACAAAATTTTATCTTGGCACTTAGATTTTATGTGTTTTACTTTTGTTATAATTTTTCATATGGGTTTTAGCAATGCACTGTGTCATTAGGTACTAAAATTAACTCTTATAATGCAAGATGAAACTGTTTTAAGAAGAAGAAAAATGAATTTAGTGTTGCAGGAAGAATTAAGTGAAACAGCTTGAGCACTGATCAGTTTTATTGATTAGATTAATATAATGGAAAGCACATAATTTGTAATGGAAAAGGTGTTGAAGGCAGTACCTGTTGCATTAAGGCTGGTAAAAACTCAGACATCTAGAATATGAGCCAACATATTTTCAATTATAAGACACAGAAACCTTTCTGTTTGAAGCAGTTACTGAAAGTAAGGTTAACTCTGGATCAAGGTTTACAGGGTCATTGGATCAGTGAAAATAGGTAAAATTGGAAACAAAAAGTGACAATCAGTAACCAGAAATATATTTTTATATTTATTTTTAGTTGGAGGTTAATTACAATATTCTGATGGCTTTTGCAATGTAACAGCATAAATTGGCATTAGGTATACATATAGCCCCTCCCTCTTGAGTCCCCCTCCCACCCCTCTCCACATCCCACCCCTCTAGGTTGTCATAGAACTCTGGGCTTTGGGTTCCCTGTGTTATACATCATACATCCAGCTCCCACTGGCTGTCTAGTTTACATATGGTGATGTTTCTGTTTCAATGCTGTTCTCTCAGATCATCCCACCCTCTCCTTCCCCCATGTATCCAAAATGTCTGTGTCTCCTTTGGTGCCCTGCAAGTAGGATCATCAATACTATGTTTCTAAATTACTTATATGCATTAATATACAGTATTTGTTTTTCTCTTTCTGACTTACTTCACAATGAATAATGGGCTCTAGGTTCATCCACTTCATTAGAACTGACTCAAATGCATTTCTTTTTATAGCTGAGTAATATAAATGGGAATCTTCCTGAATCTAAGACTTTCTTTTACTAAATGTATCAATTAAAATAGAATCATAAGTCCAAGAAGTTTACCAGTTCCCATTCCAATTTCTTTCCTGTTTTTCTTACATTATATGCCCTAGTGGTTACAGGATCAAAAGTATCACTAATTACTTACTCTTCAGCCACTAAGAGTCACTTAACTACCCCAGAAATAAGAATTTGCATTTTGTATACAATTCTTTTTATGAAAACAAATGAAAAAAGAGGGAATAACATGTTTCACTTCTGTTCAGTCGCTCAGTCATGTCCGACTCTTTGCAACCCCATGAACCACAGCACACCATGCTTCCTTGTCCGTCATCGACTCCCGGAGTTTACCCAAACTCATATCCATTGAGTCGATGATGCCATCCATCCATCTCATCCTCTGTCGTCTCCTCCTCCTCCTGCCCTCAATCTTTCCCAGCATCAGGGTCTTTTCGAATGAGTCAGTTTTTCACATCAAGTGACCAAAGTATTGGAGTTTCAGCTTCAACATCAGTCCTTCCAATGAATATTCAGGACTGTTCTCCTTTAGGATGGACTGGTTGGATCTCCTTGCGGTCCAAGGGACTCTCAAGAGTCTTCTCCAACACCACAGTTCAAAAGCTTCAATTCTTTGGTGCTCAGCTTTCTTTATAGTCCAACTCTCACATCCATACATGACCACTGGAAAAACCATAGCCTTGACTAGACGGACCTTTGTTGACAAAGTAATGTCTCTGCTTTATAATATGCTGTCTAGGTTGGTCATGACTTTCCTTCCAAGGAGTAAGCGTCTTTTAATTTCATGGCTGCAATCACCATCTGCAGAGATTTTGGAGCCCCAAAATAAAGTCTGTCACAGTTACCACTGTTTACCCATCTATTTGCCATGAAGTGATGGAACCGGATGCCATGATCTTAGTTTTCTGAATGTTGAGCTTTAAGCCAACTTTTCACTCTCCTCTTTCACTTTCATCAAGAGGCTCTTTAGTTCTTCTTCTCTTTCTACCTTAAGGGTGGTATCATCTGCGTATCTGAGGTTATTGGTATTTCCCAGCAATCTTGATTCCAGTTTGTGCTTCTTCCAGCCCAGCATTTCTCATGATGTACTCTGCATATAAATTAAATAAGCAGGGTGACAATATACAGCCTTGACGTACTCCTTTTCCTATTTGGAACCAGTCTATTGTTCCATGTCCAGTTCTAACTGTTGCTTCCTGACCTGCATACAGGTTTCTCAAGGGGCAGGTCAGGTGGTCTGGTATTCCCATCTCTTTCATAATTTTCCACTGTTTATTGTGATCCACACAGTCAAAGGCTTTGACATAGTCAATAAAGCAGAAATAGATGTTTTTCTGGAACTCTCTTGCTTTTTTGATGATCCAGCAGATGTTGGCAATTTGATCTCTGGTTCCTCTGCCTTTTCTAAAATCAGCTTGAACATCTGGAAGTTCATGCTTCACGTACCGCTGAAGCCTGGCTTGGAGAATTTTGAGCATTACTTTACTAGCATGTGAGATGAGTGCAATTGTTTCACAAAAGTGAATTTTCAGTATGGAAAAGAAACACTGCTAAAATTCCTTTCCAAAAGGCTTGAGCAAAGTGTACTTCCAAAATATATTCTAGTAACATTTTCCCCTCAATACACAAAACCCAAAAGACGTAACAACAAAGATTTACAGGTTTGACCACATGTAAACTAAAATTTCTGTACAGCCAAAGATACCATAATTAACGTCGAAAACAGTGAGAATGGAGATTTTTGAAACTATATATATAAAGATGAGGTCAATAATCAAAACATATTAAGAGTTTCAACACAGTAATATAAAAAAGATGAATGATCTAATAAAAATATACAAAGGATATGAAGAGTCATTGCACAGAGGAAGAAATGACAAATAGCCAATAAACATTTGTAAAGATTCATACCTTTGTTGGAAACCAGGAAAATGCACACTCAAACCTTGAAGTATGTATTTTTTTGGCTACCAGATTGGAAAATTTTAACATAAGATTTTATTTTGTTCATTTTTCCATTTATTTGTCCATACCACACTGTGTTTATTGCTAGAGATTTATAATATATTTTGCTAGCCCGTGAGGAAAATGCCCCTTCATAATCTCTCCCCTTGTGTGTTTCTCAAAGGAAGGAACAATATCCTGGCTGTGGCCCTCAGCCATACCCCCGTGTTATCAGGTGTCACTAGCCACACGCTCTTCCCTCCTTTGTTACAGGGAAAGCAGGTTTTGTCTCATGTTTCCATTGCATCTGTGATTTTGACTCTGGAGACTGTTCCTTCACTGTTCTCAAGAAGAAACCCCGATGTCCAAACCCTTTTCTCAGTTGTGTTTCTTTGTTGAAAAGTAGAAGGCTGTGAGAGAGGAAGCGAAGCATATCTGACATCACACAGCTTTGACCACCTCACCTACTGCTCCTTTCTTCCCCTTTTCCATATCCCCAGTCATCTCACCCTCCACCCCTTGAAAGAGTCAGGCATTAGCATTCCTCAGCACACCCAGCCTCCTGGGGAATGTAATCCAGGCATCACTCTAGCTGCTGACCTTGTGGGATGTGGCCCCCACAGGGTCAGTTTCTTGCCTGGTTCGCTCTCTGTGCCCCACTTCATCCAGAATTTCAGTGAGTGTATTTGTCTCCATCTTATTGCACATGCAGTGGAAATTTGGACATATATGTGATTGACAGAAACACATATACATAGGCATATAGGGATGGCAACACAGCATAGGGAGCAAGAGATAGATCTGGATTAGAAACTTAACTATTGTGTGTTCTTCAACAGTGTTCTTCACCTCTCTCTGTCTTGCTTTCTTCATCTATACAATCAGATGGACAGAGCTTTCCTTATGTGGTTGTTGAGGGGCATAAATACAATGGTATATGCAAAGTGTGTCAAATGCTTAGCACAGCACAGGGGTGATGGTAATTGGGGCCACTGTAGCCATCACTGAACCGTCACTTAACATAGCCCACAGGTAGACTTGGCTCTAACCATTCCCACCTCCCCCTTGTGGATGATGCTCACCCACCCATTCTCCTCAGCAAAAGAGGGAAGCTCACAGATGAGTCAGGAAAGAGAAAAACTGCATGGACAAATAACTTGCAATTCGACAACATTCCATAGCAGCCACTTGAAAAAGGTGTTGGTGAAGTGCATGCCTCTTCTTGTAGTAAAAAGGCAGCTAAAATGAAGGCCTCAGCCTGAAAAACAGACCATTATGGCCTCTTAGGAAATCAGAATTACATATTATTCTGCCTCATCCATTTGGTTGCATTTTGCGTCTTAATAATTAATTTAGGTAAGAGATTTGGGATAAAAGGCTGACAACGCCTTTCCATTTCTGCAGTAATGTGCAGTGAAGTTTTATTGGTGCTTAAAGATGGCTCTAGCTCTTTTAACCCAGGGGGGAAATTGCACTCTCTAAACTAACAGAGCTATTTAATCTTTTCAACTTTAATTCTTGCTCCTGGCTGCTATTCATTATAAAAGAAGAATCTAAAACCAGGGTATTATAACACAAATATGCTTTCTCCTTCCCATACATAGATTTATTGGATAGTATTTCTGGGTACCGGTCTTCCAAAAACAGTACCTGTATGACCCACCTTTCTGTACTGAGAATCTATATACTCTTATCGTATCTTCCCAAAATGTCTATCTTTACAGAGATATTTAAAAAACCATCTGTTCTTTTTTTAAGTAATTCTTATGATGAAGGTGAAAGAGGAGAGTGAAAAAGTTGACTTAAAGCTCAACAAACTAAGATCATGGCATCCGGTTCCATCACTTCATGGCAAATAGATGGGGAAACAGTGGAAACAGTGACAGACTTTATTTTTTTGGGCTCCAAAATCACTGAAGATGGTGACTGCAGCCATGAAATTAAAAGATGCTTACTCCTTGGAAGGAAAGTTATGACCAACCTAGATAGCATATTGAAAAGCAGAGACATTACTTTGTTGACAAAGGTACGTCTAATCAGGGCTCTGGTTTTTCCAGTGGTCATGTATGGATGTGAGAGTTGGACTGTGAAGAAAGCTGAGCACCGAAGAATTGATGCTTTTGAACTGTAGTGTTGGAGAAGACTCAAGAGAGAGTCCCTTGGACTGCAAGGAGTTCCAACCAGTCCATCCTTAAAAGGACTGAATATTCATTGTAAGGACTGATTTTGAAGCTGAAACTCCAGTACTTTGGCCACCTCATGCGAAGAGCTGACTCATTTGAAGACTCTGATGCTGAGAGGGATTGGGGGCAGGAGGAGAAGGGGACAATAGAGGATGAGATGGTTGGATGGCATCACCGCCTCAATGGACACGAGTTTGGGTAAACTCTGGGAGTCGGTGATAGACAGGGAGCCCTGGCGTGCTGCAGTCCATGGGGTCACAGAGAGTCAGACATGACTGAGCGACTGAACTAAAGTGAACTATCTAACCTAATCACTTCAATGTTTTTATAATTTTAATCAAGTCAGGCATCTAAGGAACTCAATGAAGAAAAGTAAATTTTAAATGATAGGCACGTTATAAATTCTTATAATTTGTAAATACCTTAACAGTAATTTGGAGAAGGTGATGGCACCCAACTCCAGTACTCTTGCCTGGAAAATCCCATGGATGGAGGAGCCTGGTAGGCTGCAGTCCATGGGGTCATGAAGAGTTGGACACGATTGAGTGACTTCACTTTCACTTTTCACTTTCATGCATTGGAGAAGGAAATGGCAACCCACTCCAGTGTTCTTGCCTGGAGAATCCCAGGGACAGGGGAGCCTGGTGGGCTGCTGTCTATGGGGTCACACAGAGTCGGACACAACTGAAGCGACTTAGCAGCAGCAGCAGTAACAGCAATTAATTAAAACTGGATGGGGAAAAGGTACATGAAAAGTATCCATGGTTATTTGGAAGGAAATCAAATAGTGATCAGAATAGAATATTTCTTTCACAACAGGTAATGTGAACCATGTCAGAAGATGGGGCTGGGTTTTGAAATAACATTCAGTAGGAAAAGCAGAGGCTCAAAATTATATCCTAATTATAACTAAGTAAAATCAGCATATATAGTAACAACAATTGGAACAGAACAATAACAAGAACATAAACACTAACAAGAACATGAACAGTTGATGACTGAAATGCTGGAGATTTTTGTTTTGTAAAGATATTAAAGAATACCATCGAGTGATTAAAAAAGAAATAAAATGTCCACGAGGTCACTCTGATTTTTGTCCTGGTCTACTCTGAAAAAGTAGGAAGGAGATGGCTGAGTGATTAAGAATCGGGGCTCTGGTGTCAGTGAGACCCGGATTCAGATGCCCTACACTGTCCATGTAACCTTGGTCCAAATATTTCCATTTTCTTATCTGTATGGTGAGGATAAGACACCAGTTCCACAGGGTTGTTGTGGGACTGAATGAGATGACAGAAGTAAAAGGAGCTTTGTACATTCTGCTCATTATTATGATATACTTTGTACTTATTAATTCTGCTTTCCTTGCAGGTGCCATGCCTGGGAGTAGCATCCCATGATAGTGCTATAAGGAAAAGGGTATCTGAAATCAGCATCTGTGTGGCTTTCCTTCTACTTCTGAATCAAATGCTTCCATCTCTAACACTGTATCTATTGCTATTACAAGTTGCAAGTAAAGTGAATAAATATTTGTGGAACTACTGGTTTTCCGACACCTTCCTGTATTTACCTTGCTCTCTATGATATAATTGGATTTCACTGCTGCCAAAATGAGTTTATGTTGTGTTGATTCACAGTCTCTTCTGTCCTTTACTTGCTAGAAGCAGTGAAAAGAAGCAAATCGAAATGGAGATGCCTTTACATAGTTAAAAGAAAGTGGGAGAAAAGAAAATCTGGTGAAGTGTCTGTGTGGTAGACCTTGGTTCTCTACTTTCCATAGCTTCTTTGCTCAGTTAAAATGGTTTGGGTCCAAATTTTCTCTCAAGTTTGGTAACCACCAGCTTTGATTACCTTCTGGGGATTGGCACCATTAGGTAACAGTTGCTTCTGCTATGATTTTTCTTCCCCCAGACTTCCTTTTGATTTCACGACAGTTGGATATAAATCCAAGATGACATGCAGTTTTATTCGTAGGGGCTTCCTTGGTGGCTCAGACACTAAAGAATCTATCTGCAGTGCAGGAGACCCAGGTTCAATCCCTGGATTGGAGAGATCTCCTGGAGAAGGGAATGGTTACCCACTCCAGTATTCTTGCCTGGACAATTCCATTAACAGAGGAGCCTGGCGGGCTGTAGTCCATGGCGTCACAAAGACTCTATTAGTAAACTCTCTTAATTTATTGAATTTATTTGTTTTTATGGTTGTGTACATGCTAAGGAAGCTAGGTTTCAGGACAAGCATTGCATCTCCTCTCCAGACCTGGGGACAAAATCTGGCACCCCTTGTCCACCATTGATGGCACCTGCAAAGACTTCTTTCACAGCACAAAGCACAGTCTCTTCTGTCAATTGGTTCAGCCTCCAATGGTGTGGAAGCTGCCTGAGGACAAGGATCATGTGTTTTTACCTTTATCCTTAGTACTTATGCAGTGCATGGCAAAAGAGTGGCGAATGAAGGACCAAGGCCAGAATGTACAAGAAATACCAATTAGTGCAGGGTTATCCACAAATTCTTTTCTCTCAAACCCTGCCCTATTATTAACTAGTGATGTAATCCTTGCTGAATCATTTAACATCTTTGCCTTAGTGTTCTCCTCTGAGATTTCAGGGTGGAGGTAGAGGGAAGAAGAAAAACAATGAGGTTGTGAGCAATCATTAAAGAAGTTGGCATTATATAGACAATTTAAATATGCATGCACAGAGCTAGACTGGGTTCTCTGAAAGAGGTCAGGCAAATTCTCAGAATCACTAAGCAGACTGGTTAGAATTTGCCAAGACACCATGAAAATGCCCCCAGAGGAACCTATCAGGAGGAGGATCTGATTTTCCTTACATGGTTGAAACCTTTTTCTATTCTCTGTTGTTCAGAATAAAATTGTGCAGAACCAGTATCTCTTTTGCTGGCTCCTGTTCTTCAGTCTTCACCAGAAATGTAGGTTTGGTTTCTTGGAATTCTGTCTTCCCTCTCTGCAGCCTTCTTTATGACCTCAATCACAACCATGGCTCCACTTAGCAATATTAAGTTTCCTGTGTTCGTTTCTCTAGCCTAGTGGACAGCTACACTCATATGTTTTTCAGGCAATTTAAACTCAGTGGGCCCCAATAGAATTTAATTTCTGTCTTCCCAAGCCTCTTTCTACCCTTCATATGTGGGAAAGTTGTAATATAGTCCATCCAGTCAGCCACACCCATAACTCAAGAATCACTTCAAATCCTCTTAGCTTGCGAACCCGATGCATATCAGATAACTGTTGATTTCTCTTCCTTTAATGTCTCCTACCCTCTATTCCCACTGCTACTGCCCTAATTCTAGTGTTTATTACCACTGACCTGGGCTACTGCTGTATCTTTTATTCTTTTCAATTTTCCTCCAGTTACCATACTCACCTGTTATTCATCTATCTACTTTCTCCACTTTCAGAGTAACTTCCTGAAATCTGGTCAGATCTCTCTTGCTCAAGACCCTTCAGTGACTCCCTGTAGCTACAGCATAGTCTCTGAGGTCCTTTAAGGCATGCGAGGGCCTCCCTAACTTGACCCTGCCCACTCACTCCAATCTCATAACCTCTGGAGGCCTGCCTCTTATGGTCTTTGTGCCTTGCTTCTGGGACTCCCTCTGCCCTAATGCCCTTATTACTAGTCTTTTTGGTGAAGAAGTGAAAGTTCCTCAGTCATGTCCGACTGTTTGCAACTCCACGGACTATACAGTCCATGGAATTCTCCAGGCCAGAATACTGGAGTGGGTTGCCATTTCCTTCTCCAGGGGATCTTCCCAAGGCAGGGATCGAATCCGGGTCTCCCGCATGGCTGGCTGATTCTGTACAAGCTGAGCCACAAGGGAAGCCGAAGAATACTGGAGTGGTAGCCTATCCCTTCTCCAGCGAATTTTCCTGACCCAGGAAGTGAACCCGGTCTCCTGCACTGCAGGCGGATTCTTCACCAACTGAGCTATCAAGGAAGTCTTTTTGGTAAGCACATGCTAATATTTCAAGAGTCACTGCTCTTCTGATAGACCTGACCATCCTCCTTTGAGTATGCCTGCTGTATGCTGGACAAACAAACCTGTGTAATATTTTATTTGACTTATTTGTTTACAAACTTCCCTTGCTCAAATAGACTAGGAGCTCCTGAAAGAATTGTGATATATTTGTTATTTTATTCCACTCTCTGGCACAGAGCAAAGCAGACAGTGGGCAGTGCACAAATACCGGATAAATGCATGAAAAATATGGCCTCAGGCTCTCCTAACTTACTGTAACTTGGAAAAATCACTTAGTCCAGCAAACAGTGCTTCTTTATCTTAAAAAAATTTGTATTTAAAATATCAGTAGCACAAGATTTTCTGAGAATTTTTTTAAAGGCTGCTCATTCATTAATACATGGCTTGAACAACCATCATGAGCAGAAACATACATAATCCCTGCTGTCATAAAGCATATGATCTAGTTAGAGAGAAAATAAAATAATCATAAAAATAAATGTAAAATTACAACTGTGATCAGTGCTTCAAAACAGAGCCTCGTGGGGATGGAGAGTCTGTGATAAAAGGATGGACCTGGTCAGAGAAATCAGGGAAGACTTCCTAGAGGAAGCGGTGAGCAAGCAGAAATCTGGATGAGGAGCTTTCAGGTGAAGAGGGAGGAAAATTTTCCAGGCGGAGAACGTTAAAGCATAGCATGTCTGAGGAACTGAAAGGAAGTTGGTGTTCCTGGGATGCAGAGAGTAAGGGGTGAACGTGGAGCGGAAAACAGGCAAGTGGAGGCTGCATAGTACAGCCCTGTTTGGGCACAAAAACATTAATTGTCCTAGTCTTGCCTTTCTTTCATCTTTGGTTTCTAAAGACTTAGAAAAAAACTGAAGGAAAAAGATCATTCTCTTTTGCCGAAGATGTAGTGTTGATCTCATTAGACACCCGCGCGTTCCCCGTGAAAGGGAGGACATCCTTTTGTTCCTAAGGGTACTCCTGAAAAAGGGCACAAGTCTCTGAGATTCAGAGTCCAGAATTAAAGCATCCTTCAGCAAAAAGCGCCATTATTGTCTTTATTCTGAAAAGTGATAGTTAAGTGCCACCAAGTTAATGGCCAAAGGGAAGAAAGAGCCAGTGGTAGGTAACCAGTCACAACAGAAGGGCATTTAGACGCCAAAGCCACTGGATTGGCACTAACTTAAAAATGACTGAAGTGGGATGCGGTCTCATTCTTGCAGCTTTAACAAGCTTTCTTTCCAACTAATGAGTAACTACTGTTGGGAAAAGAGGAAACACTTTACACCGGTAAAAAACCGGTGGACCATGATCAAAGACTAACAAACAGAAAAAGCAAGCTGCCTCCCCATGATTTTAGAGTATGCCTCCAAACCAGGAGAAGGTGCCTGACGCATCATGCTGTCGACGATGATGTATAGCGTCTGCTCTCCTCGGATAACGTGGCACCAGACAGAGCGGGTACCAGCTGGAGAGTCCGCATGCTTCCCTATGGCATGGGCAGAATTCTGACACCAAGGTTCCCTTGCTTACGGACCACGTTTACTGACACCTTCAGTTTTCTTAGGTGAGGGGTGTGCCACCCCGAGATGAATGCTGTCAGCCATGGCAGGTGGATTATTTTTAGTTTGGAAGCAATAACTCAGTAAATAATGTAGGATATCTGTGGGAGTTTCTGAGTGCCGATTAATCTCCCTCATTCCCCTGAGTTCTGAACCAATCCAGTCAGATTCGAGTCTACATGGTTACCTTATTTCTGAAAAACCTGGCTTGGAGGCCACAGCCTGGATCTGTGATGATAAAATGGGTTTCTTATTCCTTCCTTCTCTTGAAGTGCATTTTGCATCCAGTCCCCAGCCAAGGTTCCTACTGGGTGAAGGAGAGGAGTCACATGCAGCTCCAAAGGAGTATCAGAGAGGGTGAGAGGCAGGCCCAGGGTCGGCTCTGGATTGAAGATCCTTGGCTCCATGCCGCAGAGGAATGGTCAGCCTCTTTTCTTGGGCAGGGCAAATGAGGCAGAGAGACAGGTTTTAGGGAGTGTATTTCCCTCCCACAAACCCCAAACTTCCAAAATGAAGGAAGTCCCTATTTTATGGACGTGTCCTGAAATGACAAGAAAGGAAGAACAATGGCTTAGCAATGTTTTTCTCACAAGTGTTGGTGCAAAGTATTTATTCAAGACACAGTAGCTTTAGACTGCAAACTAAAAAGGAAGTGACAGAAATGAGCTAAATTAGATGATAATGTGGTATCTTATTGAAACAAACTTTATCTAATTTTAAAATTATTAGATAGTATTTATATTGATTGATCTCTGCAACTTCCAGTTTAGATATTCTTCTCCTTGGTTGTGAGAGGAACATTTTAGACTTCAAATAGCTTCTCTTCTTTATTTCAGTTATTAGAAACAACTTACTATTCAATGAATGCATGGTCTTTTTTTAAAATTTAAATTTATTTATTTTAATTGGAGGCTAATTACTTTACAATATTGTATTGGTTTTGCCATAAAATGAGGCTACGAGTCCACCATTTTTATTGCCTATTTTTGGGATGTATAAAAATATGCATTGATAAAGAGGACCTTGATATTTTTCACATAAAATATAGAATACAAGGTGCTTTATTGTTGGTCTGGAGATACATCATTTGGTATTTCAGTTCATTTTCTGTTGCAGTATGTTCTTAACCTCACGGTACCTCAATTCCTCATCTGTAAAGTAGGAATAATGAATAATACCTACCTTGTGGGGTTATTATAAGGACTGAGTGAGTTGATAACCAGTAGAAGATTTAGAACATGGTCCAGCCCCAGATAAGTAGAATATTGTCCCACCTAGGAAGGGAGGTGGGAAATGTAGTCCCCGGCTGGGCAACTACATCCCAGCAACACCTGTACAGTGTGGACGGGAAGCATGAGCAGGTGGACAGGCAACCATTGTTGCTGTAGCTCTGAAGGAGGTTTCTGTTTGTTATGGCAATATTTCCACCTGAAATGTTCTTTTAGTAAAGTAACAGAGAAGTGGTTACTTGGCCATCTTTTCCTTTTCAAATAATGAGGAAAAGGTAGTGCTTTAATTGTCAAGAATACTTTTGGAGAAGTGACTTCCACTCATGTGGTCTCTCTGTGGGGATATCTGTGAATGTTTTGTGAGCTGGGTCTTGGTGGTGGTGAAACATTGTGACCAGATTTATGCACATCGATTGTAGTTTGTTCAAGAAGGGAACATTAAAAAAAAAAAAATATATATATATATATACACACACACACATATATATATGTATATATGTATTCGATTCCAAATGAAAATTACTTGAATGTCATTGACTCCACATGTCTTAATTTGAGGTCTTTGTAGAGGAAAAAAAAAAAGTAAAGAATTGGATTAGTTCATTACAGTCCAATTTTGATCAGTGTAGAGAAAGACTGCCAAATAGCTTTTTTCTCAGTCAAATTTTTGGCTTGAATTATGTGTCTAATTACTTCAGCTCTCAAGTTTGCCCATGTTGACACAGCTAAAACAGTAGGTGACATAGTTAAAACTGCAGATGTTGAAAGAAATCAACCCTTCAGAGCCAAATTATAATTATCTGTACAGTGTTTTGTAGATTATAAATCACTTTCACACTTTATTGAGTTGATTCCACAGTCTACAAAGTGGGATGCAGAATGCTTTGGGGGAAAATTCAGCAATTTTTAAAGTCAATTTAGTAAGAAACTCACATTCTTTGTCATAGAACAGTTAAGTGCTGTGCTGTTATTAACTTGGTGGTTGCATTATAGTTTAATTCTGCTACTTAAGGCATATAAGCTTTCATATAAGTTTACCTGACAGTTCACTAAAGATACTCTTTTACCCATAGTGTGGACACTAGCCCAAGATTTGTAAATCTGATATTCTAGTTAGCAAAAATGCAGGTTTATCCCAATATTTTAATAACAAATAAGGTAGTTTTCCTTTATTAATACAAAAGAAAGGCATAAGTAGATAAAATCTTCAGATAATCTTAAATCCTTATTTTAGTCACCATGTTCCATCATCCTATTAATGATTTTTTTTTTCCTGAAAGTGTCAGGAATGAAGTATTAGAGGATGAACTGAATATTCATGTCTTTTCTTATCTCTTGTCCTTTTCTGTCATCTTCTCTTGGCTAAGATAATGAGATGGTCTAAGCAGAGTAGAAGGAAGAAGAGAGACCTTTAATGAAAAGCCAAGATAAATCAGCCCCTGAATACCTGAGAAATGACAGTGCTCCCAGCTACTTTTAACTTTGTGGGTTTGTCTCATTTTGTCTTAGGTACAGAGATAAGAGTTGGCAACTCAGGAGGGGACCCTGCAGTGTCTTCAGGTTACTCTCAGCTTAATGGAAAACGTACTTCTGATACTCTATTATTGAAAAAAAATACCTTTCATGAGATATGTATTTGAAGTCTTAATCCAAAACGAGAATATTTCTACTGTGGTGGTGATGGTGGTTTAGTTGCTAAGTCACGTCCGATTCTTGAGACCCCATGGCCTGTAGCCTGCCAGACTCCTCTGTCTATGGAATTTTCCAGGCAAGAATACTGGAGTGGGTAGCCATTTCCTTCTCCAGGAGATATTTCCAACCCATAGATCAAACCCAGGTCTCCTGCATTGCAGGTGGATTCTTTACCTACTGAGCCACCAGGGAAGTCCTATTTATATCTGTAAATGAATATTAGTGGTTTAAAGGGAGTTCTCATTTATTTGTCAGAAATTAACTTTTTGCATCAGAAGATGCATAATAGTTATATGATGATTCCTTATTTATTGGAACAACTACAGTAAATTACATGATATAGACTATATTTAGTTTTTTCTGAATTAGATTTAATAAGATTGTTTTTACTATTACAAGAAATAAATGATGAGAATTTTTCTTCTGGTATAACTAACTAGGTATTTTAACAGTTTATATCTAATGAGATAGAATACCCATATGTCTCGTAGATTTACACTTTATTGTTTTGGGAGTTCTTACCTAAGAAGCCACTTAAAATACTTAAGGAAACAATAATGTACTTAAAGCCTAATTTATGAATTCCTGAAAGGTAAGGAATTAATTAACAAATTTGCTATTATAGTAATTTACAGCCAACCATCTGAAATGCATTGCTTTGAAAGTTTACTGTAACATCATTCATTAGAAACAGAATGCAGTATGAGTTGGTCATACCTTGAGCCTCCTCAAAGTGAAAGAAAGTGAAAGTCACTCAGTCGTGTCCAACTCTTTGTGACCCCATGGACTATATAGTCCATGGAATTCTCCAGCCCAGAATACTGGATATGGGTAGCCTTTCCCTTCTCCAGGGGATCTTCCCAAGCCAGGGATCAAATCCAGGTCTCCCATATTGCAGGCGGATTTTTTTTACCAGCTGAGCCACAAGGGAAGCCGAAGAATACTGGAGTGGGTAGCCTATCCGTTCTCCAACGGATTTCCCGACCCAGGAATCAAACCGGGGTCTCCTGCATTGCAGGCAGATTCTGCCAGCTGAGCTGTCAGGGAAGCCTAATGAACCTCCTCAAAGGGAGTGCAGTTGCTGATTCACTGAAGAGCTCCATTTACCTAGAGTTTATTCACAGGGATCCCAGAGACATAACCACTGCATTTCATAAGTAATACATCTTTTTGTTTTTTTCTAAGCCCTAAATTTTCCATCTCTAAGATGCCAAAAAACTCCCTTATTGACTAATAAGAATATTATTAGCATGTTATCCACATTCTTTGAGAACTTGAGATGTTCAGTAATGAAGGATAGGCCTGTGTCTCAGTCTCGCTCATCTTAGGGGATGAGTCACGGTCTGGGAGCTTCCTAGAGCAGAAAACTATAACTTTAAAGATGCATAGTCACAGTTGTGTGATTTAGCATCGTGTTCTAAGGAATCAGCCAGCAGCAAAGATTTCCTCTTGGTGTATTTTTTTTTCCCCCTTAAATTTTGGAGAAGGAGAGGAAGGAATTAAGACTGTCATGGAACTTAGTTTGCTGCTAAGTCGCTTTAGTCGTGTCCAACTCTGTGCGACCCCATAGATGGCAGCCCACTAGGCTCCTCTGTCCCTGGGATTCTCCAGGCAAGAATACTGGAGTGGGTTGCTATTTCCTCTCCAATGCATGAAAGTGAAAAGTGAAACGTGAAAGTGAAGTCGCTCAGTCGTGTCTGACTCTTAGCGACCCCATGGACTGCAGCCTACCAGGCTCCTCCATCCATGGGATTTTCCAGGCAAGAGTACTGGAGTGGGCTGCCATTGCCTTCTCCGGGAACTTAGTTTGGAGAGACGTAAATTGTTATTTTGACCTTCTTTTGCTTCTTTGGTAGCACTCTAATTACCTAATAAAGCAATGAGAACATTGAAGGCAGTTATATGTACTTGTTGGTAAGTTGAACAATGGAATTAGCATATAATGAACAAGTTTGTAAATGAAAGTGACTAAAGAGTCAAAGAAAAATCTATGAGGTATAACAACTCACGCAGATTTAAGAACATCTCAGGATCATTCAGGGCTTCTCAGATGTCTCAGTGGTGAAGAATCTATCTGTTAAGCAGGAGACATGGGTTCAATCCCTAGACTGGAAGATCCCTTGGAGAAAAGAATGGCAACCCATGCCAGTATTTTTGCCTGGGAAACCCCATGGATGGAGGAACCTGGTGGGCTACAGTCCATGGGCTTGCAAAGAGTTGGACACCCAGAGAGACTGAGCATGCATGCATATATGATATAAAAACCAAAAGATTTGTTAAATGTTCTGTAGACAAAGCATTAGTCGACTAACTAAAAAATTTTTTTTCAGCATTCATGTCCTCAGCCTCCACATATAAAAAGTAATTTCAGTACTATTGTCGTCAAATGTTCTATTCATATTTTATGAATTTTTTAGTCTATATATTCTCAGAAGTAAATACAAAAGGCAATAGCAATAAATAATGTGTGGCATACTCCAGCCTAAAATAAAATGGTTCTTCAACAATTTAAATGTAGATATTTCTTCCCATTGTGTTTTTTATTGTCTCGTAATTTTAAAAACACAGTGCAAAAATGACATGAATTCACCCATATATGAGTAATTCTTCTGAGAATATCTTGTCATATCCACAAGAAGCATAATTGGAATTGTGTATGATCCTTTTTATTTACTAATAAGGATAATTGAACAAGTATTTCAGTGAACATTTCACCAGATGGGAGAAGTTACCCCATTCCACTGCTTATTTGAAATTTAGAGTGAGGATATTCACAGTAAAAGAATGATCTTTATGACCTCCATCAACAGCTTGGCATTTTATTATGAAATATTCTCACAGCTGAAGATACAGCATTCTGTTGCTAAAGTGCCTTGCACACTGCCATTTGTATGCAGCATGTGGGCGTTTAATAAATACTAGTTGATGATAAGACTTAATTTAGGCATGACATTTTATGAATACGTATGATTCACATACCTCTGTGGTGCTCACAGATGCACTTGGGTTTTAACTGTATAAAAGTTAAGGAGCCACTGGTACCTTAAAAAGCAATGCCTGCACTTCCCTGTGGGTTTTTTGACTACAGCTGGTTCCCTGCTTCTACCCAACCATTTCTCAAATAATGTACCAAAATATCAGCTGGAGAATGAGAATGTAAATGGGTTGTCACTTGCATTGGCTATTAGAGAAATAATTCACAATATAGATTCTGTGATGATGGATGATTTCAATATAGGAAGGAATTCGTGTCACTACCCAATGCTTAAAATATTCAAGGCTACAAGCCTTTTGGGAAACAAACCTGATTTGAAATTTTAAATATTTATTTTCATTTCTGAATACCTGCTAATCACTATTAATTTCCATGAATTTCTAATTTATGAAAATAAAGATATATATATACACATACATACATACGTACATAAGCTTGACCATAACATTAATATTTTAGTTGATAAATTCTGGGAAAGAACCATAAAAATGAATAGAGTTCTGAAACTATTGAACTGGCCTTAATACAAACTTGATATTTTTCTAGATCCCAACTATCTAAACAAAAGGAAATCATGCATTTATCATTGAAATTCCAAGTCCTATGTTGTTTTTGGGTTTTGGTTTATGTGTTCTATTGTATTCCCCATATGTGGCATGTACTCCACGTGACAATCTTTTTCTTAATACTCAGACTTTCCCATGGCTTTGCTTATTCTGTGTTCTCTGCCTGAGGAGGGTGGGGCTGCTATCTCCTCCTGTTGCCATCCTGTCCATCCACCTAAACACCAACTCCTCTGGAATGCTCCTCCATGTTCCACAAGTCAGAAAGGACTGCTTTGTCCTCTGTGTTCCCACGGCACGTTGTCCTTCCTGTATCTTCTGGTCATTACCTTTCATCACAGCTGTATCCAATATACTGTGCCAGGCTATGTCTTACCTTTTATCATGAGACCTGCTTATTGATGCAGTGTCCTTTGCAGATGGGATTCCAGCGACCAAATGATGGATCAAAACAGAATCTTTTTCCCCCACAAACCAGCTAAGAGGTGCTTAGGCCTTTGATGTTGTCAGAGATTGTGTAGACGGTTATATGATAAAGCCAAAGAGAAGTAATACTTTTTATTTTAATTCTGTTTATTTTTAATCTTAAGCAAAACAAAATCTGCATGGCCTCTCCTATAAGACTGCATCTCAGCATTCTACTTTCTCAGCTTCTTGCACAATGGGACAGATTCTGCATGGAGCAGGGCTTGCTCCTTCTGGGTTCCCAGAACAGTTCTCATCAATTATTTTGGAATTCTAGTGGCAAAACAGTCATTGCTGGGGAAAGTAGCCATGGAATTTTTTTTTCACTTATAATGAGGTTTAGTGGTGAATCTTTTCATATTCATATTCAAAAGGAACCTCAGAAACGCTATGTATTGATAACTGACTTTATTCAAGTGCCAAATCAAAAAGCATCTTTCTTAAAGTGTATGTTAATAGTGTCTTGAAAAACACCCTAATGGAAATTGAAGTGCAGAATAACATGATGTCATGTAAAAGACTTTCCGGCTATTACTGTTTCCATTTATCATTCGCTAAATACCCATGGGCTTCCCTGGTGGGTCAGAGGTTAAAGCATCTGCCTGCAATGTGGGAGACCTGGGTTCAATCCCTGGGTTGGGAAGATCCCCTAGAGAAGGAAATGGCAACCCACTCCAGTATTCTTGCCTGGAGAATCCCATGGACAGAGAAGCCTGGTGGGCAACAGTCCACGGGGTTGCAAAGAGTCAGACTCAGCTGAGCTGCTTCACTTTCACTTTCAAATACCCATGACTACCATGGTGGCTCCATGGTAAAGAATCTGCCTGCCAATGCAGGAGATGTGGGTTCGATCCCTGGGTTGGGAAGATCCCCTGGAGAAGGAAATGGCAACCCACTCCAGTATTCTTGCCTGGGAAATCCCATGGACAGAGGAGCCTGGCAGGCTACAGTCCTTGAGGTTACAAGAGAGTCAGACATGGCTTAGTGACTAAACAACAACAACAAATAGTCTGCAGAGAACTTCATTCTTTTTAGTAGTTCTCTGCTGCTGCTGCTTCCGCTGCTGCTGCTAAGTTGCTTCAGTCGTGTCCGACTCTGTGCGACCCCATAGACAGCAACCCACCAGGCTCCCCCGTCCCTGGGATTCTCCAGGCAAGAATACTGGAGTGGGTCACCATTTCCTTCTCCAATGCAGGAAAGTGAAAAGTGAAAGTGAAGTCACTCAGTCTTGTCTGACTCCTAGCGACCCCATGGACAGCAGCCTACCAGGCTCCTCCGCCCATGGGATTTTCCAGGCAAGAGTACTGGAGTGGGTGCCATTGCCTTCTCCTATATCAGCTCAAACTGCTATAACAAAATACCATAACATGGGAAGCTTATAAACAACAGAAATTTATTTCTCCCATTTCTGAAGCCTGGAAGTCTAAGACCAGGATGACAGCTCTGGTGAGGCTCTTTTCTGGGTTGTAGAATTCTTGCTGGGTTGCCACATGGTGGAGAGCAGAGAGCAGCAAGCAGCAAGCTCTCTGGTGACTCTTGCAAGGGCACTGATCCCATTCATGAGGGCTTCACTCTTATGACCCTGTTTAATCCTAATTACTTCCCCAAAGCTCTGCTCCCTCATACCATCACATTGAGGGGTAGAATTTCAGCGTATAAATTTGGGAGGACACCGTCTATAACAGTAATGAATACTTAAAAAAAAAATTGGAACCACCTAAGTTCCAATTCTTCATCAGCTATTTATAAAGTAATCAACTTACTATGGTTTGTCCACAGTAAACCCTGAAAGCCCTACATCCTGGAAAACCCCCTAGTCCTTGGCAAACTAAGATGATTATGACCCTAGAAATCTGGTGTCATGTTCAAGACATGTACTTTCTCTATTCTCAGTTTTCCTATCTATAAAATGAGGATAACAATAGTGCCCACCCCACAGGATTGTTAAAAAGTTAATATATGTAAAGCTTATATATATGCTTAGCACACAGGAATGTTAAATAAATGCAGCTATCACCATCCTTATAATTAGCTAGTATAATGTCTTTGAAACAATGAGACACACAGAATTAAATCAAAAGAGGTGAAGAGAACCATATTAATGTGTTAGTGAAAAAGCTCAAGGCCCTGATACAGTCATTTCATGGGTAAGACTCCCCTGTCTCATCCCTGAGCTGTTGATAGAGTAGAAGTCTGGGTGGGGGATGAGGGTGAGGAGATGTGTAGCCCTCTAAACACAGTCCAGGCCTATGGGCAAAGATGGCAGAAATAGACCCGGTCAATGGCAGTGATGCGTCCATCGTTCTAAGGCCGAGCTGCACGTCAGTTACCTCTAGTGGTCCAGCCTTGTGAGGGCGGGACAGGTGACCTAAACCCTGATTGTAGTCATTGGACCATGACCACATTTTTGAAGAGCTGTATTAAAAGATACACTTGTTTTGATGTCCTATTTTTGTGTTTCCAAAGGAAAGATGTCTTTGTTAACCTAGTCATTCAGTAAGAGTTACTGAACCCTTATTAAGTGCTAACTACCATGCTAAGGATGCAGAGACAGAAGGACCATTCATGTCTTCAAATATCTCACAGTCTAGTGTGACTGTAAGTTGGTAGATAGTCATTTGATACAATTTGTCACTGGCTGGTTTATTGATGTACGTGGCTTTTCATATGAACTTGACAGCCATAGCACATCCAGAGAGATCAGGTACTCTGGTAATGGACTTATCCTAGGGCTTTATGCAAGTGTATAGTAGTTGCACGTTGGCAAATATAGTAGTAGCCCATGGGTAGGGGTAAGAAGAACAAAGTAGTTGAAATATAGAGAGGAAAAATTCAAGGATTCCATATGTTTCAACAAAAGAAGACAAAAAAATTCATATTGCCTCTTCTCATTCTGTCGGTCTCAGCCTAAGTGTCACCATCTAAGAGTGACCTAAACATCTTTTCTAAAGTCACTTATCCTTCCCCACTGATAACCTTTTATTTTTTCTCTTATCTAGTTGTTTCCTTCAGAGCACTTGTTATAAGAGTTACTTTGCTTGTCTGCTGTATTAGTTAGGGTATAGGCTGAGTTTCTATAACAAAGAAATACAAAAACAGAGTAACTCAAACAAGTTCAAAGTTTATTTCTCTCTTATTTGACAGTCCAGAGGCAGGTGAACAGTCAGGTGAGGGTCTGTTCCAGGGCTCCCAATTCCTTCTGTCTCCTTCCCTATCTTCTCCACACGTGTTGCCTTCATCACTGTTAAAGTCAGCCCAAAAGAGACCTTGTTCATGGACTGGGTCAAGAGAAGGGCAAAGAAAGTGAAGGGCAACCAGCTTTTTTTTTTTTTTATTTAATTTATTTATTTTTGGCTGAGTCAGGTCTTAGTTGAGACACTTGGGATCTTTCCTTGCTGAGCACAGGCTTCTATCTAGTTGCAATGTGTGGGCTCAGTAGTGCGGCTCCTGGGCTCAGTTGCCCTGCAGCACGTGAGATCTTAGTTCCCTGATGAGGGATGGAAGTCACATCCCCTGCACTGGAAAGCATATTCTTAACCACTGGACCCTCAGGGAAGTCCCAACCAGCTCCATCTTGAAGCACATGATCTAGAGGCACACACCTCACTTCTGTTCACTTCGTGGTCTACACCTAGAGGGAGGTTGGAAAGGTAGTCTTTAGCTAGGTGGCCATATGCTAAAATTGCTTGAGGGGGTCTATTGCAAAGAGGAGAGGGACAGAATAAACACTGGGGGTCAATTAAAAGTCTTTGCCATGCCAGCATGGTTGTGTTGCTTGCTGCTTGTTTCTGTCCTTTGTGGAGCCAGAGACTATATATCTGTCTTATTCACTGTTATTTCCCCAGAAATTGGAGTAAGTGCCTAGCATAGAGTAGGCACTCAGTATGTATTGAATGAATGTGGTTAAACAACTAAACACTGAAAAACACCATTTGTTATATCATAATTGGGTTTGGCTTTTCATAATTCTCATAGTACTACTAAATAGTTATTTTAGAATGTTCATGTGGTTATTGCTTGGCATGATCTAACATGGTGACTGGCAGGCATATAATAAGTATTCAACAGATGCTATTTTCTTCCATTATTTTTAGTTAAGAAGAAAGGATTCATGTTTAGAATACAAATATATTTCAAGAAATAGCATTGAAATAATCTTGACATTCAGAGAAGAAATATGAAACATTAAATAATTAACCTTAAAGGATATCATTTTCGAAAATAAGGTCTCTCAAGGCTTATCTGACAAACAATGACGAATAGCCAAACGGCAATTGGCTAGCCATGTTTTAACTATTGGTTTCTTCTCAAAATATAAGTGAATCTTATTGGCGTCTGACTTACCAACTTCGAGATAAATAAAAAATACATTGAATAAAATAATTGAATTTGGAGCAAAAATAATAAAAACAAAGATAGAATAGGGGGTGTATTGACTCTGGCCTATTCCTACACACCAAGGAAAGGGAAAGCTTGATTCTGTGTTTTCTTTCCAGTTGCTTTTTTCAAGAACCATTTATTTTGAAAACAACTTTGTGTTAAGGGACAGATTAAAATTTCAGCTGATTGTTAACCAAATTAAAAAAAATTTAATGAGATTGATTTTTGTTTGTGGCCCCATCTGTTAATTTAATCCTTAAATAGAACAAAGTACAGTTCTTAGGAGTCATGATTAGAAGGCTTCAAACAGCAAATGTAGGAGATAATGTCCTGCAGGTTATTTTTAGGAGTTTTTTAAAAACCATGAAAATTTAATGCTCATATTGAATTATTGACATAGTAATGGGCCACTGGTTCCTCTTCCAGGATACATTTGGTTTTGGCTTATGCTCTCATTTTATGAAATCTTATAGAACAAAGAAATGTAAGCAGGCTCTGCAAGCTCTTATTTATTTATGATTTTATCCAGACCATTTTAACTGTTCACATACTAGCTTGGTTAGGGAGTCTATACTTTGGTCCTCAAACCTGACAGATTGATTTCAGACTATTCAGAAAAGATAAATGTAACATAGTGTCCACTGCTACATATTTCAGAATATGTAGAAATTCAAATAACTATCTGAATATATTTGACTGAACATTGAAGCATCAAAGCTTCTGTCCTTGGAAATATTACTTATACTTTAGCCTATGCAAATCCCCCACATTCTTCAAGACTGAGCTCAAATCCCTTCATTTCTGTGAAACTTCCCTAGCCAGGCACTTCTGTATTAAAGGACTTTCCTTTGAACTGCACCTTCTCTGGTCTCTTTGAGAGCTGTGTTATCTTGAGCCTAGAACTCCAGGCTGTACTTAAATTCTTCTAGTCCTAGTGAATGTTCACTATTTTTTCTTGGCATCTGCTGAAACGACTCTCTCTCTCAGTGTTTGTGTAATTCTATATTTTAAAAATGTTGTAGTCATCATGTAATATTGCTTTTATAATTTTTTTTAAATCACAAATTCATTTGACATGACTCCCAAACCCGTATGCTGCCATCGTGGAAGCTATTACTGGACTAATTGTTCTAAAACAATCACTGGATCCTTGTTTCCTACGATTACTATGAAGCCCTCACACTGGCTTCATAATCCCAGCCACCCCTTCTGGCCCGAGTTCCCACCATTTCCCAAGCTCTCCTGTTGGAGTTGGGATTCTTTCCTACTCATTACTTCATCTTTGCCTTTGCTATTATTTTTTGCTCCCCAAATAACTTCATATTGTTTTTCTCTGCCTTTCTAAAATCATATGTGTTTTCAAATCCCCAGTGTAAGTTTCACTTTCCTCACAATAGCCATCCTTCTCCAAATTCCCAAAACACAGTGCATTTTTGTTGATCATCATGCACGTAGCTTATACTAGAGAAGTGTGATATTTTAGTTATCCCCTTCAAATGTGCAGTTGATTGAAATGTTGCATTGATGTCCAAAATTACGTGTTTTGGAATTATTGCTTATTATTTATTGTTCTTTTTCTTCTTGGTGATAGAAAATGGGAAGAAAAGAAATCCTGGTGTAACTTTCTGACTGAGCATTCACACCACTTGGATCAATACTCTCAAACTCTGGCACATCAATGGCTGAGTTGCTGTCTTGCTTTAAACACACAGTTTACTTTGACCCATAGCTCAGATAGTTCAGAGGAGCAGAATGAATGCTACTGTTGAAGAAGGACACTAATCTTTCTTTTCTTTCTCCCTGATTAGTACAGCTACCTCTGGGCTCCATTTTCTGTACACCTTAATAGAATAAATTTTCTACATACGTTTTGATTGCGACTGCATATGAGTGTGTTTGTGAGTGTGTTCAAGTCAAATGATTTGCCTTTAAGTCTACCAGTTGATAGAGCCTGAATTCCAGGTTTATGTGAGTCTCCACATGTCATCACTCCAGTACTCTTGCCTGGAGAATCCCATGGATGGAGGAGCCTGGTGGGCTGCAGTCCATGGGGTCGCTAAGAGTCGGACAAGCGGCTTAGCAGCAGCAGCAGCAGCCACATGTCATTCACCTGTTTCTGTTCTTATAACCTGCTTTCCACATGAGATTATGTTTAAAATTAGGGTCTCAAAACCCCAAATTAAATTTCAGATATTCCAGAACATAGGAGCTAGATTCGGAAAACTTGAGGAAGAGGGCATACTGTATAAACACAGAGTGGTAGCTAATGATAATCATGTTATCAGGTCTGACCCCCAAAAAGGTCCTCCTAACCAGTGTCACTCACGCCAATAGAACAAGACTTGAGTTTTCATTTAGGAAATCAAGGAAAGCTTTATTTGATAAAGAATGGAGGGATGGGAGCTCCCGCTCCAGAGCACATGCTCTCCTTAACAGGCTATGGGCAGGGCTCTTTTATAGGGCTCTCAACAGCGGGAAGAGCGAGAGCGGTGGAGTTCTCAACAGCTAGGGCGCGCCCAGCGTCTCTGCTCACGGCCCGCTGCCGCCATCTTGAATTACGTGCTGTGCGCAGCGCTTCTGCACATGGCACACCTACCTGGGGTGTTGACACAGACCTGTCGTACTGGGACCTTTGATCTGAAGGTCCGGTGTTTAGGCCTCTGCCTGTGGCGCCAATGAGCAAATGAAACTAGACTAAGCATAAAGGTAAAGAAAAAAGATTAGACTTTATTTATTACCCAGATTCTATTCTTATTTCCTAGGAATTGTTAGTGGGTTTTGTTGGTGACAAAACCATTCAGTCTCCTTTAATCCTCACATTCTTGTCTGGAGAATCCCATGGGCAGAGGAGCCTGGCGGGCTACTGTCCATGCGGTTGCAGAGCCGGGCACAACTGAGTGCGTGCGTGCGTACACACACACACACACACAAGCATGCAATTTGAATATTTTTGTTATCTTCCTTTTGCAAATGGAGAAAGAGGTTTCCTGAGAATTTAATGACTTATTAAAGGTCAGCAACTTGATGGAGATGGAACGCCTCTCACACCTGTGACTTTTCAGTCATAGAATGCCACACTGAAAGCACCCTCACCAAACACACCACACCATATCTTGCTCCCCCATACAGCCTGCTCTGTCATGTCAGGCCGCAATACAGCACAGCACAGCACAGCACAGCCCAGCCCATGTCATGCCGCACCAGGCATGCTGTAACGTACTTCAAAGACACCATGTCATGTCCTGTCCCATGCCAGCTTTCTAACAGAATCATCCATCAGTCATCCTTTTTTGTCCTTCCTTATGTGCCTTCCAAGGCATATCACTTTACATAACTTTGTTTTATCTGTTTTTTTATTTTTGTGGTTTCTTGGTTTTGTTTTTATTTATATATATATTTTTAATTTTCGTTGGAATATAGTTGATCTTAAATGTTGTTAATTTCAGATATACAGCAAAGTGAATCATTTATGTATATACATATATCGATTCTTTTAGATTCTTTTCCCATATAGGCTATTACAGAGTATTGAGTAGAGTTCCCTATCCTTTACAGTAGGTCCTTACTAGTTATCTACTTTATATATGGTCGTGTGTATATGTGAGGAGGGAATGTCAACATACTCCAGTATTCTTGCCTGGAAAATCCCATGGGCAGAGAAGCCTAGTGGGCTACAGTCCGTGGGGTCACAAAGAGTTGGACGTGACTGAAGTGACAGAGCATGCATGCATGCAGTGTGTATATGTACATGACACTGTTTTAGATTCCAGTGACCTGTGTTCAGTTCTCAACACTGGCACAAAATCCAAGACTTTTAGCAGAGAATGCATGTCTCAGGCATAGATGGACATCTGTTGCATTTTTTCAGTCAAGACACAGTATGGGCTGATGGTACCCTTACAAAGTTGTTTGGACATAGATTCCCCTTTATAAAACACATTCTAATGAGACACCCTAATTCTAGCTTTATCTTGATCTTATGGATTATTCCAGACTGAGATAAATTTGTTTCCTAGTAGCCTCTTCAGTCTGTTTTAAACGCTGGAAGCAGGTCATAGGCAATTATGAAAATTCTTTGCATCTGACTTTAATGTCAGTCAAACTTATGAAATACACTCAGTGCTGTGGCTAAAAGTACAATTTGAAATTATGCATTATTAAAAAAATTTTATATACCCATATATTTTAATTGGCTACAAATGCTACATGAATAGTACAGGGCAGGAAATGTAAAAATTTGTGAATAAAAACAGAAAGTTTAAGTCAAGGGAATCAAAACTGTAAAGGGAAATTGTCTCTTGTAGTCAGGTCTGGGTCAGATTCTTAGAGGGACAGTGACAAACTATTGTTCATCCCCTGGTTGTAACCAGTATGATGAATCTGGAAACATATGCATTGATGTATTCCGTAAGTATTTACCAAACAAAACCTATGTGCCAGAAAGTGTGCTTAGCATGAGAGAAACAGTGAGGCACGAGGTACAGTTCATGTCTCTTAGGAGCCTCCAGGGTGAGGAAAACAAAACATGTGAAAGGGGGAATGAAAAAGGTTCTAACCTGAGCCATGGGAACTGAAGAGGGGACACATCTGCTTCACATCTTTGGATATCTGTCCTGTGGAAGAAGGAAGCTGGGTTGGGGGTTCGCATCACATTTGTGCAACACTACTACTATCTTCCCACATTGTGTTCTTTTTCTTCATTTTTAAATGAAATTGAAATTTTAAAGAGTAATACATTCATTTGGTTGGAAGAAGAAAATAAATTTTTAAAAGAAGTGCATGATGAAAAATCTCCCTTCCACTTCTGTTACTTTCTATTCTGTCCCACTTCCATGGCTAATAATTAGTTTCTTGAGTATTTTCCCAGGGTTTCTTTATGAAGATACAAGCAAATACAAGCATATGTTCTTGTTTCCCCCTTTGCTTCCATAAAAGTTAGCATTTTATATATCTGTGTCCATATAGTTGTATCTATAACACATAGTCTGTATCTTACTTTTTCTCTTAATCATTTTTACCTGAAAATATTTCCATATCAGAACATGGAGATAATTTTTAGTCTTTTGTGCAACCACTCAGTATATGTGTTGAAATATATAGTTTGTTTAACCAGGCCCTGATAGTGAATATTTGAGCTGATTCTAACTTTTGTTATTTCATGCTATGATGAATAACTATGTTCATATTCATTTTATGCATGTGTAGGTATGTCTACAGAATAATTTCTGTAAGTTAGATTGCCGGTTTAAAGAGTAAATGCATTTGTACTTTGGACAGGCATTGCCAAATTGCCATCTGTAGGCATTATATCCTATTTGACTCCTATCAGACTCCTCTCAGTGAGTGAGTGAGTGTTTTCCTTCAGCCCTACCAAATGTGTATTGCCAGACTTTTTTGAGTTTTTCCCTGTTTGATAAGGGAGAAATCAATTTAGGGTTGTTTTAATTTGCACTTTTATGCTCCAGGATCATTTATATTGCTCTTTATATGAAAAATGTTTATTTTTACCTTTTTAAAAAATTTTTATTTTATTTAACTTTACAATATTGTATTGGTTTTGCCATATATCAAAATGAATCTGCCACAGGTATACATGTGTTCCCCATCCTGAACCCTCCTCCCTCCTCCCTCCCCATACCATCCCTCTGGGTCATCCCAGTGCACCAGCCCCAAGCATCCAGTATCGTGCATCGAACCTGGACTGGTGACTCGTTTTATATATGATATTATACGTATTTCAATGCCATTCTCCCAAATCATCCCACCCTCTCCCTCTCCCACAGAGTCCAAAAGACTGTTCTATACATCAGTGTCTCTTTTGCTGTCTCATATACAGGGTTATTGTTACCATCTTTCTAAATTCCATATATATGCGTTAGTATACTGTATTGGTGTTTTTCTTTCTGGCTTATTTCACTCTGTATTTTTACCTTTTGTTCACTATCTGAACAAATGAATTGATAGTCTTATTCTTCTTGATTTCTAGGAACTCTATAGATTAGGGAGGTTATGTGTTGTATTGTTTTCTGACTATTTGAGTTGTCTGTTCCCACTAATAGATTCTGAAGACAAACATTGGACTAAAGGCTGGAAGCAGCAGTGGAGAATCAAGTTCAATTCTAAAAAAAATAATGAGCCCTTAATGTGTATCAGGCATGATTCTTAGCAGCGTTATGCTAAGACCCTGTGGAGAACTCAGAGAAACTTAGGCAGTGGTTTGCTGCTGGGCTAGTTGTTTTCCTCTTAGAGAATTTTCTGCTAAAGGGATAACTCTGCAAGGCAGTGCAAGCCCTGGCTCTTCATAGTGGAGGAAAAACCCAAAACTTGCTGAATCATTTTTTTATTAAACATTAATTTTGCAGTTCCGACAGCTGAATCTGTTATTCTGACAGGCAAACTTTAAATAAGGCAGTGAGTTGGGGAAAGGAAGAGTACTCACTCATATTCTTAAAGTCCAAGCATGTCATCAGCATTGACTTCGTGTCTTTTGCTAGGAAATGCGAGTTCATCTTCTCCTTTTTACTTGATTAACTAATCACATAAATACATTTTTTAAAGAATGGATGTCCCTGGATTTCTCAGCACCCATTTGTCATGTTAAATCACAGGGTACTTCATTGTAGAAGAAGAATGCTTTCTAGGTGACATAGAAGCTCCTGGTACCTCCCTGGCATATCCATCCCTCAGAGATGACTGTTGTCAGACGTGTCACAGCCTCCATACTGTGGGCCTGCTGATTTCTTAACATTTAGAAAAGATAGGTGGGAGTTTCAGGGAAAAAGCCTTACCGCCTACGCCCTGTGCGGGCTACTACTATCCATCACATGGGCAGTCTAAGGGCAAATGATTCTTAGAAAAGTGAATGCAGATTCACCCTAGGTCACTTGTTTCTGGTCCGTAATTTTTGAATTTTAACATGCATCTCCATCCTACTCCCAATGTCATTCCAGGTTTTCATATGCCCCTCGCCTAAAATATCTCTCAAATTAATGGGACTGTATACCTATACCTATACCCCTTAGTGTTGGCTCTATTTAAACAATAATTGGTGTTTTTGTTTTGTTTTTATTTTTAAAAGATGTTTCTCTAATGGAGCACATCTACCTCTGTGCTCAGAAAACCTTTTCATATATACTGTTCTTTATTTCTGGCATTTTCTATGTTTCCATTTCAGAGCAGTAAGAGGGTCTTTATGAGTTACAGGAGAATCATCTTAAACCACTGTCGACTTGTCTCTACCCTGAGGAGTAAGAATGAGCTCAGTCTACAAGAGAGAAACCTCATCTGTTGGCACAGAACATTCTCCTGCTTTTTCTATTGTCTTTGTAAATTTCAGCATTTCATACTTGTTAGGCGTTACCAGGCATTACCATTTCCTCACAGGATCCATCAGTTGCATCACTCTCTTGGGACTTCAGGATCTAAGGCAGACCCCAGAGGGCAACATGAGTGAGGACTGGCTATATTCAACTCCTTTTGGCCCAAAAGACCCTGATCACATGTCAATAGATAGGATGAAGTACCAAATGGATGGATGGTATATGTTGCAAATTCTGGTGTCCTCCCTGTAAAACAGAGGTAACTATAAAGCCCACCGCTCTCATTTACTGTGTGTACTATGTGCCAGGAAAGGAGCTAAGTGCATTATCTCATTTAATCCCTGTAACAGCCCAGTAACATGGGAACTATCTTTGCCCCATTTTAAAACTGAATAAATAAGGCTCCATGGAATTCTCCAAGCCAGAATACTTGAGTGTGTAGCTGGTCCCTTCTCCAGGAGATTTTCCCAAACCTAGGGATCGAACCCAGGTCTCCCGCATTGCAGGCAGATTCTTTACCAGCTGAGTCACCAGGCAGCCCCAAACAAGGCTTAGAGAGGCTACCTTGCCCAGAGTCTCACAACTGATAGGCTAGCAATTGAATGAGCTTGATTCAGTAAGAATGAGTCAGTCAGAATGAAGATTTGTGGATAGAAAGTTTCCTCGAGAAAAGTCAAATACTAAGTCATTATTCCTTAGTATTGCTGCTGCTGCTGAGTCACTTCAGTCGTGTCTGACTCTGTGCAACCCCATAGACGGCAGCCCACCAGGCTGCCCCGTCCCTGGGATTCTCCAGGCAAGAACACTGGAGTGGGTTGCCATTTCCTTCTCCAGTGCATGTAAGTGAAAAGTGAAAGTGAAGTCGCTCAGTCGTGTCCGACCCTCAGCGACCCCATGGACTGCAGCCTACCAGGCTCCTCTGTCCATGGGATTTTCCAGGCAAGAGTACTGGAGTGGGGTGCCATTGCATTCTCTGTTAGTATTGCTAGAGAAATTTTAAAAAATAAAACACCCACCATTTAGGAGACTACTGAATTTATCTAGCTCATGATTAGTGTTTCTGATCTAGGACATCAGTGTATTCAAAAGCCTGATTTTATCAGCACATACGATTTCATGGCAGCTAATTTAGCTTATTTTCATGCTTTCTTCCACTTAGCTTTTGACTAGAGATAGTGACTTGGGATCCTTCAACTTTCCTAAAAAAATTACTTGTAAGATGGAAATTTGAAAATCAATCCCATTTTGAATTTGCTGTGCCTTGCTGTCCAGCCACCTCCTGAAGGAGCATGTGTATGTCTACATATATATGTGCATCTGCCTTCATGCAAATCCGATTTCTTGATGGCCAAGGAAACAGCCAGAGAATGGGGAAGTCAGATGTTCCCAGGAATCCTTGGTTGTATAAAGAAAGTAGTAATTTCTAGTCTAGACAAGGAAAGCCTTTTTATTTAGTGGATTTGTATCTAACAATGTAACAATATTGGTTCCTGCCTGGGGCAACTGGCTGATGTGCTCTGCCTCAGTCCACACAGCTGCCAGCTCTGCAGGAAGCGCTGACAAGGATTAATTGGCTTTCCTGAGCCCTGAGGCTCAGCTCTGCTTCCCAGTTCCAAGGATCCCTCAGGACTCTGCTCTCACATAATTTATTGTCTAGAAAGACTTTCTATTTTTGAGAGTTCTATCCAATAGGCCCTATGTAATGTATACACATTTTCAAATTCTTTGAACCTTGAGAATCTTTTAGGATATTTAGCTCAATTTACATAGGAAAAGAGGTAGGACATGACCACATTCAAAGTATTTAGATTATTTGTTGATTTTATGAGGGTTTTGACATGGTCCCATTTAAAATGTGTGATTTACACAAATGATCTTGTCCCTCTTCCTCTATCTGGTAGTATTTGTTGAGTTTGACATCCTTTCAATTTTATGCTGGGTTTTCTGGGCAAGAGGAAGCTAGTAACATGAGAATTTCAGGAGTGGGAGTTCTTCCCAATTATTGATTCTATCTATAGTCTCTCTAGTAATGTTGATGTGATCCAGAGTTTATCCCCTCAATTATTACTATACGTCCGGGAAGCCCCTATTCTCTGTGGCATCACCTTCAGGAAAATTATATTGATTCTGCTGTACAGGTAAAGAAGAAATAAAGGAAGTTGTGTCCCACTATGGTGAAGCCAATTGATATAAAAATCATAGACAGTTGGAAGAGTCTTCTGCTGTTGTCCTATCCAACTTTCCATCAAATGCTGGTTCCTGCCTAGATGGATGCTGGGCCTCTTTCCATCTGCCTGCCACTGGGATCATAATAGTCTTGTTCCCAAGATGCAGCTCCAGCCCATTGTTGGATAACTTGAATTCTAGACAGTTTTTTCGTATAAGAGATTAAAAAAATCCTCTTTGTAACTTCTCATCAATTAGTCTTAGTTTGTTACCGGGGTCCAGCCCCGGTGGATCCAGGGAATTCGAAGTGGGGACGGCGTCAGTGAACTGGATACAATAGCTCTAATTAAATATTAATTAGAGATATAAAGAGTAATAGAATAAGGATAGCTCAGTGAGAAAATTCAGTGGAGAAAAGAGGCTGAATAACCTGGTTTACATGGAAAGCTAATAAAATTCCAAGGCAAAGAATTTATGTCACCTACGTAGGCCGCAGGCATCCTCCCATTCTCCCGATGGAGAGGAGACACTAAGGCCTCCCGGGTCAGATCTTAGAAGCCCAGGCATAAGTAGTAGGCTTGACGAGCCTCCACGCTCCAGATGGGATTCAGCCGGAAGGTGAGAGAAAGAACGACATGGGGAGACTAAGTTTCGGTGAACAAGGCCCGCACTTTATTTTCCAAAGTAGTTTTTATACCTTAAGTTGTGCATAGAGGATAATGGGGGAAGGGGTAGAGTCAGCAGTAAGCCAGGCTTTCTTCCTGCAAACTTATCATATGCAAAATTTAGGTGATTTACATCATCTTCTGGCCAAGAGGCCTGTTAACATTTTATGACCCTTTCTTCAGAAAACTTATTTTACTCTAAAGGTGATTATTCTAAAGTCAGGCGCCACCCACAGAAAGCATTAGATAAAGTTGCATTCCTATAGGGCAGAGGTGTGATGGGCTATAACAAGAAAAGAATTAACTCAAGGGTCCAAGGTTACAAACATTAAAGCTACTACTTACATTCCTATACACCAATTATCGGAGAAGGCAATGGCACCCCATTCCAGTACTCTGGCCTGGAAAATCCCATGGACGGAGGAGCCTGGTAGGCTGCAATCCATGGGGTCGCTAGGAGTCGGACACCACTGAGTGACTTCCCTTTCACTTTTCACTTTCATGCATTGGAGAAGGAAATGGCAACCCACTCCAGTGTTCTTGCCTGGAGAATCCCAGGGACGGTGGAGCCTGGTGGGCTGCCGTCTATGGGGGTTGCACAGAGTCAGACATGACTGAAGCGACTTAGCAGTACACCAATTATATTAATCAATACACTGCCAGGGACACAGTAGGTAAGGGATATGGAAACTTAGCAGCAAACATTGGCCCAACAAGTGAAAAACCCTTCACCAATACAATTTCTAATCAATCTTTTAACTGCTCAAAGGAATCTGTATTTAGACAGTTTAGAACATCTCATGCCTCTCACAGTTGGGAGGCTGTGAACAATCACATGTGGCTGGAAGAACCTGTTCAGGCAGGCTAGAGGACTTCCAAAGGAGTTTGTAGGTTGAAACACTCTTGTCACGCCCAGGAACTTTATCAACTGGAGCTGTAAGTTAACTGTTTTTCAGAGAGAGGTGGTGGGGGACAGCCCCCCATAAAGTCAGAGGTGTAGGTGAGAGCACAAAGCAGTAAAGTAGGCAGACTCTGGTTTTGGGGGTAGATGCTCGAGAATTTCCAGGAGGACTCCTGAGGCTCCATCCCGCCTTTGTGTATGCCGAGCCTCCTTCCTCATGACCTTTGCCACGGGCGGAGTTCCTCATGCTGGCTACCGGCAGTTTGTTCTGAGTAATTGCATAGAACATCTACTCGTTGATTGATTGATTAACTGGTCTATTCATTCATTTATTCATTTTTTGGGGTGCCTACTATGTACAATATATTGTACAAGAACATGAGTCTCAAACTCTAGGAGCTGACAGGTTAGCAGGTGATAACATAGACATATCAAAGTCATGTATCGTACATGTGACACAAGCAGTATAATTAAGTGCTATGGGAAAGGAAGGGGAGAACAATATGAAGGGGTCAGGTCCTGACAGATGTGGTCAGCAGACTCATTTTGTTGATGGTTTAGTAGCTAAGTCATATTTGACTCTTGCAACACTGTGCACCTCTGTCCGTGGATTTCCCAGACAAGAATACTGGAGTGGGTAGCCATTCCCTTCTCCAGGGGATATTCCTGAGCCAGGGATTGAACCCAGTTCTCCTGCATTGCAGGCGGAGTCTTTACTGACTGAGCTACCAAGGAAGCGCATGGCTTGAAGTTAAAAGGTGGAGATTTGGATGTGGAGATTGTAAATATTAGTTGTTGGAGAAGTCATGGGTAGTTTGTATTGACCAGAGCTCAGCGTTTGAATTGGAGAGTGTAAGACAGGGCTAAAAAGGGTGGTAGAATGAGTGTGCGATAGTGAAGGGCTTTGTATGCCTAGAGTGGAGGGTAAGAACAGTGGAGTCAGAGCTGTGAGGCCAGGTGGCATTCACATCGTCTCAAATGACAGGCTGCAGGGTTTAAGGATTATCCAGTGAGGCAAAGCAGAACCCTGGGGCCAGTTGCTAAACAGGTGACAGTTGTGTTTAGTGTGATGACTAGTGGCAGAAGACTGTGGGCTAGAGGGTTATGTAACATGCCAGATACGGGTGATAAGGGTCAGAAGCCATGTGGTGGCCCCTGCAATAGAAGTACTGACTGAGAGTTGAATGATAATGATTTGACAGCCCTGAAAGCTATCTACTGTGTCTTCCCCTGGAGAGCATCTTCTCCCCACTTCCACACACATCCAGACTATTTACATCTAGCAGCAAACCCCTCCTTACTTTCTGGTGAACAATTGCTTATTAACACATGGAATCTTTCCAGGTAATTGTGGTAGAGAATATCAGGATCCAAATGTCTGTCGTGAAATAGCTGAGAATTGATTTCCCTGCCTCTAATGTGGTCTACATTATCAGTTCAGTTCAGTTGAGTCGCTCAGTCGTGTCTGACTCTTTGCAACCACATGGACTGCAGCATGCTAAGCCTCCCAGTCCATCACCAACTCCCAGAGCTTTGTTAAACTCATGTCCATCGAGTTGGTGATGCCATCCAACCATCTCATCCTCTGTCATCCCCTTCTCCTGCTCTCAATCTTTCCCAGCATCAGGATCTTTTCCAGTGAGTCAGTTCTTTGCATCAGGTGGCCACAGTATTGGAGTTTCAGCTTCAGCATCAGTCCTTCCAATGAATATTCAGGACTGATTTCCTTTAGGATTGACTGGTTTGACCTCCTTGCAGTCCAAGGGACTCTCAAGAGTCTTCTCCAACACTACAATTCAAAAGCATCAATTCTTCAGCACTTAGCTTTCTTTATGGTCCAACTCTCACATTCATACATGACTACTGGAAAAACCATAGCTTTGACTATATGGACAGAGTTCTGACAATACTTGGTCCACTGGAGAAGGGAATGGCAAACCACTTTAGTATTCTTGCCTTGAGAAGGCAAACCACTCCCTCATCTTGCCTTCTCAAGGCAAAAATGCTGACGTGTTTTGCCATTCCCTTCTCCAGTAGACCACGTTTTGTCAGAACTCTCCACCATGACCTGTCTGTCTTGGGTGGCCCTACACAGCATGGCTAATAGTTTCATTGAGTTAGACAAGGCTGTGATCCAAGTCTACATATAGGCTAAGCCCATATCACAAAAGAAGCTTTAAATATCCTTTAGGATAAAGGTGTGTGTGTGTGCACATCGATTTAAATTTAATAGCTTTTTCTTTAGTGTTCTATGTGTGTGGTAGGGAATAAGACCTGTCATTATTACCATTCCTTTTGTTATTGAGTTTGTTTTTATCTAGCTGGAAAAGCAGAGGTACCATGGATAAAGGAAGTATATCTAGAAGACTATCTGAAATGAACAGATTTAAATTGGTCTGTTGCTCACAAAATTAGGCTATTTGTTGAATAAAGTGAATGTCGTGAGCAATTTAGGGGAATGTTCCCACGTGTCTTCTCACACATTCTGTTATTTATGCTTTATTCTAAACTTTAAAGTTACTTTCTTTAATTTTTCAAATATTTATTAAGTCCTGGGCTCCAAAATCACTACAGATGGTGACTGCAGCCATGAAATTAAAAGACGCTTACTCCTTGGAAGGAAAGTTATGACCAACCTAGATAGCATATTCAAAAGCAGAGACATTACTTTGCCAACAAAGGTCCGGCTTGTCAAGGCTATGGTTTTTCCTGTGGTCATGTATGGATGTGAGAGTTGGACTGTGAAGAAGGCTGAGCGCCGAAGAATTGATGCTTTTGAATTGTGGTGTTGGAGAAGACTCTTGAGAGTCCCTTGGACTGCAAGGAGATCCAACCAGTCCATTCTGAAGGAGATCAGCCCTGGGATTTCTTTGGAAGGAATGATGCTAAAGCTGAAACTCCAGCACTTTGGCCACCTCATGCGAAGAGTTGACTCATTGGAAAAGACTCTGATGCTGGGAGGGATTGGGGGCAGGAGGAGAAGGGGACGACAGAGGATGAGATGGCTGGATGGCATCACTGACTTGATGGACGTGAGTCTGAGTGAACTCCAGGAGTTGGTGATGGATGAGAGGCCTGGCATGCTGCGATTCATGGGGTCACAAAGAGTCGGACATGACTGAGCGACTGATCTGATCTGATCTGATGTGCCAGGACCTGTTCTAGATTTTGGGCCCCATTAGTGAACAAAATAGTCAAAGATTCTTGCTCTCATGGAATATACCTAGCAAAGGAGGGGGGACAATCATTAAGTAATGAATAAATAAGTTAATTATGTGATTTATTAGGAGGAGACAAATGTTAAGGAAAAATAAAGAGAAAAGGAGGGAGGGACAGGGTTGCTAGGGTGTGTAGGGGAGTTGCAACCTGAGACAAAGTGGTCAAATTTGCCTTCCTTAAGAAAGTGACATTTGAGTGAAGACTCGGCAGTGAAGGGTTTAGGTACATAGGTATCTGGATGAAGAGAATTCCAAGGAAAGAAAGCTGCTCTTGCAATGGTATTGAGGCAGGAGAGTGCTGGAAGCAAAGAGGCTCTGTGCTTTTCCATTTCCCTTAGACTAACCATGCTCATACAACCAAGAAGATAGCTTGGAAAAGAAAATTGCTAAGTGTATTTGCAATAGAACTGATTTAAAATTACTTAAAAAAGAAAAACTTCACAAACATTTAAGGAAGTACAAAGGGGACTAGGGGCGCTTTTCTAACTTCTAGATGGCTTGGGTTTGAACCCTGGCTCTGCCACTTCCTGCCTTTTTGGTCTTTGGTGTGTCATTCAGCCCTTCTGTTCCTCAGTTTCCTTATCTGTAAAATGAGGCTAATTATAGTACCGATGCTTTTGAACTGTGGTGTTGGAGAAGACTCTTGAGAGTCCCTTGGACTACAAACAGATCCAACCAGTCCATTCTGAAGGAGATCAGCCCTGGGATTTCTTTGGAAGGAATGATGCTAAAGCTGAAACTCCAGTACTTTGGCCACCTCATGAGAAGAGTTGACTCATTGGAAAAGACTCTGATGCTGGGAGGGATTGGGGGCAGGAGGAGAAGGGGATGACAGAGGATGAGATGGCTGGATGGCATCACTGACTCGATGGATGTGAGTCTGAGTGAACTCTGGGAGTTGGTGATGGACAGGGAGGCCTGGTGTGCTGCGATTCATGGGGTCACAAAGAGTCAGACACGACTGAGTGACTGAACTGACTGGCTGGCTGACTGATCCTCTAGGATTGCTTTGATGACTAAATGAGTCAATATTAATGAAAGCTTGGCACTATGTCTGACACATAGCAAGCAGTTAAGTATTAGCTAGTAATATTACTACTGCTGTTACTACTAATAGTTACTGTTACTACTTTCATGACTTCGTGGCCTAATCTGTAATATTCTTTAAATGTGTTTTAAGGGTTGAGTGTGTGTGTATGTGTGATCTCTTGAGAGTGTGGGGCTTAATTTAGAACATTAAAGAATCAGGTGAAATCCTACTCATGAGCAAGTGACAAGGTCTCAATAAATGTTAGTTTCTTCCCCTTTGACAATATTTTACAGCATAGAAAAATAATAAAGGTTTTCTTTCTTCTCCTTGCTTTTAATGAACATTTTGGCTGGTTTATAAATAAAATGAAGGCCAGGTGAAAACATTCTGTAGACTCAACCTTGGAAACTTGCTTTGCCCTTGGCACCACCAGTAGAACCAAGAAATTCTCAGTGGGTCATTTTGAATATACTGGAAGGCAAATAACCTCAGTTATTGGTGGGTAACTGAGGAGAAAAACAAAATGAGGAGAAAACCAGAGAAGAAGGGAAGCACTCTGTTAAGGTGATACCACTTTGGGATGAGGCCAGCAGAAAACTAGGATTTTCTTTCTCTGAGTACCTTTAACAAGAGAAGAGATGGCATCAATCCAGGTAGAGCAGGAGTCCCTGAATGAAAGGACTGGACCAGAGAGTTTGTGAGCCTTCTCCAAGCTCACCGAGCAGCCCTTCTCCCCAGTGGACTATCCTATTGTTGTATTTACAAACCTGAATTAACTTATATTTCCACGTCTGTTTAAAGAGTCACTAGTGCCTTAGATACAAAGAAGTGTTCTGTTGACTAATACCAAATAAGAACCAGTCACTGCATATTAAAGTAGTAGATTTTGAGAATCGACTTTCTAGTTCTCTGGGGTCGTCTCCAACTTCTCTGGATGTGGCAGCTCATGCAGTCTGCTGCCAGAAAAATACCAGTGCTGGGGGCTATGCTGGAGACGAGGAAAAACAACATGAGAGCAGTCTGAGGGAACTCTGAGGCCTTGAGGAGAAAGGATGTGGTGCCTGCACAGGCTGGGGCGGGTGGTGGGTTAGGCAGGTGCAGAAATGAAGCCAGGCTCCCCCTCACTCTCTACTGCTGTTTTGATTCATAGGTGCATCGGATGTCTCCAGGGCCATGGATCATACCTTTTCAACAGTGGCAAAGGATGGGGAAGGAGTGTGTTATACGTCTCTGATTTCTGACGTCTATTATCCACCTCGGGAGGATGCTACGTATTTCACTGGAATTCTTCAGAAAGAAAACGGCCACATTGCTGCTTCAGAGAGCCCTGAGGAGTTGCGTCCCCCTGGACCCTCCTTACCAGATGTGCCTGGGACGGAGCCTCGTGGCTTATTTAGTTCTGATTCTGGAATAGAAATGACTCCGGCAGAGTCCGCTGAAGTGAACAAGATCTTAGCAGACCCCCTGGACCAGATGAAAGCAGAGGCCTATAAATACATTGACATAACTAGGCCAGAGGAAGTGAAATATCAGGAGCAATGTCACCCCAAGTTGGAAGAGAAAGACTTGGACTTTAAGAATAAGGACACTGAAATCTCAATAAGGTCTGAAGAGACCCGTGAGGCTGAGAAACCAATTCCCGTGGAGGGGAAAATCCTCAAGGACCATTTATTTGAAGAATCAACCTTTGCGCTGTATGTAGACAATATCTCTGAAGAACAGCGCAGTGCCCCTCTGATGGCTGCCCCTGTCAAGATCACGCTGACTGAGATCGAGCCTTCTATTGAAACTGCTACCCCAGAGAAGACCCCCGAGAAGCAAGATATCTGCCTGAAACCGAGTCCTGATACAGTCCCCACAGTCACCGTCTCAGAGCCTGAAGACGACAGCCCAGGATCCGTCACTCCTCCGTCTTCTGGAACAGGTGAGTGGAAATCTGAACTTTAAGGACTGAAAATTTGCATTCAGAATACTTCCATCTCAATTTAACTGATTTAATTAACATGTAACATTTTCAGTCTTGTGCCCATTGTACAAAGGTTGACATCTGGGGTTTTTTAAAAAAGCCCTATCAGATTTGCTTTGTAAAACATTTCTTTCTTTATTTGAGGGGAGAAGTAAAAATGACACACTGGCGACATTAGAACCCTCCTGAAGCTCTGCTGTTCAGAGTAGAGAGGGCGGTGCTGCCAGGGTCCAGGTTAGCTCTTTTCCCTGCCCCCTGGGCATCTTAGCTGTTCTCTTCAGACCAGTTGGACCACCTTGGACAGTGCATTTTACATCCTTGGCTCCAGCTCCGAGTCTGTATGTACCATGAAGGGTGATAGGGTGGACCTTAGGCTCTGGGGGCTGGGCAGTGAGAGGAAGCCTAAACAAGGGGTGCACCTCCCTCCCCCTTCAGTCTCAACACAGTCCTTTTCATCTTTTCAGCTGATTAAAGTTCTGCTTACAGTTTCATATTTTAAACCAACAATTCTATTTGGTTAGAAGTTTTAATACTTCAGAATTCACTAGGCTGGGATCTTTTTCAGCTTGAACCTGCTACTCTGACTCAAGGCAGAGTGTTGTTAGACCACATCAATACATCTTCGCAAGCACAAAGGGGACCTCTCAGACCTGAGTGAAAGTCCAGAGTGGTAGCCAGAGTTTCCCCACCGCACCCCGTGCCACCCCTTCGCAGGAGGTGGGAGCAGAGCCTTTGCGTCTCTTCTGCTCTTGGATGCTTGGGGGCATTAGGATAAAGACAGGGAGAGATCTTGAATCTTCCCCTACCTCAAATGGCTGGAATTCTGACCCTACCCCACAGTAATTTACAAACCTCTTTATTTACAAAAAGTAACCTTCAGAACCTCAGGTAAAAGAGCTTGTACTGAACTCTTAAAACAAATCTGAACCCTTCTGATTAAAGAGTGATTGCTCTAAATCCTGATGAAGCAGTCAGTTCAAGTGTTAGAACAGAGCAGGTATTTAACGGAGGTCCCTCCTGTCTTGTTTCCCTGAAGATTTTGGAATCCCTTCCTCCCTTCCCCTGACCTTACCTCAGACTTATTCAACTGTAAACTCTTAAAGATTCACTGCACCCAGTTCCTGATTTTCAAATTCATTCATTTGCTCAACACACACTTTCTACACACTTTCTTTTAGTCAGGCACTTGAATAAGCACCGATGATGTTGGAGTTGAAAAGCAAACAAAAATCAGTCTCTGCCTTCCAATGGGATAGATGACCAGGGAAATAGTCACATTCCAGTGTGACTTATCCCAGCTGACAGCTGGAGGTAGGGACATAACTGAGTCTCAAAGCCTCCTTGTGATCCTTCTGCCACGCAGGTAAAACCCTTCTATTAATATTATCCCATGACATAAAGATACTGACACTCTGAAGATAACTACATTATCAGCTGTGTTTCAAAGCTCTAGGGTTGTCTGGTGATGAGTACAGAAGAACTTTGGCCAGTCTTTGGGAAGGGTGAAATGCCCTTGCTCCTTCAGGTCTATTTACATGGCCACATGGCTTATGTGAAAATTACAGTTTATGAAGCTGGAGATAAAAACTTGATGTGTGCATGCGTGCATGCGAAGTCGCTTAAGTCGTGTCCAACTCTGTGCGACCCTATGGACTGTAGCCCACCAAGCTCCTCTGTCCATGGGATTCTCCAGGCAAGAATACTGGAGTGGGTTGCCATGCCCTCCTCCAGGGAATCTTCCCAACCCAGGGACTGAACCAGTGTCTCTAACATCTCCTTCATTGACAGGTGGATTCATTACCACTGAACCACCTAGGAAGTCCAAAGACTTGATATCAGATCAGATCAGATCAGTCGCTCAGTCGTGTCCGACTCTTTGTGACCCCATGAATCGCAGCACGCCAGGCCTCCCTGTCCATCACCAACTCCCGGAGTTCACTCAGACTCACGTCCATCGAGTCAGTGATGCCATCCAGCCATCTCATCCTCTGTCATCCCCTTCTCCTCCTGCCCCCAATCCCTCCCAGCATCAGAGTCTTTTCCAATGAGTCAACTCTTCACATGAGGTGGCCAAAGTACTGGAGTTTCAGCTTTAGCATCATTCCTTCCAAAGAAATCCCAGGGCTGATCTCCTTCAGAATGGACTGGTTGGATCTCCTTGCAGTCCAAGGGACTCTCAAGACTTGATATAGGGTTCATTAATTATGAGGGATTTTTTTTTCCTTTGGTTGTCATGACTCAGGTTCTGGAGCATCTTGAAGAGAAGACAAAATCAGATTTGGCTCTCATGATCTTGGAGTTTTATGATCTATTGGTGCCTGTTTGACAGCATGGGATAGGACAGTGGTTTTCTCTGCAATTACTCCAAGTAAACATTCTAAGTAACGTTTATTCCAGAAAGAGAAAGTCCTTGTCCTATTACACAATTGTCTCTGATGGTCAGCTCCCCTCTCCACATACCCCCCACATCATAACACCTGAGTCATACAACAACACATAAGAATAAAATTAACAAAAGAGATAGGAGGAGTCAGCTTGTCATTGAGGCTTTTCTTATTCTTTTTATCCCAAAGTGAAAGTGAAAGTCTCTCAGTCATGTCTGACTCTATGCAACTCCCTGGACTATATAGTCCGTGGAATTCTCCAGGCCAGAATACTGGAGTGGGTAGTCTTTGCCTTCTCCAGGGGATCTTCTCACCCACAGATTGAACCCAGGTCTCCCGCATTGTAGGCGGATTCTTTACCAGCTGAGCCAAAAGGTTACCTTAACCCCCTTCTCATCTTGTGAGCCCCTGGTACTATGAGACCCTATGCCCATAGACACTGGAGGATTTGGGCTTTATTTCATCTCTTGGGTCTCAATTCTGTCTGCCATTTCCAGTGCTAACTGGTAAGACAAACACCAAGAATTACATATAATCTTACATAGAAACTGAGGAAAAAGCAATCATCGTAAACAAAAGGAATTCAGTTTATCACTTTAATAAATATGGAAATTATCAACTAACTCTGGGGAATAATTCTAATTATGTGAATCATGAATCAGGAGAAGTTATAGTTTAGAAAGGTTTTAGCTACAGACCCTTAATCTTAATCAAGGAGTCTAATATACTTTCTTCAATTCCAATACATTATTCCATTTTGCAGTTTTCTCCAATGTACTTAATTATTTTCATCATATTAAATAACATACCCTGAGGTATGGAGGTAAAAATTCTTACAACTCAAATATTGGAAGTGTCTTCTAAGTAAAGATCAGTCATGAATACAAGCGAAATGTTTTAGGAAAATACAGTAAGTGCCCTGAGGCACCAGAACATTGATCTGTCGGCAGCATGCTGTTTCTGACACGCATACCTAGAAGTATATTATGGTGGTCATGGATGTTCTTTGAGGTGTTATCTTCAGAAAAGATAATGAATAATCAAGAGGCTATGATAAAACCACCCATGTCCCTTAAGAAGAAATAGCAATACAAAGTAAATCAATTCAAACTCTTTGAAAACTACTGTTGCTATTTATTTCCTTGCATCGATGAGGTCTGTGATTCTCCTACCCACTTTGCAAATTTATTCTTTTATTCAAAATGCTTATTGAGTGACTTCTATATGTCAGACATGTGCTAGACACCAGACACATTGCAGTATACAAGGTGTAGAAAGTCCCTGCCCTCATGGAGCTTACTGCTAGTGAGAGACGTCAGTAAAAGGAAGCACATAAATAGTGTAATTTCATGGAGTGTGAACACTGTAAACAGTGATAGAATGTTGGGTGTGAGAAGGTCAAGGATGGCCTCTGTGACCTGAGATCTGTAACCTATGATCTGAAATCTAAATGAGAAGAAGACCACAATTCAAAGAGAGGGATTAACAGGGACCCCAGGTTTAGAGGTCAACTAAGGCACAGGCCTCAAGGCTCTATTATTTGGGAACTGAAAGATGATACAAAGGAGCAGGGGAGAAGGATGAGACAGAACAGAATTGGAGAAGTAGACAGGGCCTAGAGCATTCAAGGCTTCGCATGCAAGAGCAAAGAATTTGAATTTTGTTCCAAACGCATTGGGAAACCATTGGATAATTTTAATCTGGGAAAGAATGCCATTCATTCATTGTTTCACTTAACAAACATGTAATGACCATTTACTCCATGTCAAGCATTGCTTAATCGCTGCTCTGGCTATAGTGGTGAAACATAAGATTCCTGCATGCCTGGAGTTTGCATTTTAATTGACAAGACTTACATACAAATAAGTAAATGATATACTATCAGGTTGTTATAATGCTTATGAAGAATGATAAAGCAAGGTAGAGTATAAGAGAGTGATGGGGGCAGTCATGAGGAAGTGCTTTTCCTTGCCAGTGGTTTTCAGTAGAGACCTGAATGGGGTGAGGGAACAAGCCATGGAGACACAAGGAAGAGGTGCCAGGCTGAGCTGACAGCCAGTGCAGAGGCCCAGAGAACATCCTAAGTGTTGTAGGAGCATCTGGAAAGTTAATGTGGCTGCAGTGGGGAGAAGGAAGGGAAGAGTAGCAGGATCAGATTTGTGTTTCTAAAAGATCCTTCTGGATGACAAGTGGAGAGTGAGCTGGGAACAAAGGGAAGGGCTGAATGTCAGCACTGCTCATGGTTGGACCCTGGCATCTGTGACTTGATGGCCCACATTCACCTTCCTTTTTTTTCCTTCTAAATGAAAGCATCGTAATTAGTAGCAGCAGCAAACATAATCTTCCCATGCTGGTTGGTTCTAACCTTCACAGTTTCTATACTCTGTTTAATTATCAATGACTCTCTAGCTTTGCTGTGTCAGTCTTGTGCTGTGCTAAGTTGTGTCTGACTCTTTGTGACCCCATGGACTGTAGCCCACCAGGCTCCTCTGTCCATGGGATTCTCCAGGCAAGAATACTGGAGTGGGTTGCCATGGCCTCCTCTAGGGAATTTCCCTGACCCAGGGATCAAACCCACATCTCTTAAGTCTCTGTGTGTAGCAGGCAGTTCCTTACTACTAGTGCCACCTGGGAAGCCCAGTGTCAGTCTTGACATAAACCCGTACGTTTTTAACAAGGGTAGGAAAACTTCTGTTTTGTTCTAAAATTTCCCCTGATTTCTCCTAGCACTTTGTTAAACTTTTAGTTCACTTTTAGAGTAGAGGGTAATGTCTACAATATCTACTGAGTCCCATTTCACTCACAAGAAAGATGATTTTTTTTTTGAAAGTAGTACTTTTACTTGCCTAACATGAAACTTACCAGACCTTTTCCTCCCACACTCCACTGGTACCATCCTTGTGTGTTAGTCACTCAGTTGTGTCCAAATCTTTGCGACCCCATGGGCTGTGGCCCTGCCAGGCTCATTTGTTCATGAATTCTCCAGATAAGAATCCTGGAGTGGGTAGCCATTCCCCTCTCCAGGGGATCTTCCTGACCCAGGGATCAAACCCGGGTCTCCTGCATTGCAGGCAAATTCTTTCCTGTCTGAACCACTGGGGAAGCCCCTACCATTCTTACCTTTGAGTAAATAAACCAACATCCTCAAGCCTTATTTTCTGAATGCTCTAACATAGTGGTTTTCAGCTGGAGAGAGGGTTGCCAGATAAAAATATCAATATTTCCTAGGACATACTTATGCTAAGAAAAAGTTCATTGTTTATCAAACAGTCCTAGTTAACTACGTATCCTGTATCTTTACTTGCTAAATCTGTCAACCCTAACTGGATGTGATCTTTAGAATCACCTTTGGAGTTATAAAACGCTGATGCCTGGGCCTCCTCAAGACTTAACTTCTACTAAGTCAAAGTTTCTGAGGGCAGTTTTGAGCCACACACCACTCAAAATCAGTGAGGAGAAGGAAGGGAAGAGCTGCAGGATCAGATTTATGTTTACATAACTCAAAAACAGTTTCACCACTGTTCTGGGACTTCCCCAGCCGTCTAGTAGTTAAAAATCTGCCTTCCAATTCAGGGAACATGTGTTCAATCCCTAGTCAGGGAACTAAGATCCCACATGCCATGAGGCCACTAAGCCCATACACTGTACTACTGAGCCAGTGCCACAACTAAGCCTGGATGCTGCAACTAAGACCTAATGCAGTCAAATAAATAAATTAATTAAAAAAACATAAACAAAGCAAGACCAAAGGACCAAAAGTCACCCTTAGGAAAAAAAAAAAGAACCATTGTTTTAACAATTGAGCTAATTCTCTCATGAGCTCTGTTTGTTGAGTACATCCTGTGTGCCAAGCACTGTACCTGGTACTGGGGGTAGGGTATGGGTTGTTTCACTTTTTTGACTGTTACAGACAATGCTGTTATGAACACAGTGTATAAGTTTTTGTGTGGACATAGGTTTTCAATTCTCTACTTATGAGTGGAATTTCTGATTTATATGGAACTCTAAACAGTTGAGGAACTGCCAGACTAGTTTCCAAAGCCACTGTATCATTTTATGTCCACACCAGCAGTGGCTGAGTGTTCCAGTTTCTCCACATCCTTCTCAACACTTAACTACTCTCTGACTTTTTGATTCTAGGAATCCTAGTGGGTACGAAATGGTAACTCATTGGTTTCGATTGGTACTTTTCTAGTGAATTATGATGTTGAGCATATTTCTGTATGCTTTTCTGTTATGTGTAAATGCTCTTTGGAGAAATGTCTCTTCAGATTATTTGCCTAGGGTTGTCTTTTTATAATTGAATTGTAATAATTTTTAATAGATTTTAGATGTAAGTCCCTTATAAGGTATATGATTTGTAACCCATTCTCTGGATTGTCTTTCCACTTCCTTGATGTTTTCCTCTAAAGCACAAAAATGTCTAATATTGATGAATTCCAATTTGCGTATTTTTATTTTGTTGCTTATGTTTTTGATGTCATGTCTAAGAAACCACTATCTAATCGAAGGTCATAAAAATTCACTTCTGTGTTTTCTTCTAAAGTTTCTGATTTTAGTTCTTACATTTAGGTTGAATCCATGTAGAGTTACTTTTTAATATGACATGAGGTAGGGGTTCAGCTTCATTCTTTTGCATGTGGTTATCTAGCTCATTTTTCCTCTTCTCATTTTCTGAAATATAATTTGTCCTATCTCAGACCCCCACCCACTTTTTGAACAGATGTGGGCTGATATAGTGAGAGATGCATGAAACATAAAGACTTGGGTTCAAATTTAAGCCAAGTCATTTCTAACCATGTGGCTATATCATTCAGGGTCCTGCAGGAAACGAAAGTGACACACTCAAAAGTTGTAACTGAAGAGGGTTTAAATAAATGGCTATTTACAAATGTAAAGACATTTAAAGACAGTTAAAAGAACCAACAAAAAATGGTAAAGCACCCAAGGACTGGCAACATTAAGGATCTGTTAGTACCCTGGACCCAAAGCAGGAAGGGGAAGGAACAGCATTCCCAAAGCCTGGAGCTTCAGAAACAGCAAGAGGTATAAATACCCCAACATTCTCTTCCTTCCACTTCTTCCGTGATTGCTTGGCTGAAACCAACCAGAAATCAGAGAGGAAGGAATTCCAGGTAATACCTGAAGGTCAGCCTCTCAGAACAGAGAACAGGACAGAGAAAGGTGGGAATAAGTCCAAGGAGGCAAAGATGGAAAAACCAGTACAGTGATCTTGGACACGTCACTTTGCCTGTTGCCACTAGACTCTAAGCCCCGTATGCGAAGTGCCTGTAACCCAGAAAATCTCAGCAAGTGGAGCGGTGATGCTGCTGCTGGTGGTAGTGCTCTGGAGGCGCGGGCTGCTCCTTCATGCACACTGGGCTGCTCCTTCATGCACACTGGGCTGCTCCTTCATGCACACTGGCCTCTCCTTCCCATCTTCTTCCTCCTTCTTCCACCCTATCATTGCAAATTAATGTGATTTTTACACTTTTATGCTGTTTGAAATCACAGGTGCACAACTTACTAAGGAACTAACTTCTATAAAAATAGAGTTAAGGATCATGCAGTAAATCTTTTTACACATAAACTGTGTGTGAGATAATGAGGTTCTTGTTGTTTTAAGTTACTGAAAAAAAACAACATAAATCATATCACTTCTCTACTCAAAATCCTCCAGTGGCTTCTTATTTCACTCAGAATAAAAGCCTGATGAGATCCTACATGATGACCCCACTTCCTTGAATGCATTTTACCTCTTTTCCTATTTACCTATTTTCCTGCCCCCTTACTCACTTTGCCCTAGACATGACTGCCTTCTTTTGATACCTAGATCATTGCAGCTCCCACCTCCAGACCTTTGTACTGTCTGTTCCCTCTGCTTGGCATGCGTTTCCTCTGGATATCTCCATGAATCACTTGCTCACCTTCTCAAGTGTTGAATATAGATTACCTTCTCAATGAAACCTGTCTTGATTACCCTATTTAAAATTACAAACTCATCCCCATTCTGTCATAGTCCCCCTGAGCCCTTTACTCTGTTTTTTTTCCATAGCACTTAACATCTTCTAACATACTATATACTTTTTGTTACTACATGCATTATTTGTGTATTATATTCTTCTCCCACTAGATATAAGCAGAGATTTTGTTTCCTATTTCATTCACTAATACATCCTAAGTGCCTATAAGGGAGCCTAACACATAAAAGGCTGTCAATAAATAATAGATGAATGAATGACACATGGATAAAGGATAAAATCATTTCAGCTTTTAGAGAATTAGACAAATCTAAACTGTTTTATCCATTGGGGTTCACCCATAGTCCTAAAGTGACAAATTACTTAGCTATTGATAGTCTACCCTTTACCCTCCCATTGACCTCAAAGCTTTGTAGAAATGACAAGTAGTTCTTGCTTACAAAAGGGCCAGAAATCACTGTCTAGGATATTCTGAGATAAGGCCCTTTTGTATTGGCAAGGGGAAAACTGAGCTCTTGAAAACTGTTGTCATGGCCATCCCAAGTAATTTCAGCTGAGAGAGAAATATCAGTAAGATTGCTCATGAGGTTTGGGGGCCATCTGAATATACATCAGACACTTAACCAGAGGATGTGACTATTGGGTTTTGTTCTCAAGAGGAGGTGAAGAGATGAAAAAAGAATGACAGTGGACTCTACCATTAGAAGCCCTGTGGGATTGTGCAGTAGTCTACACAGCCTGTTTAGTGGAACTGGCAAAAAATTATTCCTTATATTGCTTCACTTTGTTACACTTTTCACTAAAAAAGAATAAATGTATTGATTCTTATGGAAAATGTGAAGGTTGGAAAGCATGTTGTACATAAGGATCCAAATTAGCTTTCTTTGTCTTACTGAAGCAGGGGACATGGACAGGAGTTCATGGACAAGGAGTTATTACAGATTTGTTGACACTCACTGGTGGGCCAAATTAGAGAGTTATATATATCAGATTGGGGCTTCCCAGGTGGCGCTAGTGGCAAAGAACAGGCCTACCATCTGCAGGAGACATAATAGACGTGGGCTTGATCCCTGGGTTGGGAAGATCCCCGAAGGAGGGCCTGGCAACCCACTCCAGTATTCTTGCCTGAAGAATCCCATGGACAGAGGAGCCTGGCAGGTAGGTGACAGTCCATAGGGTTGCAAAGACTGGACATGACTGAAGTGACTTAGCACACAAGCATACATTGGATTATCTGATGAAATCTGTGATACTAGAAAACTTCCCTGAGAGGCGGATTAGAAATTAAAACCATGACTTCTAGAATCTTTCCCATATTGAAACAGAAAAATCAGCCAGGTGCTACTGCTAAGAAATTGCTGCGTTATTTTTAAAAATAGCTAAATTTAGATATAGGTATATGAAACACTGATTAACTGGGCCCTAACAGTAATTAGCCTTTTAGTTCAGGTGGCCTTTCTAGCATAGCCCTGGAAACAGACTATTTTGGGGGCTAATAAGATATGTGTTTTTTAAGCAAGGAGAAAATATCTCCCCTAATGGAATTTTGTTTTATTTCTTCTCTCCCTGTTCATCTGTCTGTCCTTGTGTGTGCCTCTTTGGCGTTTCTTCGCTCTGTGGGACGACAGAACCGTCTGCTGCAGAATCCCAGGGGAAATGCGGCATCTCCGAGGATGAGCTGATCACTGCCATTAAGGAAGCAAAGGGGTTATCCTACGAGACAACGGAGAGCCCACGGCCAGCGGGCCAGAGGGCCGAGAGGCCCGAGGCCAAGGCCAGGTCTGGGCTGCCCACCATCCCCAGTCCCCTGGACCACGAGGCCAGCAGCGCGGAGTCAGGGGACTCAGAGATTGAGCTGGTGTCCGAGGACCCGCTGGCCGCTGAGGATGCGCTGCCCTCGGGTTACGTGACCTTTGGTCACGTGGGCGGCCCGCCGCCATCGCCGGCCTCGCCATCGATCCAGTACAGCCTCCTGAGGGAGGAGCGTGAGGCCGAGCTGGACAGCGAGCTCATCATCGAGTCGTGCGACGCCTCCTCCGCCTCAGAGGAGAGCCCCAAACGGGAGCAGGACTCGCCGCCGATGAAACCAGGTGCCCTAGATGCCATCCGGGAGGAGCCGGGCGCCCGGGCCGAGGAGCGAACCCCCAGCCGGCGGGGCCTGGCAGAGCAGGAGCCCTTCCTCAGTTTCCCCTCGGCTGCCCCGCGAGCCGGCCCGGAGCTGCCCTCCGGAGACCCAGCCCCCGCCCCCGAGGGGCCCACCGCGCCACGGACACCCGTGGAAGCAGCGAGTTCCGACCAAAGCTCCGAGGCCACAAAGGCCCCCGGGCTTCGGGGGCCTGGCGTCATGCCCCCTCTGCTGTTTCTCAATAAGCAAAAAGGTAAAGTGACAGCGTTCTTGATTCACGTAGGTTGTCTGCTTACAGTTCTACCCCTGGGTGTGCCGAGATACTCAACAGAGGGGCGTTGGTCTGGCTCAGCCCTGTAGTCAGGTCCTGATTGGTCGAACAGTTGGCCAAGAACCATTCCAAAGAGGGTGGGGAGGAGAAGAGAGGATTCCGATTCTTAGCTGGGACTTCCATGGCAAAGCTCAGCCTGGCTGGCTGAACCCTAGCATCTCCAATAATCAGTTTTGTGGACACTCCAAGATCTCCTGAATGGAGTGAATGTGTCCCTCCTTTCATTCCAGGACTGGATTTCCTCACTTGGGATGGGATGGGGTTTGTTATTGTCTAAGGCTCATTTCCAGCTTCCCACTCCCTCAGTGATAGAGTGGGCTTACAGTCCCTCTAGGTGCTGAAACCCAGCATTAGCACTTCCATTTTGCCAACCAAAAGTTCTTCTTAAATGGACCAAGAGGATCTCAGTGCCATCCTTTCTCTTACCAAAACAAAGCAACCACAACAACAGAGTTTCTTGTCCCACAGTAAGACCTAAGGTGACTAATTTTAAAGTCACTTTTTACTTAGAATTATTTTAATCTGGCCATTATATTTTCCCTATGAGAGATCTTAAGTTGAATGAAGTCTTCAAATTCAGAAAAAATGGAAGTCATTACTTCGTCTTTCGGGCTTTCTTACCCCCAAGTCATCCTCTACACCAGGTTGCAGCTGTGTTATGGAATTCAGGAAGGAAATTAAAGTCAGGTGAACAGTAATAAATTAGGCACTGCACAGTCTAGTTAATGGGGCTACATTAAAGGTACAGAATCTCTCCCCAGATCCTGGGGAGAACTTGTAAACAAACCCTAAAAGCACAGCTCTGTTCAAGGTCCCCTCTCCCCCATCTCCTCTGCTTTGTGTGTGTGTTTGTGGGGTTTTTTTTAGAAGTATTTTTCTTTTTAGGGATAAATGATTCTGAGGGTAACACCCTCCTTCCTGTTTATATGCTAATTTCAATGTTAGTAGCAATTAAAGTGCCTCATATAAAAATAGAGGACAAAATCTTTCTCATTATAGATTGGAAGCTCGCTTCTAAATTCTTTAAAATGAACACATTGCAAAGGGGGAAACAGGAGGAATGCAATGAAAAGATAACCTGCTGCATGGTTACTGGTGGCCTAGACACGTGGCATCACGTGGGCCCTGACATAATTGACTCCTGATATCCCAAATAATTCATCCCTGAGAGTTTAAAGTATATTTAGTGTGTGCAATAGGGAGGCTCTTCTGTGACAGACTTTGCAGTGGAAATGTGTATTTGTTGCGCGAATATTAGAACTAATTTGGATTCTTTTGCCACCACTCTGACTGTGGTGGGACAGGGCCCTGCAGCTTTCAGGGAGCTTGAAGCAGGAACTCTTGAGTCATTCAGAGTATGGGTTCATATCACTGTACTGTAACAGGCATGTATTTCCATTTTATCCCCTAATTAGCATCCCCGTAGTGAAATGGTCACATGTGCACGGTGCTGCTCAAATATATTTATCCTCCAAAGTAAGGAAATCTGAAGTCTAATAAAGAGAGAATGGTATTGTGCAGGCCCATTCCCCTCATTAGTATATTTGAGAGACAAGTACCGCAGCAGGACTGACCGAGCGACCAAACGTCCAATAAAGAGCTAAGGCGATGGAAAAGTACTGCTGTGAATGCAAAGGCTTCAGAGCATATTTTACAGCTGAGTCTGGTACCATTCTAATCTCTGTGCAAGTTGCCCCATATGGCTTGGACCCTCTGCTGCCACGTTAGACATTAGAAAAGAGAAAGTGGCAGTCTTTTCAAACGATTAAGGCAGACCACGGTGAATAGCCTCTGCTCTCCTCCGCACTGAGGGATCCTTTGAAATCCAGTCTCCCACTGAAACTCGGCGCTCTCAGCCTCATTATCTATGAAGAGAGTCTGAAAGGTTGTTCTGAGGCAGCCGAGCGCTGGCGGTGCTGCGCAGATGACTCGGTGCTGCCAGCAGGTTATTGGAGCCCTGGGGTTCTTCTGGTCTCACCTGCTCCACCTCAGCGGGTGGGAGGAGCAGCCTCCCCCAGGCTGTTCTTAATCACTGTCTGTGGACAGGAGGGTTGCGCTCAAGTCAAGTGCGACTCCCCACAGCAGTGGGGTCAGGTCAGCTTCTGTGGTTTCCTCAAGCCTCTGACAGTGTAAACGCATTCATGTTCATATATTCACAAGTACGCTCTTCTCCCTGGCTTTGAAGTTATCCTGCTAATGCTGGTGCTGGGCTAAGTTTTGGGAAGGTCCAGAAATATTTAGAATGAGGTTTGGCAAATATCATAGCACATACTGTCAAGGAGCACTGGGCTTTATTTACTGGCATGTGCTTGTCCTGACAAGGTCTATTTATGAAGCTTTCTTACCTTTCGGAGACCTCTGCTGCTGTTGCACTGAAGACCAGATGAGCTTCATCATATTCCAGTTTCCCTTCTCTGTGCACCCCCTGAGCTCCTACTCCCCTGTTATTTTGCTTCCCCACACCCTCAAGGATGGCCTCTCAACATCACAGGGTAGATAAATTTTCACTGTTGCAAGGTTGACCCTTTTAGGAATGTCTTAGTTGAAAACAAATGAAAAATTCTCAATAAAACATTAATACCCAATGTGACTCATCAGGGTGGGAGTGCAGTATATTTCCACCTATTTGATTGCAGAATCTTTTATTAGAGTGTGGTGTAGGCTTCATCATCTACGGAGCATTCTTTGAGAAGTAGTGGTCTCTGGGTACTCACCTCCATTCCCAGCATTCTGATTACTTTTCCTTGCAGTTCAAAAGCATAGTGTCAGACCAGCCACCAGGACGTCATGTGGGAGCCTGTTAGAAATGTCAGGCTCCTTCCCAGACCTACATACTGATTAGAATCTGCATTTTATCAAGATGTCCAAGTGATTCCTATTCATGCTAAGGCTTGAGAAGCAATGCTTTAGACCATGGAAGTCAGTATTAACATTCTGACCTGAAACTGTTCTGAAGAACGTCACCAACAACAACCAAAAGACCTCTTTTCAGTCTCATCTTTCTTGTTCTCCTGGATACTTTAATGTTGTACTGCTGAACAGTCCTTAAAACATTAGTGAGAAAATAATGTATGTTCAAAATAAATAAATGGAACATAAGAAATGGTGCAAAATAAAAAGTTTAAGTTCTCCTGATCCAACCTTACATTTCTAAGTCTTAGAGATAACTGCAGGCTTCTGTTTTTGTTGTTCTTATTGCTTTCAGAAATTTTCTTTGTGTATTTTGGTATACATGGGTTTTTATTGCACAAGTGATATCATATTGAACAGACTATTTTAACTTCTTTTAGCAGTAAAATCAGGGACACCATTAGCTCACATGGAGACTGTTCTCTTCTCAAAACTGTCTTCCTTTATCTCCCTGATGTTTCTCCTTCTTGGTTATCCCCTCAGTCTCTGACCTTTCCCCCAATCTCTTTTGCTACCTTCCTCCTGATTCCTTTGTTTGACCTGAGTCCTTTCCCTGTCTTCCTTCTTCCCTCATTTTCTTGCTCTCATCCACACAGATTTTCAGCCACTGCCTCATGTGTAGCACCTCCCAGGCTTTGGAGAAGTCTTTCATTCTGGGCTCCAAGTCCATTTCCTCACTCTTTAGTGAACATCCTATAGACTACCCCCCTCCACCTCACATTTAGTACATTGATGTCCTTTGTCAAAATCTGCTCCTTTCCTTCTTCTACTCCCTTCCTGAGTGAATGAAGGGATATCATTCAGGCTTCACTCTGGTATGGATATTCAGATCAGGTCTGGATCTGAGTAAAGGCTGAGTAAAGACTGAGTGGCCTGAGACCAAGTTAGAGGAAGAACCTGATTGTAAAACTTCAGTGGAAGTGTTGGCAGTAGTATTTGGCTGTACAATTATCCATATTATCCAGGATGCTCTTAATATTTGAAAAATTACCAAAAACAAAGTGCAAAATGTAAAAAAATAATTATTTGGAACTTTCAATAGGGCATCCAGTGATCCCAGTTTGAGAAATACTGGTTTAAGCCAGTGGTTCCCAGAGCATCCCAAAGCCTCAGCACAGGGTACCTCATAGTCTCCTGCTGACTGAAAATGCAGATTCCTGTTTGGCCCCTGCCCTAGAACTGCAACATCAGGATGAGCATAAACTTGCACTTTTAATAAGCATGCTAAAGAGAATTTTTTCTGTAAGCAGATGAGCTAAGCAGCCCAACCTGTAGTGAAAAACACCTTGGTGAGCGTGCCCTGGGCATATGGTGCTTTTTAATGAGAGAGAGTGAGGGGCACTCGGCTGTTTCCATCCCATCCCGTGCCCTGGGAGGCAGGCCTCTGCACCTTCTCTCTGCAGGCACCAGCTGCAGCAGCTGGAGCTTGCAGGGCTTAGCCCTCTGTAGCAGGGAAAAGCTTATCTCCTTAGGGGAGTGATTTGCAAGAAGACTCCCAGATGGAGGTCTTCTCAAAAAGACCTAGCATTTATGATGTTTATTATTACTTTTCATTATTATTAATATACTAGATAGTGCTTCTGTCCTAAAATATTTTGGAGAGAACCAGAATAAGTGTGACCCATTTACTTTTCTTCCTGTAATTCTTTTTTTTAAAAAAGTTAACATACTTTAGTCCCATATTTATTTGCTTCCATGAAACTGAATTAGTAAAACAGGCCATAAAGGTTCTTGGACAGGATCTTTCTTTCACAATGCAGGTTTCACAATTGGCCCAAAGACTGATGTCCCTAATATTACAGCCGCTTCCCCCATGCCAGATTTCAACAAGATGGACCAGAAACTGCTGGGTAAAGTCTGGCTTCTGTGAGGATGTATGCAGTGTAAATATTTAGATGGAGACATTGAACCTTCCATTTTAGACTATTCAAAGCTATTAAGTTACTTTTATGAGATGCTGCCCAGTGGTAGAAGGTATTCTCTGTGCTGGTTTAGCAGCACAGAATGAGGCTGCCGATAGGCAGTTCACCTTATTGGTTTTTCCTTCTGCAACAGTTACAAGGTTAGCATTGTCCCAAATTGCATATTGATCTGCCTTTTAAATCGTGGCTTCAGGACCCTGGGAAGGTTTCCTTCTCAACCTTGAAGAGATTTGCTCCAAATCTTGGTGACCCAGCACTTAAACTGTTTCTAGGGACAGATATTTTTGACACTTCACCTACAGGATGTATATATAGATCCAAAATTGTTGTTGTAATATTTTGATGCCAAGTCCTTCAGACACAGTGAACCCAACTCCCTAGTAAATTTTGCCTGGGCACAGAGTGGGGCATCATTTCAGTTCAGTCACTCAGTCGTGTCTGACTCTTTGCGACCCCATGGACTGCAGCACGCCAGGCCTCCCTGTCCATCACCAACTCCTGGAGTTTATATAGACCCACATTCATTGAGTTGGTGATGCCATCCAACCATCTCATCCTCTGTCGTCCCCTTCTCCTCCTGCTTTCAATCTTTCCCAGCATCAGGGTCTTTTCAAATCAGTCAGTTCTTTGCATCAGGTGGCCAAAGTGTTGGAGCTTCAGCTTCAGCATCAGTCCTTCCAGTGAATATTCAGGACTGATTTCCTTTAGGATGGACTGGTTGGATCTCCCTGCAGTCCAAGGGACTCTCAAGAGTCTTCTCCAACACCACCGTTCAAAAGCATCAATTCTTCAATGCCCAGCTTTCTTTATAGTCCAACTCACATCTATATATGACTACTGGAAAAACCACAACTTTGACTATACGGACCTTTGTTGGCAAAGTAATGTCTCTGCTTTTTTTTTTTTAGATATTTGAAATACAACGTTATTCTGATTCTAAACGAAAAGGAATGGAAATGACAGTAACAAACAAGATCCCACCTCTCAATATTGTTGTGTGACTACAGCAGTCTTATATTTGAAACTCAAGGAGGAAACAGTTGTGTTCCAAACCACCTAAATATGCAGGTCCAAAAAATGAAAGTTTTTTTTTTTTTTTTTAAACTGCCACATTCACTCCAAAGCCCATCCATCTCCTTCAGCATCCAAAGATTAAGCACATGTTCTGCTTAGCTATATAATAAAGTGGCAAACACGCCACACCGCTGACATCACAGGACAGTTGCCTATAAAACTAGACTTCTGATGCTGGGCCCCAGCTTCACTTTCTCACAGGTCACCATCTTCATCCGGGAGAGCAGTTGTCTGAGTAGCCTCTAAATCGTGCTCATACTGTGCTGCCAGGGCTGGGTCCATGACCACCTCTGGCGGGGCAAGAGCAGACACAGCAACAAACTCCAAGTTAGGGTCTCCGGTCAGTTTTCTAGCAAGCCAGAGGAAGGGCTTTTCAAAGCTGAAGTTACTTTTGCCAGAAATGTCATAGTTCTGAAGATTCTTCTTTCGGTGGAAGACAATTGACTTTGCCTTAACCTTTCTGTCCTTAATATCCACTTTGTTGCCACACAACACAATTGGGATGTTCTCACACACTCGTACCAGTTCCCAATGCCAGTTAGGCACATTCTTGTAAGTAATTCTTGTAAGTAACTCTCAATGTTACATCAAACATAATAATAGCACACTGAGCTTGTATGTAATAGCCATCTCTCAGTCCACCAAAATTCTCGTGACCAGCTGTACCCCATACATTGAACTTAATAGGTCCTCTGTTGGTATGGAACACAAGAGGATGGATCTCCACACCCAAGGTAGCTGCATACTTCTCAGATTCACCAGTCAGATGACGCTTCACCAGTCAGATGGTTCTTCCAGTACCACCATCACCAACCAAAAAAAGTTTGAACTGAACTTGGGGTTCTCCTTGGGCAGCCATTGTGCTATTACTTCCAGAAGCATCTGCACGCCTGTCTGACTGAGCTGTCTCTGCTTTTTAATATGCTCTCTATATTGGTCTTAACTTTTCTTCCAAAGAGCAAGTGTCTTTAATTTCATGGCTGCAGTCACCATCTGCAGTGATTTTGGAGCCCCCCAAAATAAAAGTCTGTCACTGAGTGGGGCATAGATAAGCCCTTAAGATGGATCCAAGTCCAACCTGCCTGTAGAGATAAGAGTTCACAGATGGCATATGTTTTGGTGCCTCTGAGAAATAATGACCCTATTTAGATGGTGATCCTGATTCTCTATCTAGTCCCTTTATCCTTCACATAAATCATCTTTGCTTACCGATGCAGTCATGGAGATTGGATACTATAATCCACGTACATCTAATTTTCAGCATCAAGACTCCAGAGGAGTCTCCACTCCTTTCAAATGCTAACTTCACTTTCCTCTAAATCTGTGTGGGGCACTCACAGTTATGGTCTCTGCTTCTGAATCCTATCTTTGTAACCCCACAAAACACTGCTGTAATACAGATAACATAAATTTTACCCAAGGTTATGCCAGCGCCACCAAAGGAAGACCTAGTCAATTCAATTCATTCTTCCTTCCTTTCCTTCATTCAATATGGTATACTGCCTGTCTGATGCAGGCAATATAGTGATGACCAAGGCAGACATGAATCCACCAATTGCAGGGCTTCATTTGGGTGGGGGAGGGGCTGACATTAAATAGAAATCAACAGAATGATGTGTTCTCGTGAGAGAGTACTTGGTGGTAGTGGAACTTGGATCAGAAGGTCAGAGAGGAGGAACTAAGGAATCAACTATGGCAAGACATCATTTTAAAACATTCTGGACAACAGACAATACAAAAGCTACAGGCAAGAAAGTTCTGGGAGCGTTCTAGAAACTGAAAAAAAATGTCTCCATGGTTAGAGTTGTGTTGTTGTTGTTGTCGTCGTTGGTTTCCCTGGTGGCTCAGTGGTAAAGAATCTGCCTGCAGTGCAGGAGATATAGGTTCAGTCCCTAGGTTGGGAAGGGCCATGGAGAAGGAGATGGCAAGCCACTCTGGTATTCTTGCCTGGGAAATCCAATGAACAAAGGAGCCTGGAGGATATAGCCCATGGGGTCTCAAAAGAGTTGGACATGATTTAGTGACTAAACCACAGCAACAAGGTTGGCAGTGCCTTTTCATGCCCAGGCCACAGTGCAGAGTTTGGCCTTTATCATGATATGACAGGGAGAGGGAAGTAGCAATGAAAATAAAGAGGAATGGCTGAATTTTAAGTTTATTTTGAAGATTGTCTTAATTGGACTTACTGATTGGTGGATTGGTATTTGGGGTGACTTTATTCCCACATCTCTCAATTATATTTCAGTTTTTGTCACCATAATTATTATAAATAGATGCAAAAATATTTATAATAGGAAAAATACCCTAAACCTCAATGCAGTTTCTTTATTCACTGAAGCCAATTTTTTTATGTCTACTATGGGAAAATCATCCATTTGGGTAATGCTGGCTCTGAAATATTCTCTCCCAGGTTGAGCTGTATATCTAGTATATTTTTATGGCCAAGCATTGGGGGGTATAATAGTTATTAACGTGTTTTGGTGACAGTGATGTTTGAGTGGCTGAGACCGGAGCTGGAATAAGGGTCAAATATGGTACCTATGGAAGTTAAATAGGACATAGAGTGAGGTAGGCAAGGATGGGGGACAGCAAGTTGGTTCTTTAAAAAGAGTTAGGTATAATTTTGGCGAGGGCCAGGAACTCACAAAAGCTTCAGAAAGTCTAAAGTGAAATTCCAAATATGGATCAAAATTATACTAACAAGCAAAGATGGTAGCTTGCCAGAAAGCAGAGGATAAAGTCAGAGAAAAGGTAGTTTAAGGCAAACATTCAAACTGGGGTCTGAAGTGGGAACAAGTATATCACTGGCCCTAGTGAACTTCAGCTCAAGCCTGCAGTTGATTATTGTTATTTGTGATTACTCAGTGCTTCCTGAGTCAGCCTTATCTCTTTAATGGTCCTTTTGGGTTTTAAATGACCTAGGGGTCCTCTTCTGCCAAGGAAAGCCTTGATCCAGGACTCTTTCTCTCTTCTTGTGGAAACTGAGGGCATGTGGCAGGGAGAGTGGATTAGGGACTCAGTGGAGACATTTGTTTTTCTAGACAGTGTTTCTCAAAGTGCAGTTGGGGACCATTGACATCATAAACTGTTTGATAAAATACAGATTCCTAGGCTCACCTCCAGGATCTCCTAAGAATGGGCTGAGGAATCTGCTTCATTAAGTGGCTCCCCAGTAAATCCTAGGCACACCAGAATTTGAGAACTATCGTTCCAGGGACTGTGTTGAGGCTGATCTCTTAAAGCCCTCAGAGTTATCTGTCAGGTTTGTTTCTCTTAAGTGTCCCATCTTTTTCAGGGCCTGGGCCAGAATCCTGCCAGGCAGGTTTTCTGATTGAGCTTGCTGCTGCTGCTGCTGCTGCTGCTGCTGCTGCTGCTAAGTCGCTTCAGTTGTGTCTGACTCTGTGCGACCCCATAGACAGCAGCCCACCAGGCTCCCCCGTCCCTGGGATTCTCCGAGCAAGAACAGTGGAGTGGCTTGCCATTGCCATTTCCTTCTCCAATGCATGAAAGTGAAAAGTGAAAGTGAAGTCGCTCAGTCGTTTCTGACTCTTTGCGACCCCATGGATGGCAGCCTACCAGGTTCCTCCGCCCATGGGATTTTCCAGGCAAGAGTACTGGAGTGGGGTGCCATTGCCTTCTCCTGATTGAGCTTAGGTGTTTTAAATGGTTTATATGTGGGATTTAGAATGAAATTTGTACTGTCAACTCTGAGACGTCCACCTCCTTATAGGAGAAGTGGAGGGGGGATAGTGTGAGCACCACCTGGACTTACAGGCTTATTCTGGAGGTGCTACTGCTATCTTCCCACCCCACAGAGGCTCCAGAACAAAGACCTGCAAAGGGCGGGCAGGGACACAGCTAGCTAACAGTTCATGTTCCCAGTAGTTTGGGGCCTTCTGGTGATTTTGGAGGGAGAGCAATGAGCAGTCCTGAGAAGAGATCTTAGTTCCCTCCCCAGGAATTAAACCTGGGTGACCTGGATGAAAACCAAGAATCCTAACCACTACACCACCAGGGACCAGAGGCTAGAAGCAAAGTGGCCCTGGCTCTTGCCACTATTTGAAAGCAAGAATGTTTCAAGGAGGCAAATACTAAAAGCAGGTACAACATTTATTATTAGAGACACAGCACAATGTATGAAAGAGCACACAGGAAAACAGTTTATCCAACTCAGAAGCAGGGCAGAGATACACACCCAGAGAGAGTGCGGACGCCGAGGAGCTCAGGAAGTCAGACACTAGGCAGAGACACACACCTGGAGAGGAGTGTGGGTGTCCTGAGTAAGGAGAACCGCGGTACAGAGGGACATAAATCACTTATATAGGAAAGTCCTTCCGCGTCTTTGTTTCCTTTTGGCTCATTATCTTGATTCTTTCTTCATACTGCTGGTCCATGGACCCTCCCCAAGATGCGTGTGCAACTTTTTCCAAGATGGATCCCACGGCAGAGGCCTATGAGTGCATGTCCACGTTTATTATGGGTTGGGGTCCCCTCCCTTTTCAACCCCCAAGAAGCCTGTGCTTGTGCAGACAGGGAAGTCTTCCTTGACCTCAGGAGTGGATACCTTTTCTCTTTGCTTTAGCAGAGCTCAGCTTTTACCACTAGCTTTGTCCTTGGAGGGTCTGGGTGAGAACAAAGCTTGAATTTTACTCCACTTAACAGATACCAGGTGTCCAGCCCAGAGGCCCACTGTTTCCTACCTCACTGGGCCAGAGGAGTCCTCCAAATGGCCTCTGCCCATAGCTTAGAAAATTCATGGGAGGGGGAGAAAGCCTCAGCCTGGGGTTGAACTGTATGCTTCCAGTGACAAATGAAGTAGCAAGCTTAATCTTCTTACACAAGATCAAAAATTTCACTACCGCTGATAAATAATTCAGCTCAAACCTGCGTACTCTGGTAAACACAGCATTCTGATTTAACTCTTCTGGCTGGTACCTCTTTTACAACTCAGCTGAACACTGAAATCTTGGGAGATTTCTCTAAATGCAAAGCACTTACAAAAGCAGAATATGTGTTCCAAAGCTATCTTTTTTTTGTTTGTTTTTGCTCTCAAATTCACTTTTGTTTACCTCCCCCTAACATCTGTAGGAAATTCAATGCTATATCTAAAAACGCAGAAAAAGCCAAGTAAAGCCGAGAATGGCTTTCATATTGATTTTCTCCACTCACTGTAAATGTCTGTTGCCATCCAGTGGTTGTGATGAAAATATCCAACCTCTAGTTTTTAACCTCATCTGAAGCCACTAGGATTTGAAATTACACATTTCAAATTTACAGAGTTCCTGGGTTAGGATGTAAGAAAATGTATCTTTCAGTGATTTTCCAGTGTCCATGTGACTGCACCGTTTGTATAGGGATTGATCATTTAAATTGTCATCCATATTTTCCTTGAAATAAGCACGAGGACAGAGGTCCAAAAAAATTCCTAAAAGGGTAACCTGGTTTGTACCAGAATTAATTTTAAGTTAGCCATTTTGCCTGTGCCAAAAAATATAATATCATATAGGATTCATGAATCAAAGTTTCATACTAACTGGAGTTTTTTGATCAACACCCTCCTTTTATATTGAAGTCAGGATTTGAGGTACAATTAGTTGTTCTCAGTGATGTTGCAGGGGTAAAAGAACCAAAATTTGAGATAAGGTCTCCTGGCTCTGATCCAGTGCCCTTTTCCAACTAAATTGATTTCCAGCTAGTTGACTTGTTTGTAAGTAAACCTAAATGCTTCTCTATGTGATGTGGCTTTATAATTTGGAGGTTAAGATCTAATATCTTAAACATATACTGCTGTAAATAGTTTTATAATGGTGCATGAAGCACAGTTAGATCAAGTGGTAGTGTGGTGAGTGATGTGGAAATTCAGTCCAATCATCTGGAGAGGATTTAATTTTTTTTTTTTTAATTTTTAAATTTTAGGTTAGCCAAGTGATGGTCAAATCACTTTACATAGAGTCACAGTTTTCTCAAATGTTAGGCAAATAAAATCATAAATAACTTGGTTCTAGATAATTTTGATATAAGTAGAATGGCCTCACTGTTGATGTGTCCTTTTTATTTTTTCTCTCTTCCCTTTGTTGGGGTCCACATTTTAAAGCCCTTTCTTATTCTGAAAACAGAATCTTGAAAATTTGAGTAGATTTTATTTATCCCACAAGTCTGTGCTCTACTTACAAAGCCAAAAATCCTGGCTTTCACTTTGACTTCTAAACCCCTAGTTCCTGTGTAGACCACAACTTTCCCTCAGATCCTGTTCAGTTCAGTTCAGTTCAGTCACTCAGTCGTGTCTGACTCTTTGCAACCCCATGGACTGCAGCATGTGAGGCCTCCCTGTCTATCACCAGCTCCCAGAGTTTACGAAAACTCATATCCATTGAGTCGGTGATGCCATCCAACCATCTCATCCTCTGTTGTCCCCTTCTCCTCCCACCTTCAATCTTTCCCAGCATCAGGGTCTTTTCCAATGAGTTAATTCTTCATCAGGTGGCCAAAGTATTGGAGTTTCAGCTTCAGCATCAGTACAGCAGAGACCAATGCCCTGGAGACTGATGGCAAAGTCCTCTTTGAAAAAGATACTTTCAGATTTCAGCTATACTGTTCATCTGTCAAATCTGGACTGATTGCCTCTAAGATGAGGCATAAGATCGTTCACTTGAAGTGTAAGTTTTATCTCCCTTTTGTATATTTGTTCTTGTGATTTATATAATGCTCATTTTGTAACGGGTAAAGATAGATCAGTTTCCACCAAATTGATACTTCCTCTTCAATATTTTGCTTTCCTGGAGGCTCAGCTGGTAAAGAATCTACCTACAATGCAGGAGACACTGGTTCCATTCCTGGGTTGCCACAATCCCCTGGAGAAGGGAACAACTACCCACTCCAGTATTATGGCTTGGAAAATTCCATGGACTGTATAGTCCATGGGGTCTCAAAGAGTCAGACCCGACTAAGTGACTTTCACTTTCACTTCACTTCCGTAGTGTAGCATCATTGCTGGGTAAGACTGTTTAGTCAGCCACTGCATTTTCTAGCCCTCTTTGCATGTAGATGAAGCTAAACACCTGATTGTTATCAGTGGAATGTAAGTGGAAGCGATGTGGGTCACATCTGGGGGCAGGGCGGCTAAGATGTAGTTGTGCCTTTTCTTCCTTTAGGCTGTAAGGGATAACAAAAGGGAAGGAGCCTGGGCCTCTGAATGACTGCTTGGAGGGAAGCTGCCTGCTAATGAACACACATATTGCTCTATTAAGTTAGCCCCAAAACAGATTGTTCCCATGGTAAGGGTTATTTGTTACCATAGCCAGCCTCATCTTGACTAGTATGGTAACTCATGATGTAAAGGTGAGGTTAAGAAAGAAGATCTACAGTTAGAATGTATGTTGGACCATATGTTCCATGGTTGTATAAGTTTTATGTTTTGCCTCTCCTTCTCTCTACCTTTCTCCTTTGTACTCTCCTTTGCTGATGCTAATTGATCCTACTCTTAGAAATACTGGTGAGGTGTGGTTCAGTTCAGTCACTCAGTTGTGTTCGACTCTTTGCAACCCCATGAACTTCAGCACGCCAGGCCTTCCTGTCCATTGCCAACTCCCGGAGTTCACTCAGACTCACGTCCATCGAGTCAGTGATGCCATCCAGCCATCTCATCCTCTGTCGTCCCCTTCTCCTCCTGCCCCCAATCCCTCCCAGCATCAGAGTCTTTTCCAATGAGTCAACTCTTCGCATGAGGTGGCCGAAGTACTGGAGTTTCAGCTTTAGCGTCATTCCTTCCACTGAAATCCCAGGGCTAATCTCCTTCAGAATGGACTGGTTGGATCTCCTTGCAGTCCAAGGGACTCTCAAGAGTCTTCTCCAACACCACAGTTCAAAAGCATCAATTCTTCGGTGCTCAGCCTTCTTCACAGTCCAACTCTCACATCCATACATGACCACTGGAAAAACTATAGCCTTGACTAGACGGACCTTTGTTGGCAAAGTAATGTCTCTGCTTTTAAATATGGTATCTAGGTTGGTCATAACTTTCCTTCCAAGGAGTAAGCGTCTTTTAATTTCATGGCTGCAGTCACCATCTGCAGTGATTTTGGAGCCCCCCAAAATAAAGTCTGACACTGTTTCCACTGTTTCCCCACCTATTTCCCATGAAGTGATGGGACCAGATGCCATGATCTTCATTTTCTGAATGTTGAGCTTTAAGCCAACTTTTCACTCTCCACTTTCGCTTTCATCAAGAGGCTTTTTAGTTCCTCTTCACCTTCTGCCATAAGGGTGGTGTCATCTGCATCTCTGAGGTTATTGATATTTCTCCCAGCAATCTTGATTCCAGCTTGTGCTTCTTGCCGCCCATCATTTCTCATGATGTACTCTGCATATAAGTTAAATAAGCAGGGTGACAATATACAGCCTTGACATACTCCTTTTCCTATTTGGAACCAGTCTGTTGTTCCATGTCCAGTTCTAACTGTTGCTTCCTGACCTGCATATAGGTTTCTCAAGAGGCAGGTCAGGTGGTCTGGTATTCCCATCTCTTTCAGAATCTCCACAGTTTATTGTGATCCACACAGTCAAAGGCTTTGGCATAGTCAATAAAGAAGAAACAGATGTTTTTCTGGAACTCTCTTGCTTTTTCGATGATCCAGCAGATGTTGGCAATTTGATCTCTGGTTCCTCTGCCTTTTCTAAAACCAGCTTGAACATCTGGAAGTTCATGGTTCACGTATTGCTGAAGCCTGGCTTGGAGAATTTTGAGCATTACTTTACTAGCGTGTGAGATGAGTGCAATTGTGCGGTAGTTTGAGCATTCTTTGGCATTGCCTTTCTTTGGGATTGGAATGAAAACTGACCTATTCCAGTCCTGTGGCCACTGCTGAGTTTTCCAAATTTGCTGGCATATTGAGTGCAGCACTTTCACAGCATCACCTTTCAAGATTTGAAATAGCTCAACTGGAATGCCATCACCTCCACTAGCTTTGTTCGTAATGATACTTTCTAAGGCCCACTGGACTTCACATTCCAAGATGTCTGGCTGTAGGTAAGTGATCAAACCATCATGATTATCTTGGTTGTGAAGATCTTTTTTGTACAGTTCTTCTGTGTATTCTTGCCACCTCTTCTTAATATCTTCTGCTTCTGTTAGGTCCATATCATTTCTATCCTTTATTGAGCCCATCTTTGCATGAAATGTTCCCTTGGTATCTCTAATTTTCTTGAAGAGATCTCTAGTCTTTCTCATTCTGTTGAGTTACTGGTGAGGTAACTCTGAGCAAATTAGAAAATGACACTCTTGTCCTCAAGATGTTCTGTTGCTACTTATCTAAATATTGTCATAAAAACTGAACAAATCTTTAATAACCACAAGGTGATTAGTTCATGTTCTCTGGAATTCTGAAAATCAAGAAGCAGCTCTGCTGGTGACCCTCAGGTCCACTAGAACAGAAGCATAGAAAGTTTCTGTGAGACAGAACACTGGGAGAACTGAAGTAGTCCCACTGGTAGGGCTAACCCAGGGCAGGATCTTGGGGTCCTCTACCTCCCACATCTGGTGTATCCCTGACCTGAAGCTACTCAAGACCCCCACTTTGGAACCCAGTGCTCCTAAGATCACCTGCTTCCCTTTCAAAAATGCATTTTCTGTATCCTATTTCCCTGGGGTCCCTGATACTCTCCATTTCCTAGAGTGCACTATAGAGGTAATTTAACAAACCAATTCTTTTGTGTGTGTGTGTTAGCGAGCTACTGTGTGATCCCTTCTATGTAACAGATCTGAAGGAATGAACCACCCGATGGTAGAGCTGATCTACTCTAGAGAGTAGTTTTCTCAGTCCAAGACTCTGTTCTCAATACTAAGTGTTCTGAAACACAAATGTATCTGAATCTGATATAAACCAGAATGCCCATTTCCAGTTTACCTGGAGATGTGTCAGGAGAATTCCACCCCAATGTGGAGATAAGCTCATTGTTGCCTGGTGAGCATAGAATTGGGGCAAGAAGAGTAGATTGTTTCATTGAAAATTTCCATCATACTTTGGCAGCCTGTGAACTGTTCTGTTCTCTAAGGACTTGGGTCCTTAACTAGAATCAGAGCAGCTATTCCCTGCTGCTGCTAAGTCACTTCAGTCGTGTCTGACTCTGTGCGACCCCATAGATGGCAGCCCACCAGGCTCCCCCGTCCCTGGGATTCTCCAGGCAAGAACACTGGAGTGGGTTGCCATTTCCTTCTCCAGTGCATGAAAGTGAAAGTGAAGTCGCTCAGTCGTGTCCGACTCTAGCAACCCCATGGACTGCAGCCTGCCAGGCTCCTCCATCCATGGGCTTTTCCAGGCAAGAGTACTGGACTGGGGCGCCATTGCCTTCTCCGAGCCATTCCCTGAGCCCGTGCCTAAAGTGTTTCCCACCTGGTGGCCCCTTATCTAGAGTACCTTTCTCTAAACTCTGTATTGTTTTAACTGCGTATCGTGAACCAGCTGGGTTTGGATCCTGGTTCTACCATTTGTTACTAGCTGTGATTTTCGGCAGTTACCCTGTCTGCACTTAGATTTTTTCACTTGTTCTAAGTGGAGAATAGTACCAGCATCACAGGATTCTTGTGATAATTAATTTAGATGATTTATTACCCTCTCATTTTATTACTATTTAAATATTTATGTTAATAATAACCATACAGTGAGTGGAGCTTTGGAAGAATCTAGTCCAGCTACTCATTTAGTACAAAAATTCTTTCATAATATTTCAAATATCTTGCAGGTTATCTCTATATGCTGCAGTTTGATTGGCTGTTTTCCAATGATTAATATGAAGTTGACTTGATCTCACTAATAAACTCATTCCTAAGCATATTGTTGAATGGGTTGCCCATAGAGAGGTTTCTTAAAGCCAACAAATCCAACTGATCATCTTTTTGAGTAGTTTTTTTTCCCCAAAATACATATGCTTAGGCCCTACTTTAAATATCCCAGAGTATAATCTTTGAGTGTTACATATGTAGATGAGTGCTTTCAGTGTCCCTTGGGGGATTTAAGATGTCTATCCAGTTAACTGCCACTGCGTTAACTCCATCCATGGTGTATGGGCTCCCAATAGTCTCATTTGTTGTCTCTCCCTAGGCTCCAGTGTTCTCTACTTAGTTTGTTTGAGTTAGGCTATACTTTAGTAAGGAACCCTCAAATCTCAATGGCTTATCTCAACAGATGTTTATTTCTAGGTCATATAAAATCTTATGCTCATTGATGGGAGCTCTTTTTTTATCCAATTACAAAGGGATCCAAGCTTCCTCCCTCCCATGCCACTAAATATCAACATATAGCTTCCCAGGTTTCCACGCCAGGGGAAGAGAGAGCTGGAGGGGCATATTAGCTCTTCAAAGCTTCCTCCTGGAAATGAAACATGTCACTTTTGCTTATGGTCCATTGGCCAGAATTAGTAATGTGACTCTCCCCTGATGCATGGGACACTGTGGAAACTGGATGCATCAAGTCTTTATCACAGACCTCTTGTGTAATTATCTCTTACTGTAGATCTTCATAGTACTTATCATTACCCAGTATATTAAATATGCATTTTTATTGTTTATTTCTTGTTCTTACCACATAGATCTCAAGCTCTTTGAGATTACATACTTTCTTTCAGTGCTCTATTTCCAGTGCCTACAATGGCACCTAATAAGTTTGTAGAGACTCAATAAACATTTGGTGACTAAATGAGCAGTGACTCTAGACACACGGATGAAGCCCCAGAAGTATATTATGGGATTTTATTGTATGTCAGTGTGTTTTATAGATTGTGCTCTTTTCTAGGAGCTCATTTAAATGTTATTGAATCCAGTGAAAGATTAAAGAATAATAGGCTAATTAAGAAGAGAACATTGCTTGTGAATCCCCACTGTTGCTCATGAAGGGCATCTACCTCTTGGCTGAACTCTCCTAGAGTGATCAGCCCAGGAAAGGGCAAATGGAGTCAGCAAAGAAAGATGCTTTCTGAGGTTCCGCTGATAAAGCCAATAATAGATTTGAGTTGACAAAGCAGAAGGTGACATCACTGTAGGCCACTGTCCAGCTTTTCTTTGCTGAGCCTATGGAATTTGTGCAAGACTAGTCTGTTGAAACTTTATAACCCTCATAAAATGGGAAAACTTTCTGCAGCACATGCTTCTTGTTGTTTTGAATACAGCACAACTCAATTAAAATAAGGTTTGTTATTAAAGTTGTATTACATAGTGATTAAGGCATGAGCTCTGGAATCAGACAGCTTTGGGTTTGAACCCTAGTCTACCACTTGCTGGCTTAAAACTTCTGAGGCTTCATCTGTAAAATGTGGCTAGTAATTCCTACTCTCTTGAATTGTAATGAAATGTAAATTGAATACACTGAAACTGTTTTTAAGGAGCTTAGGCTAGTAGAAGACCTGGCACATTGTAAATGGAAGTAATTATTATCACATTTCATGATTTGATCATGTTTTCTGTACAGGCAGGCTGCCATCGTAATGGTGGTTATGAAGGGTAAGGCAGCACAGATGGGCTCCCCTTGGTAGATCACCCCTTGGCCTTCTGAGGCTGTCTGTATGGCAGGCCTCCAGATCATAGCCACAGTAGCCTGGCCATGCACCTGAGCTCCATCAGCATCTTGCCCTCCTTCTGTGCACTCAGCATTTCTGTTATCCAGAATGCGGAAGATCCAAGTGGACTGCTTCATCACCATTTGATGCTCTCCTGTCACACCTCATCTCATCAGTATTTAGCTTAAGCTCCCAACTATGGTCCAATCAGATTTCTCTCAACACAGAATGACCAGGCAGTAGCAGCTTAAACAGAAATAACCATTAAGACTATTTTCCATTACAGGGCTTCCCTATAGCTCAAATGGTAAAGAATCTGCCTGCAATGCAAGAGACCAGGGTTCAATCCCTGGGTTGGGAAGTTCCTCTGGAGAAAGGAATGGCAATCCACTCCAGTATTCTTCCCTGGAGAATTCCATGGACAGACAAGCCTGACAGGTTGCAGTCCGTGGGCTCGCAGAGTCGGACACGACTAAGCAAGTAGCACATGCACACAATGAACACACATACACTTTCCTTTAAAAGGGATGAATTCATGGCAGACTTGGAATGTTGCAGATGCCTCTTCCTCATTTCTCAAAGCATGACTCTACACAAAAAAGATTCACCTCTCTGATTTGTTTTTATGGGAAACTATATTTGAAATAACATTGGGGGCAAGGTTTAGCCACCTTCTCACCATTATAAACATGAAACCTCCCCTTTAGAATTAGACAGACAAACCCTTGAGGGTTTCTTATATAAAATGCTTCAGATGATGGCCATTTCTTTCAAAAATCACTTCCATTTTTTTTTTTATATACTTTCAGTTATCCTAAGTGGGGAGGAAACTTTGACATTCTTCCACTCCAGGGCAGTCTCTTGTCTGCCTGGTCCCCTAGAAGCAGGCAGACTGGCATCAGGCAGGGGCAGGATTTGTGCAGTATTTCTGTCCCCATCTAGGGAGGTTTCTTACAATATCTTGCTTACTTGGTAAATTTTGCTTTATCTTCTTTGTCCAACATTTTCATGATTTCAAAAATAATTGTTCATTAGCCCACTCCAGAAATCCACACAGGGTATTTCACAATAATATTTAAGCACTGACAAAGTGCTTAAAATAGTATGTATTTTAATCATTCTTTAAAGGAGACAAGATTAGGGTTGACCCTTCAAATACTTAATTCTTACCTCTGATTTGAATGAGCACTCATGCTTCTATTTTTTTCAAGATATTTAAAATAGATTATTGTAGAAAATTTCAAAGATACATTGGAGAGAATAGTATAATGAATTTCCAAATATAGAGCTACAAAATTTAACAGTACCATTTTTATCATGTTTCACCTAATTTTGGGGGGAGCATTTGAAAATTAAGTCACAGCCACCAATATGTTTCCTCTCCTAAATACTTCAGTGTGCTCTCTAAAACTAGGAACTTTTCTTATGTAACCACAGGACCACTGTTACATCTAATGCCCAGTTCATATTTAAATTTCTTTAAGAATCCTCTACATTTTTTCAGTTGGTCACTTTTAATTAGCCAATGAACAAATATCCCTCTTCTATTTTTCAGTTATACTAACTGTAATAAGAACATGAAACAGTGGAAACTTCCCTTGGTTAGTGTTTTATATGATGATTAGATATATTTTCTTTTTTCCCAATATTTAATATGAAAATTTTCAAGCATACAGACTAATAATACAGAACAATTGAAAGAATTCTTCAGCGCATACCTGTTTACATGGTCTTATTTTAAATTCTTTCCCTACCTTTTTATTGTGACTGGGACTTGATAGTCTTTATACCTCAGATTCAGTGAGAAAGTGAGTATTCTGTGACTCCTTTTTAGGTGGAAGCCTTATATAATGTTTGTAAAGCAGATGGATAATATGCTGATTACTTTGCATGGTTTATAAATCTTGAGGGTATCTTCTTCTCCAACTGGGTAGCCTATGCCAACCTATAAATATTCTTAAGCCTGGCTTTCAGTTGGCAGTATTTTTCTGGGGCATCCCCAGAGAGCCAGGTGCTGTGCTGTTGACAGCGGCATCACCATTGCGGGTTAAGTGAGAAAAGAACAAGCCATCCCATCTAATAATGAAGCAATTGGAACAGGCAGTGTGTTTACACCTTATGCAGTGTCAGTTGTATTTCAACAGTATCCAAAAATATCATGGAAAGGTACTTAGAAAAGAGAAAAACAAATCTGGTTTTTTAAATGTCTATCTGAGGGTTGCTGCTGTTGCTATGGAGATCAGAGAAGCAGATTTTCATGGCTTTACCACACTGAGCTTGCTTTTGAACAGATTCATGAGACTTATGAGCCTTTTTTCCTCCTATTCTAGGTGGTTTTGTTAGACATAACTTCGCCTGAATAACATTAACATACCGTTTGTGTGAAAGCACGTTAGATGCTAATGCTTGGAGTTGTTTTTAGCAGAACAGTTTAACAATACCAGATTCATTTTTCATCTGCATGTTTTTAAATAGACTCATTCTCCTAATCAGTGTTAACATAGAGCTCAGCTTGGAGCATAAGGAAATGTTAGTTTAATATTTTAGTGCCATCTGCTGTAAGTTTCATGGCGTTCTACCCCATCTGGTTTATTTGCAGCTATTCCTCCCCTCCTTTTTTTTTAGTCTTAGTAGAACGCAGCAAATCTCTTTCCAAATCTTTTGTAATATTTGGCCCTGTTCCTTCCTACTGATCACTGGCTGAGGCTTTCGTCAGAGGAATATGTTCCCTTGGCTCTGGGTGTTCATTTCCTGAAGACTTCGGTTTCGATTTAGTGGGATATGCGTGTGCATGCTTTCATATATGTGTGATAATGATCAAGCAGTTAACACATTCATAGACTTCTTTGCTTTATCTCAAATGATAGTTTGACTGTTGATGAGTGAATATTTGTAAATTCAGCAGCATCACTAGGTAAATAATTATTGAAAGCCTATTAACATGCCAGGCTTTTTCCTAGGCACAGTGAGGGTCAGGGGGAGAGTGGCAAACAAAGCAGATGCCCTGCTCCCGTGGAGTTCAGTTAGTGGAGGAGTCTAACAATATACAAGGAAACACATACTATAGTATCACATATTATAGTATAGTGATAAGTGCTGTGAATTAAAAAATAAAGCAGGCTAAGGGGAGCTGCTTTAAATAGGATGGTCAAAGATAGATGATAGAATTAAAATATTGCAATGAACACCTCTAACCTTAAGGTCACTAACAAGGACAACAAATGCGCCCTTCAGCCCTGTGCCTTGAGGGTCTTGTTAAAGTCAACTTATTGTTAATCAGTCATCTTTTAACATTAAGCAGAAACATTACACAGATGAAAAAACCTGTCCTTTAAGAGCTGTCAGACAGTTTGTGCTGTTGCTCTGGAACTTGGTGGACCTAGGATTTTATTTAGGTGAGCTGTAATTCAGCACATGATTAGAGCTCCCATATGTGTCTAATTCTCTGCTAGGTTCTGTGGGGACACCTGAGGACTTTAAGTCAGAACCTGCTCTCCAGAAGTAGCTTTTAAGTGAATATTCCACTAACCCTCAACCCATCCAGGGGTTAGAATAAATACAAATGGAAATGTAAATAATAGCACCACGTACCGTTATGATTAATTCTCACTACAAATACTGTCAGTTTTAAGTTCAATATTGGGTGTCAGAGGAGGGAAAAGTGTGAAGATATCCAGTGCACTTCTCTGTACCTACCCTCTTTAAAGATCGGTTTGCACCAAAGCATTGAGCACATGGAGATTGCTAATATTCCTGTCATTAGAAACAAAGGATTTTCTCAATTACGTAATTAGAGCAATGAACAACCCAGGTGGATTCCGGTGTACGTATTCTATGTGTTTGCTCACACATGTTAATCTACTGACACATTCAAGTGCGCATTCATTCATTAAGAATCAAATCTCTGGCACCTACTGCATGGTTGCGACGGGGCTGTGTCTGGACAAAGATAATAACAGTCTTTGCCCATGAGGCATTTGTAAGGACAGACAAATATACAAATTAATGCAATAAAGTGTTATAGGAGTAATAAAAGCCATACCTTTCCTAGCTCTCTCTATGTTACTGATTTACATTGCCATGATTGAGATGTTGTATGAGTACTCTGACCTTCCTGGCCTGGTTTTCCAATATCTTAAAAAATCTGGGGCACGGAAAAGTATTAGTAGAATAATGATTCCTATCCCTTTTTTACCTTGAGGAGAAAGATTGAATTGTCTGAAGTGATGACAGTATTTGTTTTGGCTTACTGTGAAATGAGCCACATAAGTAGAATTGTTGATTCAATAGCTTGAATACCATCACTAGATGCTGTAGTGATAGTACACCAGTGGGAGTTGAACAAACGGTAAAAATGTATTTTCTCTCTGTTTTTCTGTTTATACAGTGTACTTGAAGTCACTGGATAAGTTCAGAGACTCATTAGCCTTCTGTATAATTAGATAAAAATGCTTACCTCAGTAGAGGCTGATCCCAGGGTAGCTGCAAAGTGAGGTGGGTTGGTGCTGTGTTCATTCCTAAGGATGCACAGCTCCTCTGCCCTATGCCTGGGAGCTTGTGGTAGGCTGCATGAAAGCAAAAGTAAAATTGATTTTGGGAACAGGGGGAAGCTGTTGAATGACTAATTTATCATCCACTCTCTGGGGTGCTTTTAATAAGCTTTTTCTGTGTATAAAGGAGAATTTAAAGTCCATTCTATTACCCTTACTGTATATAAAATTTTCATCCAGTTGAGTACTACTTTTCAAAGCCAAGGAAGTGTTTGTTTGGCTAACTAAAAACTATAAATGCTGCTTTTTGCTGAGTGTTTATATTGATGGTCCAGGTTTCTGATTACTCACTTCTCCTCCCATCCCCCGATCCAATATGTTCAGTTGGCATCAAAATGGTATTTTTATGGTCTTTGGTGCAACCTTTGTGAGAGGTGGATTTTCCTCCTGATCTTTGTGTCAGGGAAAGTCAGTAGTAGCAGCAGCTGCAGAAGGTCAAACTCCAGGAATAACATTGGCTCTTTCCAGATGGTTTTCTCTTCTCTCTTCCCTCTCACTAACTGGCAGCTTGATTTTTTCTATAATTTCCTTTTAGCTTCCCAGATGGTGTGGTGATAAAGAATTCGCCTGTTAATGCAGGAGATGTGGAGGCCCAGGCTCAATCCCTGGGTCTAGAAGATTCCCTGGAGTAGGAAATGGCAACCCTCTCCCTTATTCTTGCCTGGAAAATTCCATGGGGTTGCAAAAAGTAGCAGACAACTCAGCACACAGACATAATTTCCTTTACTTCTGTGCTGTCTACACAGGACAATTCTGAATTCAAAAAAGAAAAACCTGGCCATCACTTTATTCTATTGTAGGGTCATCCTGTCAATGGAAACAAGGACTAGTGTGTAGATGCTATTGACTCGAGGCCTTTGGAGTTCTAAAAGCTGACTTTTAGGTGCCAGCAGGTTTTCAAAGGTCTGACTATTTCTTCCCCTGATGGCAGACCATATTGTGCCTACTGCTTTTTCATTCCATCTTCAAAAGGCATAAGGAGTAGTTTGCTGAGTGGGAACATTGTTAAATATTGGATGGGATTTTTGAGTAATGTTGTTTAATCTCAATAGATCTCTGAACCTCACAGAAATTTGACTATTTGAAGGTTGTTCATAAAAGAATTAGAATTCTTGAATTTTTATGATGGGACCATGATATGGTCTGAATATTTGTGTTCCTCTCCAAAATAAATTCCTATGTTGAAATACTAATTCCCAAAGATTATGAGGTGAAGTTTTTGAGAAATGCTTAAGAAACCATTGCCTATCCAAAGTCATGAAGATTTACTCTTGTGTTTTCTTCTAAGAGTTTTATATTTTTGGCTCTTACATTTAAGTCCTTGATGCATTTTGAGTTAATTTTTTATTTAGTGTGAGATAGGAGTCTGACTTCATTCTTTTGTATGTGGATATCCAGTGGAGGTGATGAAATTCCAAATGAGCTATTTCAAATCCTAAAAGATTATTGCTGTGAAAGTACTTCACTCAATATGCAAGCAAATTTGGAAAACTCAGCAGTGGCCACAGGACTGGAAAAGGTCAGATTTTGTTCCAATCCCAAAGAGAGGCCAAAGAATGTTCAAACTGCCATACAGTTGTGCTCATTTCACATGCTAGCAAGGTAATGCTCAAAATCCTTCAAGCTAGGCTTAATAGTACATGAACTGAGAACTTCCAGATGTACAAGCTAGATTTAGAAAAGGCAGAGGAACCAGAGATCAAATTGCCAACATTCATTGAATCACAGGAAAAACAAGGGAATTAAAAAAAAATCTACTTTTGCTTCATTGACTATGCTAAAGCCTTTTACTATGTGGATCACAGCAAACTGTGGAAAATTCTTCAAGAGATGGGAATACCAGACCACGTTACCTGCCTCCTGAGAAACCTATATAAAGGACAAGAAGCAACAGACTGGACATGGAACAACAGGCTGGTTCAAAATAGGGAAAGGAGTACGTCAAGTCTGTACTGTATATTGCCACCCTGCTTATTTAACTTGTACGCAAAGTACATCATGCAAAATGCTGAGGTAGATGGCTCAGAAGCTGGAATCAAGATTGCTGGGAGAAATATTAACAACCTCAGATATACAGATGATACCACTCTAATGGCAGAAAGTGAAGAAAAACTAAAGAGCCTCTTGATGATAGTGAAAGAGGAGAGTGAAAAAGCCATCTTAAAGCTCAACATTTAAAAAATGAAAATCATGTCATCTGGTCCCGTTACTTCATGACAAATAGATGGGGGAAAAGTGGAAACAATGATAGATTTTCTTTTGGGGGGCTCCAAAATCACTGTGGATGGTGACTGGAGCCATGAAATTAAAAGACACTTGCTCCTTGGAAGAAAAGCTATGACCAACCTAGACAGCATATTAAAAAGCAGAGACATTACTTTGCCAACAAAGATCCTTCTAGTCAAAGCTATGGTTTTTCCAGTAGTCATGTACAGTTGTGAGAGTTGGACCATAAAGAAGGCTGAGTGCCGAAGAATTGATGTTTTCCAATTGTGCTGGAGAAGACTCTTGAGAGTCCCTTGGACAGCAAGGAGATCAAACTAGTCAATCTTAAAGGAAATCAACTCTGAATATTCATTGGAAGGACTGATGCTGAAGTGGAAGCTACAATACTTTGGCCACCTGATGCAAAGAGCCAACTCATTGGAAAAGACCCTAATGCTGGGAAAGATTGAGGACAGGAGAAGGGGGCAGCAGAGGATTAAAAGGTTGGATGTTAAAGCGTTTGTCTACAATGCAGGAGACCTGGGTTCGATCCCTGGGTTGGGAAGATCCACTGGAGAATATAATGGCAATCCACTCCAGTACCATTGCCTGGAACATCCCATGGACAGAGGAGCCTGGTAGGCTATAGTCCATGGGGTCACAAAGAGTCGGACATGACTGAGCAACTTCACTTTCACTAGCATCACTGACTTAATCAATAGACATGAGTTTGGGCAAACTCTGGGATATAATGAAGGACAGGGAAGCCTGGCATGCTACTGTTCATAGGGTCGCAAAGAGTTGAATACAACTTACTGACTGAACAACAGCATCCAGTTGTTCAGGAATCATTTGTTAAAAAGACAGTTTTCCTTTGAAACATCTTCTTATCCTTGTCAGAAAATAATTGAAAACTTCCCTGGTGGTACAGTGAATAAGACTCTGCCTGCCAATGCAGAGGACATGGGTTCAATTCCTGGCCCAGGAAAATTCCATATACCACAGAGCAACTAAGCCCATGCACTGCAGCTACTGAGGCTGCATGCTGTAACTACTGAAGACCATGGACCTGGAGCCTGTGCTCCTCAATAAGGGAAGCCACCGCAGTGAAAAGCCCAAGCACTGCAACTAAGGATAGCCCCTACTCACCACACTAGATAAAGCCTGCTCACAGCAACAAAAATCCAGTGCAGCAACGAAGATCCAGCGCAACTAAAAATAAATTTAAAAATTATTTAAAAAGAACAGTTGACCATAAATGTGGGACTTTATTTCTAGATTATCAGTTATATCCCATTGATCTATATGTCTAGCCTTATGCTAGTACCATACTATTTTGATTAATGTAGCTCTGGATAGGGCTTCCCTGGAGGCTTAGATGGTAAAAAATCTGCCTGCAAAGTGGGAGACCTGGATTTGATCCCTGGGTTGGGAAGATCTCTGGGAGGAGAGCATGGCAACCCACTCCAGTATTCTTGCCTGGAGAATCCCCATGAACAGAGGAGCCTGGTGGGCTACAGTCCATGGGTCTCAAAGAGTCAGATATGACTGAGCCACAAAGCATTGCACAGCTCTGTCTAAGTGAAATCTAGAAGTGTAAGCCTTCTAACCTTTTCTTTTTCAATATTGGTTTAGCTGTTCTGGGTCCTTTGCATTTCCATATGAGTTTTAGAGTCAACTGAAAAGCAGAAATTGATAAAGGTTTCTTGGATTTTGATAGGGATCGCTTGATAGGGATTGTGTTGAATTTGTAGTTTGGAGAATATTGCCATGTTAACAGTATTAAGACTTTTAATTCATGAACATGGGCTATCTTTCCATTTAATTATAATGGAAAATAACTGTTAACAATTTAATTTCAACAATTGTCAATAATTTAACAATTTAGTTTCAACAATTAAATTGTTTTTTAATTATCTTTGCATAAATCTTGCACTTATTTTATTAACTTTATCCCTAATTACTTTATTCTTTTGATGCTTAGTATAGCACCACTCATTAGTTTTTAAATATAGTTTTATTGAAACAGCGTACTGAATTGCTTACATATTGTCTTTGGCTTTTTTGCTACAAGGGCAGAGAGGAGAGGTTGTCACTGAGACCATGTGACCCACAAAGTCTAAAGTATGTACTCTTTGGTCCTTTACAGAAGAAGTTTGCTAATCTTTGTCTTAGAATATAATTCAGTTTTGGAAAATGCCACTTCTCCTCTTTTTCTCCCTCAGAGATGCTATGTGGTAAAATGGAAGAAAACTCAGAGTTCTTTTATTTAATGTTATGTGTGTGTGCGTGTCCTCAGTTGCTCATGCAAATTATATTAGATGGAATGAGTTGTGGGGTTAGTGAGAGCTGGGTCCAGTACTGAGCCATCACTTTCTATTTGGTCTCTCTGAAATTCTGTCTCTCCTTGAAATTTTAGTATGCTTTTCTTAAGAGGGCAGAAAGTGACTTACTAATGTCATATGTTATAGCATATGTCAAGAACTGGGCCCAGAACTCTATAAACTGCTACCCTTTTGTCCGTTTTCATTTCCAGTGATTGGAAGTTAAATTCTTGTGTGTGTGTCTGTGTGTGTACTCAGTCGCTCAGTTGTGTCCGACTCTTTGCAATTCCATGAACTGTAGCCTGCCAGGCTCCTCTGTCACAGGATTATCCAGGCAAGTATACTGGGATAGGTTGCCATTTCCTCCTCCAAGCAATCTTCCCAAGCCTGGAATCGAACCTGCATCTCTTGCATCTCCTGCATTGGCAGGTGGATTCTTTACCACTGTGCCACCCGGGAAGCCCATTAAATTCTTACCAGGAGATATAAGCTAAAAGTAGCTTTCTCCCTATTTCCCTCACTAAGTTCTTAATATCAACTTGCTGGATGCACCTTTACTACTTATTAAACCATGTTCTTCTTTTTCGTAAAAACTTAAGTGCAGAAAAATATGCTGGTTACTCAATATTTAGGTGATTTTGGAACAAGTTTTGTTTTCCACTTAAGAAAAAGATGTTACCTCCATTTCTTAGGTAATGACATTCTAACCTGGTTCATATACATATAGAACACTTTTATATTAGCCGCAATGAGATGGAAAACATAGCTGTGAGACACCAAAAGTGTATCGCCTGTGGTGTCTATTTGGTTGATATCAATGACAACAGGCTTCCAGCTGGAGAAGATTCAAATGGGTTTCCACTTGCTACTTTATTTGAATCTACTCTAGAAAAACACTGACTGTACCAAAACAGATAAAAATATTACCCAGCAACTCTGGTTGTACAGGTATTAATAAAATAGACTACCACTTACCACTAAAAGTTTCAGAATGCTCCAGAAGCGTGGTTATCTGGAAACAATGATTATCTGAGAAACAAATCTTAAATCTAGTGCTTACAGAAAGATAGAGGACTTTCTCAGTCACAATATATTTTTAGCTTGATTCTTAATGCTTTACAAAAAGTAGGTGTTGTAATCTATTAATAAACTGACAGACTATTATGACTACTCATTCTTTCAGTGGGATGTAATACTAGAAATTATCACTGTTGAGATGTTGTTATCTTTTTCTGGAACCTCGATTTTTTTAAACTTGAATGATCAAAGATCTCAGAATCGAGAATTTCTGGGTTGGAGGGATCTAAAAGTTTATGATTCTTAGTGACAGGAAACTCACTGCTTCCAAGCTTACTTTCCATCTTTAGCTAGTTCTTATTAATATATTTATCTCATATGTTGATGATATTTATTGTGGTTGGAACTTTGGGTAGAAGTACTAGACCTTGCATTTTATTCCTGCTAAACATGATCTTGTTAGGTTAACCCCGTTTTTCTAGTCTGTCAAGATTTGAGAATATTATTTCACTCAGTGCCAAAGAATTGATGCTTTTGAACTGTGGTGTTGAAGACTCTTTAGAGTCCCTTGGACTGCAAGGAGATCCAACCAGTCCATCCTAAAGGAAATCAGTCCTGAATATTCATTGGAGGGACTGATGCTGAAGCTGAAACTCCAATACTTTGGCCACATGATGGGAAGAACTGTCTCATTGGAAAATACCCTGATGCTGGGAAAGATTGAAGGTGAGAGGAGAAGGGAATGACAGAGAACTAGATGGTTGGATGGCATCACGGACTCAATGGACATGAGTTTGAATAAACTCCAGGAGTTGGCAGTAGACAGGGAGCCTGGCATGATGCAGTCCATGGGGTCGCAAAGAGTCAGACGTGACTGAGCGACTGAACAGAACTGAACTGAGCTTTCATTCAGTGCATTTGCCATCTCTGCCAGTTTTTACATTATCTGTAGGTACGATCCCTAGCTTCCTACTTAATGTGGATGGAAGGTTTGGGAGCCCAAATTCTATGATGGGCTATTAGAATATTTTTCAGATTTAAGTTCAATCCTGTAAGCATTTATTCAGCATTTGCTTGGTAATAAACAGTACTCTCAGTTGAGAACTCAATGATTAGGAAGATAGGATGGTGCATGCATGTGTACTCTGTCACTCAGTCATGTGCAACTCTTTGTGACCCAGTTGACTGCAGCCCACCAGGCTCTTTTGCCCATGGAACTTTCCAGGCAAGAATACTAGAATGGACTGCCATTTCCTTCTCCAGGAAATCTTCCCAATCCAGGGATCAAATCCACATCTCCTGCATTGGCAGGCAGATTTTTACCACTGAGCCACCTGGGAAGCCTGAAGGATGGTAGTCTCAAGAAAATCATCACTCTATATAGAGGGAAAGACATCATACAGATAACCACAGTGTACAGTAATGAATAGAATAACAAAGATATGAACATGGAACCAGAGGAGAAGCCAGTAATTACGTGGGGAAATTAATGATGTGTACCAAGATGAGATGATATTTGAACTAATCTTGAAAGAGGATGAGGTGTTTTTGAGAGGAAGGGAGGAGGAGAGTCTGATTGCTATTCATTAGTTAGCATTTATTCACAGCAAAACAAAATGTTGTTTTTCTGAGAACTCTTCCCCTGGGGAACAAGTAGACCAAAAAAAATGAGATTCTACCACGTAACCTAAAGTAACCAACGTAACCTAAACTCGAGATTATCCAGTGGTTACTTCACAGCATTACAGCAGTCATATTCTTTGAGAATAACCAGTTTCATTTAAAAAGTTTCTAGATCATGTATTCCCTGCTTTTTGCCTATTGAGGTTGATGAAGAAGGTCTTACTGATGTAATGTTTCTTAGACTTAGGGTCTAGGAGCCTGGAATAGGAAATCCTGAAAAATTGTTTCTTCATCATCTGTCCTTATTGATCTGAATCTCTGCTTTGTGACAGACCCATCCATCTTGGAGGAACGACTCTTGTCTAGATTACATCCTTTGACTGTTAGGTTATAGTAGCTTCCAGCTTCTTCAGTGAGTATTTAGGACCCCTGAGAATCACAGGAGGGGTTCCATACCTTTGTAGAAATTCAGAAATTTGTTGCTAACAGAATGTGAATTTGTCACTAGGCCTTCTGGCCCTGATCCTAGAATCAGTTCATGTAGCTGTAGTCAACTGCATTTTCCATTAATTCAGCAAGAGACTTTCTCCTTTAAAAAAATGAAACAAAATTACAATAGCCTCTCTTCTTTCACAACAAGACCTAAGAATACACGCACACGCACACACAACTTGTCCCTTTATTAAGTTATGCTATTGACCTTTTAAGTGATATCTTGGCCCTGGGAATGAGCCATCTGAAGACACCACGGTAATTCTGTTGTGGGCCAAGTCATTCATTTAGTTGGAAGTGACCATGCATTTAGCAATGCTCCTGAAGCTTTAAAAGCAAAGTCATTCTACCTGCGGCCTCAGCATAAAGGCACATGACCTTGTCCTCTGCCAGGCAGGTAAATGCAGGTATTAAATTGCTGTTGACAGTGGAAAAGTCGAGAAGTTTAAAACTTAGCTAAACTGTTGGAAACTTCGCTGAATACTTGCTCTGACATCAACTTCACTGTCTAAATCTGTAAATCTCCAGGGAAGCCAAGAATAAAATGAGAGCCCTAAGAAGTAAAATTTTCAAACCACATTAAATTTCTAGTAGCTTGATATTCTTTGTAGATTTTATCATCATTTTAAACTACAGATTTATTCCTGTATTCACTCACTAATGAGCATATCCCTGATAGAGTATAAGCTCTAGAAGGGCGTAAACATTGTCTTATTTGTCATTGTTATATGTTTACCACCTAGCACAGTGTCTTCCTTGACCTGAAGGAGCTTGAGATCCAGTAGAAGAAAACAGTACCTGGTTGCTTCTTCTGCCTTTGCCTTCTGAATCCGTAGTCTGGCATCCTTGATGGTTCTGCATACATAAGCCTAGAGCTGAATGTTCCTGGAGAGTAGTACCCCTAGTGAAGGTTGTTAAGACAAAGTGAATGCTCAGAAGACTCTTCTTGGTGATCCCTTTCCTCCTTGTCAACTCCTATTCGAAGGCAAAAGTGAAAGCAGCATTTATAGACAACATGTCTAGGATGAGAAATAGTGGATGTAACTCGCATGTATTTTCTATCAAACTCTTCTTTGTCAGTTAAACAATAGGGAATTGCACTATGCATACAATCATTCTTTTTACTCATTCAATAAACATTATTAAATGTCTATTATTTACAAGCCTTGTACTAGGTTCCAAATGAAAATAATGAGTAAATAAAATCATGACAAACATATTATCATTTCCTTTCAGGGGGTTCCCTCCTAGGCTGGGGGATAGTGTATTGGTGGATATCAAACTGGAAGGTCGACCAGGGTGGCTCAAAGAATTTACCTGCTTGAAGGAAGTGTACATGGTAGAAACTGAGAGTGCCTCTGGGCTCCATTTCACCACTATTTGGTCACCCTTTAGTTCTTCCACATAAAGAAAGCTTAAGATTACCACTCCCCCGTCCGCCCTATGTCATCATTCTAATGTGTGGTCATTATATATAAGATTTTGGGCCAAGTCAACATATCATTTGAATATTTTTATAGACTCAATCTGTAAAGTGCTAGAATTTTTCTGATATTGCTAGGTAAGTGGATAGATAGATTCTATACAGTTAAATAGAGCCTGTGCTGAAATAATGAAATGTAGGAATCAATAAAGTCAGAAAAGTAAAAGATTATTCTTAATTTATGCGGACAAAGCAGATGGTAAATTCTTTTGTCACTCCCTAAATCCATGAATTCTCTAACTTCCTCTAGTTTATAACAAATAAATCCCAGAGCTGAGTGGTTTACAACAATAGTTTTTCTTCTGCATGTTATATCACAATTTGGCTCTGCTTCAAGGCTATGGTTTCTCCAGTAGTCATGTATGGATGTGAGAGTTGGACTATAAGGAAAGCTGAGCGCCGAAGAATTGATGCTTTTGAACTGTGGTGTTGAGAAGACTCTTGAGTGTCCCTTGGACTGCAAGGAGATCCAGCGAGTCCATCCTAAAAGAGATCTGGCCTGGGTGTTCATCGGAAGGACTGATGTTGAAGCTGAAACTCCAATACTTTGGCCACCTGATGCGAAGAGCTGACTCATTTGAAAAGACCCTGATGCTGGGAAAGATTGAGGGCAGGAGGAGAAGGGGATGACAGAGGATGAGATGTTTAGATGGCATCACCGACTCCATGAACATGGGTTTGGGTGAACTCCGGGAGTTGGTGATGGACAGGAAGGCCTGGTGTGCTGCGGTTCATGGAGTCACAAAGAGTCAGACACGACTGAGCAACTGAACTGAACTGAACTGAAACTTTGGTGGGCTCACCTCCATGTGCTTTTCCATTTTGGAACCCAGGTTAAAAGAGACATGCTGTTCTCCTGGTGTAAGGATGAATGAAGCAAGAGGGCCCCAGCCCAGCCACACTTCACATGAAGTTTCTGCTCAGATATGGAAGATGAATGTTCTCTCACATACCATTAGCTGAAGTGTGCCATATTAACAAGTCTGAAGTCAATGGTTGGATAAGCAAGATGAAAGAAAGGAGAAACAAATAATGTACTGAACAAATAATTACAGACTATGAATCAGCATTAAAACTGTAGTCAGAGTCCTTGGACTTTCTGGCATTCAGCTACATTGCTATAAAAAATAATGTTCTGTTTTGAAAATAACTGAAATTAAAAACATTTTAGTTCAATGTATACTGGGGAGATTTGTGAGGCTTTAACTTATATATAGTGCTAAACATGAAACCTTAAAAGAATCATTACTGTATCAGATCCTTTTGATGCACATGGCAAAACTTTTGGGTTAAGTTCTTTCATAGTTACTAGGACTGATAGTTTTGTAACAAAGCAGAACCCTTCTGATGGGCCTTTAGGGAAAAACTAGGATGACCACCAAAGAACCCTCCCAAGATATAATGTGCAATTTAAGTAAATACGTAAGATGGATAGTGTCACTGTTGCCCTAAATGAGTAAAAATGGAAGGATCTAAGAAACCATTTGTGTTCTGAGCATTATTTGAATAATGTTAACATCAGTGACCATTGTTGACATTAGAATAAAATACTTTCTTGAAATGTATAATTAAGGAATTTAATAAGTTTAAGTCAACATTAATCAAATTTCTGACTAGAAAATGCAGAAATGTCCCATTTCAAACTAAACATTGCAGACAAGTCATCTGTAGGTCATTTCAACAAATGCAGCAATATTAATAATAGAGTCATTTCAAATGAAGGATTTAATTCAAGGTCTAAGAAAATATATTGCTTCTAATAGTCTAATTAGACTATTCCATATTATTTAAGGTATTTTTAATATACTGTCGCTGTGTCAGAGTGAGCAAATTAATCCGATCAGGTCTGAAGACATAAGACACTTTCTGATAAACAATGATAAATGTTGACTGAGCCTACGACTTTCAAAGAGCATACAAATGGATTTAATATGTCTGTGAGAGTGAACAAGCTAAATCTTTTTTTAATCTGGAAACCTCAGTTTCTGCTTAGGCACATAAAATGATTGGCTATTGGTATATGGCAGTAGTTTTCTATTCATGATGAATGTAGGGAATGCACTCCTCAAATGCAGAAATACAGATTAATCATGTTCTTTAATATGATTATATGGATACTTATCAATCAGTGAAAGGCCCCTCTCTGATTTTGTGTTATTTGATTTTACCTCTTCTTTCTGCTGACTCACTCCCATTCCCTTGTCCTTCTCATCATCCATTCTAAAGGGACTAATATATATCCTTGGGTTTGTGTGTATAAACTAGATGTTTGGTATACGTGTTTTGAAATTTAAAAAGTGATGCTGTGCTATTATTCTCATTTTGTTTCTTATATATTCTACTTTAACTGTGTTACATGTGCAACTAGTTAATTTTTTCCAACTGCATCATATCTCATTGTGTACTTCCGTCAGAGTTCACTTCTGCATTCATTCCTTGCTCCCTGATGATGGACTCCTAGGTGGCTTCCAATCCCCCACTCCAATCCCCCACTACACAACACTAATGTAAGTATCCCACATGTGTCTTCTTGTAAACCTATGGCAGAATTTCTATAGTCTATACGTACTGTGAAGGGTTTGCTACTTCATTAGGTATTTGTATATCTCAATTCATACTGTTCATGGGGTTCTCAAGGCAAGAATACTGAAATGGTTTGCCATTCCCTTCTACAGAAGAACTAAAGAAGCCTCTTGGTGAAAGTGCAAGAGGAGAGTGAAAAAGTTGGCTTAAAACTCAGCATTCAAAAAACTAAGATCATGCCATCCAGTCCCATCACTTCATGGCAAATAGATGGGGAAACAGTGGAAACAGTGACAGACTGTTTTCCTTGGGCTCCAAAATCACTGCAGGTGGTGACTGCAGCCATGAAATTCAGCTCAGTTAAGGTATCATTGAACTGAAACTCATTGAATTTCATTGAATTCATTCAGTTGAATTCAATGAGTATCATAGAACGGAAATTCAATTCAGTTCAGATATCAGCCATGATACCTCAGTTCAGTTCAATTCAGTTCAGTCACTCAGTCATGTTCAACTCTTTGTGACCCAATGGATTGCAGCACGCCAGGCTTCCCTGTCCATCACCAACTCCCAGAGCTTGTTCAAACTCACGTCCATTGAGTCAGTGATGCCATCCAACCATCTCATCCTCTGTCATCCCCTTCTCCTCCTGCCTTCAATCTTTCCCAGCATCGGGGTCTTTTCAAATGATTTGGTTCTTCACTTTAGGTGGCCAAAGTATTGGAGCTTCAGCTTCAAAATCAGTCTTTCCAAATAATGTTCAGGACCGATTTCCTTTAGGATGGACTGGTTTGATCTCCTTGCAGTCCAAGGGACTCTTAAGAGTCTTCTCCAACACCACAATTCAAAGGCATCAATTGTTTGACACTCAGTTTTTTTTATGGTCCAATTCTCACATCCATACATGACTACTGGGAAAAAACATATCTTTGACTACTCAGACATGGAAAGGTTTAATTTCCTCTTCCTCTCCCCTCTATTCTTGCTAACATTTGGTATTATCTGAATTTCTAATTCTGATGAATCTGGCAGAAATAAAAGGCTCTTTCTTTTTCTTAATTACAAGTGTGGTTGAGCATCTCTTTATGTACTTGTTAGCTGTTCAGGCTTCCTTATATGTGAATTGGCTAGTTATATTTGATTTTCCATCTTTTTCTTATTTATTCTCTTACTGGTTTAGACCTTTTAGTTAGTCACCTATTTGTTAACTATTGTGCAGTTTGTTGAGCAAAAATTCTTATTTTAATGTAGTCAAATTTTCAGATTTTTCACCTTGTGGTTTCTGCTTTTTGGTTAAAACACATTTTCAAGGCACAAAGTTATTTTATTGCATTATCTTTTACTATCTAGATTTACATTTAATTACTTATCCATTTGTAGTTTAAATATACTATGAGTTAAGAATCTAGCATTCTGTACTTCATGTGTAATGAGTTGATTTTCTTAGCAGAATTTATTGGACAGTTTATCCTACTCCTCAGAACCCATGGTACTACCTTTATCATATATCAAGTTTAAATCTGTGGTTCGGTTCATGAACTCTTGATTCTCTTCCATTGGTTTAATTTTCCATTCTTGTGTCAAAACATTTGTTTTATGGCCATTATAGTTGACTTAGTTTTGATGGTTCTTTATTCTTACATATAAGTTTTATAATAAATTTTTTAGGTTGTTCTAAAATCATACTGGAATTTTTCTTAGAACTGAATTGAACTCATATATTCAACTAGGAGAAAATTGACACTTTATAATCTTAAGTTTTTCATTCATGCACAGAATATGTACCTCCACTTACTTGAGTCTTTTGTTTGTTTATTATTGGATTTTCAATGGAGTCTAAAATTTTTCTGCATAAAGATCTTGTACCTTTTAGGCTAATTCCAGTATTTTCCATTGCTGTTGTAAATTCAACAGTGTATTTTTTGTTGGCTATTGTTGGTATAGAGGAATGCTCTGTGTGTATACCCGTGTGTGTGTGTGTGTGTGTGTGTGTTGGTTACTCAGTCATGTCTGACTCTTTGCCACCCCATGGACTGTAGCCCACCTGGCTCCTCTGTCCTTGGGGTTCTTCAGGCAAGAATACTGGAGAGGGCTGCCATATATACATATATATTTTATATCTGACACATTTGCCAAACTCACGTGCTAGTTCCATATCATGTCTGTTGAATCTTTTGGAATTTCTGTATAGGTGATCAAAATTGTCTTATGCTTAATCATACAAGGAATGCATTTAAACTTTCTCCATTAAGTATGATGTCTGTAATTTCTACATACAGTTATAACAAAGAAATTTTCTTTGATTCCTACTTCTCCAATATTTTTTAGTCATAAATAGGAATTTAAATTTTTTATCCACATCTACTAAGATTATCATGTGATTTTTCTCTTTTGGTCAATTAATGTAGTACATTTAAACTGATAGATTTTCTAAAGTTAAACAGTCTTACATTCCTAAAATAAACTCTGGTTTAATTGCTGTTTTATATAGCATTTTAATATCTGTTGGTTAGCTAACATTTATAAATTTGATATTCATGTCAGTATTAGCAATTACTAACACTTTCAGGGGTCCCCAGTCTCCAGGCTGTGGACTGGTACCTCCTGTAAGATCAGTGGTGGCATTAGATTAGAAATAAAGTGCACTATAAATGCAGTGTCCTTGAATCATCCTGAAAACACTCTCCCCACACACGACCATGGTCCACGAAAAACTCCTCTTCCTTGAAACCAGTCCCTAGAGCCCAAAACTTTGGTGATCTCTGACTTATAGGATATTTACTTTAGGATGTTTATAGGATATTTACTTATAGGATTTTTATAGGATATTTATTATATATAGAATATTTACTTATTTATAGTATATTTCATACCAGGCACTGACCAAGGACTTTGACACACTCACAGATTATGACATATATACTAATTCTTGTCATTCTCATTTTACTGATGAAGAGACTAAGACACAAGGAAGTCAAGTAACATTCCCAAGGCTGCACAGCTAGTCAATGGTGAAGCTGCAGTTGGAGCTCAGAGAACTTGACCCTGGAATCCCTGAACCTACATGCTGTGCTTTACTGCCTCTCATAAATGACTGGAGCCTGCAGTCCTTTCTCTTATACTGCCCTCACTCATCCCATTTTGGAATCAAGATTATACTTGCAACATAAAATTATGTGGATAGTTTTCCCGCTTTGTTTCTGGAACAACTTGCATGAAATAAGCATCATCTAATCTTTGAAAGTATGATAGAAATGAACTGTAAAGCCACCTGGAATCTATGAGTTTCTTTTATGGAGGAAGTCTTTGATTATTATTTCAGTTTCTTTGAAGACTGTTGTTTAGTGTGAAATTTTGTCTCCTTTTTGTACTAATTTTTACTGTATTTCCCCCAAAATATGCATTTTATTCTAGTTTCCGTATAACTGACACATAGTTGCCCATAGTGTTATTTTGTGATCTCTGTTTGTAGCTATTTCTTCTTTGTCATGTTACATTTTATTTATTTTCTTCTTCTTTCTCCTTTTCTTGATCAATCCAGTCTGTTTTACTAATCTTTTCAAATAAGCAGATTTTGGTTTTTCATCTTCCCCATTTTTGTTATTTTCTTCTCTATTTATTGATTTATTTTCATATTATTTCCTTCTCACTTGTTTCTTTGGATTTCTTTCTATTGCTCTTCTAACACTTGAGTTGAAAAATACAACTCATTTATTTTTAGTGCCTTGTTTTCTGACTAATATATTTAAAACTCTCACAAATTTTGACATGTGTTTTTCACTGTCATTCAGATATAATTTTTTATAGTTTCCCTATGATTTTTAATTTTATTACATTTTGGTTAATCTTGAATGTCTATAATGTTGATTCTTTGAGATTTATTAAGGTTTTCATTGTGCCCTGGCAAGTAGTTTATTTTTACAAATGTTTCATGTATGCTTAAAGAAAACAAAATATCTATTCTGTATTGCATATAAAGTTCTCTATTAGTTTGAGCTAAATTGTGATATTTAAATCTTATAAATTTTTGTTAATATTTTGTGTGCTTGATCTATGAGCTTCTGTTCAGGGTTCATTATTCTATGCAGCTTTGATTTTTGATTAATCATTTTACCCCATAGTTTGATCAGTTATGTTTTATTTATTTTGAAATTCTAGCTTGGGCCCCTCATAGTAAGCCTGCTGCTGCTGCTAAGTCACTTCAGTCGTGTCCTACTCTGTGCGACCCCATAGACAGCAGCCCACCAGGCTCCCCTGTCCCTGGGATTCTCCAGGCAAGAACACTGGAGTGGGTTGCCATTTCCTTCTCCAATGCATAAAAGTGAAAAGTGAAATTGAAGATGCTCAGTCGTGTCTGACTCTTCGCGACCCCATGGACTGCAGCCCACCAGGCTCCTCCGTCCATGGGATTTTCCAGGCAAGAGTACTAGAGTGGGGTGCCATTGCCTTCTCCAATAGTAAGCCTAGGGAGTGGCAAAGAGAGTGTTCTTCAGAGTAGAAGGTCTCTGCTGTTATGGTCTGGGCTTGATGTTGCCTCCTTCCCCACCAGCTCACCACTGACCGCCTTTACCCATCACTCAACCAGAGCACCCCCAAATGCCTTTACCTTTCTGGGAGCCTCTCTGTCTCTTCACCCTACAGGGTGGCAGAATGCTCCAGTGCCACCCTGAGAGTGGGTACTGCTGTTTTTCTACCTCCAGTGATCTACCCCAGGGCAGTAAGGGGAGAAGAAAACTAGGATGCTCCATTCCAGTCTTTCCCCTGTGGCTGCCTGTCCTCTCACTCTGGACTCCTATCTGCTGTGCACACTGGCACCCAAACACTACTCTCCTTGAAAGGACTTCTCAGTCTGTATATGAGTTTCCAAGATACATTACTCCTTTTCCTTTCTGTGGCATCTCCAGCATTGGGTTTGGGAGAGAGAAAAGGAGCCAATATAAGTTCACAATCTTATTAGGCTACTTTGTGTTGTGTAACCAGTAATTTGCATATCTAACTATAATTTGGTTCATAATGTTGAGAACTTGGCAGTGAATACTGAATATTGTAGAAGGTAGAAGAATATAACAGATTTTTCTTTTCAACCTGAAGCTTTGAGATTCTAAGTCACCATATGGCAAATTCTCAGTTTTGTAATTGATGTACTTTAATATTTTTGCACCATGCAAATATTCAGAATTATTTTCAGAAGCTTGCAAATAATATTTCTTGAAAAAGATATTTAGTTATCCTCTGTCATATGAAATATCTTGTGATTCAATTCCAACTCTCAAAAGAAGTGTGCTGTACATAAGTTAGTACACACACTCACATATGTTATTTTTCCTTCCGTTTTTATGGTGTTTGCTAATCTTTTATGTCCACTGAGAGTGATTTTTCCCTTCTTCCCACTTGAGCTATGGCTCTCATTGTTTCCAGATAGGTAATTTAATTGTCATTCTAGCATTACCTTTGTTGAGAGTTGACTATGATTGATAATTTATTGAAATAAAAAATAAATCCTGATTTAAAAAACAAAATAGTGACTGGCCAACTGAGTAATAAGAGCTGAATAACAAAACACCTGAATGTCTTCTTTGGAGAAATGTCTATTTAGTTCTTTGGCCCATTTTTTGATAGGGTCATTTATTTTTCTGGAGTTGAGCTGGAGGAGTTGCTTGTATATTTTTGAGATTAGTTGTTTGTCAGTTGCTTCATTTGCTATTATTTTCTCCCATTCTGAAGGCTGTCTTTTCACCTTGCTGATAGTTTCCTTTGATGTGCAGAAGCTTTTAAGGTTAATTAGGTCCCATTTGTTTATTTTTGCTTTTATTTCCGATATTCTGGGAGGTGGGTCATAGAGGATCCTGCTGTGATGTATGTCAGAGAGTGTTTTGCCTATGTTCTCCTCTAGGAGTTTTATAGTTTCTGGTCTTATGTTTAGATCTTTAATCCATTTTGAGTTTATTTTTGTGTATGGTGTTAGAAAGTGTTCTAGTTTCATTCTTTTACAAGTGGTTGACCAGTTTTCCCAGCACACCAATACAGTATACTAACGCATATATATGGAATTTAGAAAGATGGTAACAATAACCCTGTGTACGAGACAGCAAAAGTGACGCTGATGTATGGAACAGTCTTATGGACTCTGTGGGAGAGGGAGAGGGTGGGAAGATTTGGGAGAATGGCATTGAAACATGTAAAATATCATGTATGAAACGAGATGCCAGTCCAGGTTCAATGCACGATACTGGATGCTTGGGGCTAGTGCACTGGGACGACCCAGAGGGATGGTATGGGGAGGGAGGAGGGAGGAGGGTTCAGGATGGGGAGCACATGTATACTTGTGATGGATTCATTTTGATATTTGGCAAAACTAATACAATTATGTAAAGTTTAAAAATAAAATAAAATTAAAATTAAAAAAAAAAACAAAAACACCTGAATGAAGAATGCAAATGCAGGTGAAGGCCCTATGCTGAAAGACGGTGTTTAGAATGAGAGTAAGATTTCATAACCAAATGGACCATTTGCTTTGAGATGCATCTCCTTTAAACCAAACTGCTGATGCTGCTAAGTCGCTTCAGTCGTGTCCAACTCTCTGCGACCCCGTAGACGGCAGCCCATGGGGCTCCCCCGTCCCTGGGATTCTCCAGGCAAGAACACTGGAGTGGGTTGCCATTTCCTTCTCCAATGCGTGAAAGTGAAGTCGCTGAGTCTTGTCCGACTCTTAGCGACCCCATGGACTGCGGCCCACCAGGCTCCTCCATTCATGGTATTTTCCAGGCAAGAGTGCTAGAGTGGGGTTCCACTGCCGTCTCCAAACCAAACTGAGATGTACACAAAAGTGAAGGAACTAAAAAGTCAGTCTGGTTCTGAGCATCTTCTGAATGCATCAGAAATCATCTTTGGGTGTGTATTGTGAAGCAAACTGATTTCCTTTTTTGGCAGAACTTGCCTATTGTAGTATAGACTAGCCTTGCCTTGGATTCACAGGGATTCTTTTATTGCATACGTTTTTCTATAGTAGCATTGTCTGAATGCATTATAAGCAAAAGTAAGGCACAGGGAGAGAACAGCTTTGGGCAACAGCATCCATATCAAATTGGGCTACTAGAGTTAAAGCATACTTTGTGCAAAAAGTTAAAACCAGGATCCATAGTCAATTAAATGAACATAGAAATGTGCATTAATAGTCTAGTAAATGAGTATTGCACTAACTGTTCTCTTTACCTAGCATGTTCTCTGTTCCTGATTTTTCTATGATTGTTTCTACCTTTTTATTCTGTTCTCAGCCTACATGACATTTCCTCACAGAAGACTTCTGTGACCACTATATCTAAAGTAGCCACCGGGTTAGTTGCTTGTACATTATTCTATTTTAGTTCTTCCTCTAAAGTAGATTTACTAAACTCTGGGGGAGCCAGAGTGTTCTAGTTATATAATATACTAAGGTCCCGCCTCTCTATATTTAAAAGGTATTTTATACAGAACACCCGGATTTTCAGATAGTGGCAGAATCCTATTCTAAAGACAGTTTTATAATCCTTAAATATTAATAATGGGAAGAAATTTAGAAAATCTCTATTAGCCCTCTTCTATTTAAAAATGAGGAGAACCAACACAAAGATGTTAAGTGAGTTTCCAAATAACTCCAACTGAGTTATAGCAAAGGCAGGAACAGTTATGTATTAATAAAACACTGGTTACATTTTCTGAGGAAAGTTTGGTGATGGAGTTAAACTCTTACCAGGCTTTAGAAGACATCCAGAATGGTTTGAGGGACTCTCAGTCTAAGACGACAGAGCAAGCAATTGTGTCCACCTTCCTCCCATTTTTCCATTGAGATGACAGAAAATATTTTTTAAATTATACATTTATATAAGCATTGGAAAATATGAACTAGTAAACTCAGTGGACAAGAAGTTTGAAGAATTTCTGAAAAATAGAAAGCAGATCAGATTGGATTGGCAAAGAAATTGCAGAGGAAACCATAATCCAGACACTGGCTCTTGGTGCAGTTCATCCCAAGAAAACCCAGAAAGACCCCCAGCTTAACAGATACCGCAGCAAGCGGGGCTGGGGAACCTCTCTGTGTGCATAGGACTGGGAGGGCTTGAGACCTTTGGCTAAAGCTAGAGAACACTTTCTGGTCTTTTATTTTAACATTTTAAAAATTAATTAATTTCTTTTAGTTGGAAGATAATTATTTTACAATATTGTGGTGGTTTTGGCCATACACTTTCTAAGGAAAGCACTCCTTCCTGCTAGGGAAGGCACCTTAAAAGAGAACTCTGGTTTCCAGGAGAAGAAACTCCAGACCTCCACAAAAGATATAGAGGGAGAAGAAAAGAGAGGATAGGCATTTCTTTCCACAAACACTAAACACTTCCTTTCCCAAACTGTAGCCCTCTTGCTCTGGTAATTGTGAGCCCTGGGCATATGAGCTTGTTTTCCTGCATACATACCTAGTAGCAGTGCTTCTTAACCACTCTCCACATTAAAACACCTGAAGAGCTTTAAGAAAATACTAATGCCTAAGCCCACTGCTAATTTAATTGGCCTGAGGCAGGGCCTGGACATCTGCACTGTTAAAAATATCTTTTTATGATGCTAAGATGTACTTAAGGTTGAGAATTATTTCCTTACTGGAGAATCTTACCTATTATCAATGGGAAAAGGTGTCTATCAATAGCGTATAAGCTATCTTATCAATTGTGTCCTTCGTTCATAGGTAAGAATCACAATCAAGATCATCAGATTTTGATGAATTGAAAATTTTGTATGTTACACCTCAATAAAGCTGTTTTTAAAAAGATAAAAAGGAAAAGAAGTCACTAGTGAGAGTGTTCAGGACACACTACCCTAACATATGGTATCATGGCATGCTGAATATTTCAAACTGAAAGGATTTGAGAAATGGCGTGTATAAGAAGGACTTTCTGACTTTCCGCTGAAGCCAGTCATAAGACTCTAATGTAAGAGGTACATTATCCATACCTAGAGGTGAGGAGCATCTTTATCTTCAAAGACAAAGGGACACAGAGAGAAATCTGAATGAACAGGCCTTGCTAAGTGACCCTCAGTTTATACTTACTTCATACTCTTTTCCCTATCATATCTTTCCATGACTTTCCACTCTTTAAGAAACCTAATATAAAAATACTCAGGTTTAACCATTTCTTTGAGTCTTCATTTCCTTATGAAGACTTCCTGTAACGTAAAACTTAGATTAAATAAGTTTGTATGCTTTTCTCCTGTCTTTGTCTATTTAATTTTCAAGCCCAGCCAGAAACTCTAAGAAGGTTGAGGAAATCTTTTTCCTCCCCTCCACCAGATTTTGAGAAAAACCAACAACATAAAAATGGAAACCAAGATGGGAAACAAATTTTAAAAAGACAATTACTCATTTTAAAAAGACAAATGAGTAATTGGCCAAAAGGAAATAGAGATAAATCAAAGAAAATGGGTGGAAGGGGTGAAAGAATCTTTTAAAAACTCTAATTAGTATCCTTACAGTGATTAGAGAAAAGCATTTTAACCACAAAATGAAAACAATCTCTGTGAGTGAAGGACAAAGGAGAATGAGTTCCTTGAAATTATGAATATGATGTTTAAAAATCCAGTGGATTAACTTGAACAGTAGAATGATAGATAAGGCTAAAGACCAACCTGATGATCTGAATTTGGTATCAAAGAACTCTCCCAGAGAGTAAAACAAAACACTTAAAATCACCAAAAATGTAAAAGACCTGGAGCCTACATAAGGAAGCCCATAATCTAATCAGAGTTTCAGAACAATGGAAAGGAGGAAGCAATAATAACCAAAATACTGATAATAACAGAAAAAGAACATTTCCTTGAGCTTTAGAAGGATATGAATCTTCAAGCTGAAGATCTCTACCTAGTATGGGGAGAATGGAAGGAGATGCATAGCTAGACATAATCTGATGAAATTTTAGAACTGTAAGGATGAAAATACTTTTTAGTATCCCAGAGTGGGGAAATTGAAGGAAGAATAGAGAATGAAGAATAAAGAATGAAGGAATGAAAATCGGTCAGATATTCTGTTTCTTATCAGCAGCACTGTACACAAGAAGACAGAGGAACGATAATTTGAGATTTGTGTGGAGGAATGATATTGAGTCTAGACTTCCACACTCACTCACCTGAACTATTATTCATGTAAAACAGCAAAATCAAGATATTTTCTGACTTGCAGACTTTGAAGGTTTTGCCATTCAAATAACTCAGATGACCATTATATCTACTACTATGGGCGAGAATCCCTTAGAAGAAATGGAGTAGCCATGACAGTTAAACAAAAGAGTCCGAAATGCACACTTGGATCTCAAAAGAGACACAGATGTATAGAACAGTCTTTTGGACTCTGTGGGAGAAGGCAAGGGTGGAATGATTTGAGAGAATAGCATTGAAACATGTATATTATCATAGGTGAAACAGATCACCAGTCCAGGTTCAATGCATGGGACAGGGTGCTCAGGGCTGGTGTACTGGGATGACCCAGAGGGATGGGATGGGGAAGGAGGTGGGAGGGGGGTTCAGGATGGGGAACACATGTATACCCATGGCTGATTCATGTCAGTGTATGGCAAAAACACTACAATATTGTAAAGTAATTAGCCTCCAATTAAATAAAACTAAAAAAAAGGAATGATCTCTGTTCATTTCCAAGACAAACCATTCAATATCACAGTAATCCAAGTCTGTGCCCTGATCAGTAATGCTGAAGAAGCTGAAGTTGAATGGTTCTATGAAGACCTACAAGGCCTTCTAGAACTAGCACTCAAAAAACATGTCCTTTTCATTATAAGGGACTGGAAAGCAAAAGTAGGAAGTCAAGAGATACCTGGAGTAACAGGCAAATTTGGCCTTAGAATACAAAATGAAGCCGGGGACAGGCTAACAGAGTTTTGCCAAGAGAATGCACTGCTCATAGCAAACACCCTCTTCCAACAACATAAGAGAAGACTACACATGAACATCATCAGATGATCGACACCGAAATCAGATTGATTATATTCTTTGCAGCCAAAGATGGAAAAGCTCTGTACAGTCAGCAAAAACAAGACCAGGAGCTGACTGTAGCTCAGATCATGAACTCCTTATTGCTAACTTCAGACTGAAATTGAAAAAAGTAGGGAAAACCGCTAGACCATTCAGGTATGGTCTAAATCAAATCCCTTACAACTATACAGTGGAAGTGACAAGTGGATTCAAGGGATTAGAGCTGATAGACAGAGTGCCTGAAGAACTATGGATGGAGGTTTGTGACACTGTACAGAAGGCAGTGATCAAGACCATCCCCAAGAAAAAGAAATGGAAAAAGGCAACATGGTTGTCTGAGGAGGCCTTACAAGTAGCTGAGAAAAAAAGAGAGCAAAAGGAAAAGGAGAAAAGGAAAGATATACCCATTTGAGTGCAGAGTTCCAAAGAACAGTAAGGAGGGATAAGAAAGCCTTCCTCAGTGATCACTGCAAAGAAATAGAGGAAAACAATAGAATGGGAAAAACTAGAAATCTCTTCAAGAAAATTAGAGATACCAAGGGAACTTTTCATGCAAAGATGGCACAATAAAGGACAGCAATGATATGGACCTAACAGAAGCAGAAGATATTAAGAAGAGGTGGCAAGAATACACAGAAGAACTATACCAAGAAATCTTCATGACCCAGATAATCATGATGGTGTAATCACTCACCTAGAGCCAGACATCCTGGAATGCAAAGACAAGAGGGCCTTAGGAAGCATCTCTATGAACAAAGCTAGTAGAGGTGATGGAATCCCAGTTGAGCTATTTTAAATCCTAAAAGATGATTCTTTGAAAGTGCTGCACTCAATTATGTCAGCAAATTTGGAAAACTCAGAAGTGGCCACAGGACTGGAAAAGGTCATTTTTCATTCCAATCCCAAAGAAAGACAATGCCAAAGAATGCTGAAACTGCCACACAATTGTAGTCATCTCACATGCTAGCAAAGTAATGCTCAAAGTTCTTCAAGCCAGGCTTCAACAGTACATGAACTGTGAACTTCCAGATGTTCAAGCTGGATTTGGAAAAGACAGAGGAACCAGAGATCAAATTCCCAATATCCATTGAATCATTGAAAAAGCAAGAGTTCCAGAAAAGCATCTACTTCTTCTTTATTGACTATGCCAAAGCCTTTGACTGTGTGAATCACAACAAACTGTGAAAAATTCTTCAAGAGATGGGAATACCAGACCACCTGACCTGCCTTCTGAGAAATCTATATGCAGGTCAAAAAGCAATAGTTAGAACTGGACTTGGAACAACAGACTGATTCCAAATCAGGTAAGGAGTACGTCAAGGCTATATATTGTCACCCTGGTTATTTAACTTATGTGCAGAGTACCTCATGAGAAATGCTGGACTGAATGAAGCACAAGCTGGATTCAAGATTTCCAGGGAAAATATCAATAACCTCAGAGATGCAGATGACACCACCCTTATGGCAGAAAGCGAAGAAGAACTAAAGAACCTCTTGATGAAAGTGAAAGAGAGTGAAGAAGTTGGCTTAAAACTCAACATTCAGAAAACTAAGATCATGGCATCTTGTTCACTTCATGGCAAATACATGGGGAAACAGTGGAAACAGTGACAGATTTTATTTTGGGGGCTCCAAAATCACTGCACATGGTGACTGCAGCCATGAAATTAAGACACTTGCTCCTAGTAAGAAAAGTTATGACCAACCTAGACAGCATATTAAAAAGCAGGGACATTACTTTGCCAACAAAGGTCCATCTAGTCAAAGCTATGGTTTTTCCATTAGTCATGTATGGATGTGAGAAATAAAGAAAGCTGAGTGCTTGAAGAATTGATGCTTTTGAATTGTGATGTTGGAGAAGACTCTTGAGAGTCCCTTGGACTGCGAGGAGATCCAACCAGTCCATCCTAAAGGAGATCAGTCCTGAATATTCACTGGAAGGACTGATGCTGAAGCTGAAACTCCAATACTTTGGCCACCTGGTACGAAGAACTGACTCATTGAAAAGACCCTGATGCTGGGAATGATTGAAGGCAGGAGGAGAAGGGGATGACAGAGGATGAGATGGTTGGATAGCATCACTGACTCAATGGACATTCTGCTGCTGCTGCTGCTAAGTCGCTTCAGTTGTGTCCGACTCTGTGCGACCCCATAGACAGCAGCCCACCAGGCTCTCACATCCCTGGGATTCTCCAGGCAAGAACACTGGAGTGGGTTGCCATTTCCTTCTCCAATGCATGAAAGTGAAAAGTGAAATTGAAGACGCTCAGTCGTGTCCAACTCTTAGTGACCCCACAGACTGCAGCCTACCAGGCTCCTCCGTCCATGGGATTTTCCAGGCAGGAGTACTGGAGTGGGTTACCATTGCCTTCTCACCAATGGACATGAGTCTGAGTAAATTCCAGGAGTTGGTGATATACAGGGAGGCCTGGTGTGCTGCAATCCATGTGGTCACAAAGAGTTGGACACAACTGAGTGACTGAACTAACTGAACTGAACCCCATGTTAAAAAAATATTCTCAAGGAGAAAACCTTGACAGAATAAAAGTAAATTCAAGGAAGTGGATGGTGCAAAATATAGAGAAGACTGGTACCTGAATATGAACTATAAAAGCAAAGAAAGTTGAAAAGAAGTTAGTAGAAAATGTACTGAATTCTTAACAATTGAAGCTTTTTCCTGTTGAGCAGTGGGAGGTTTCATGATATGGATCACATGCCCTTTCTTTGAATCTAAATACATCACTTATTTCTATATAAATATTATTTAAATTTCTGTAAAACAACTCTATATATATACCATAAATTTTGTTATCTACTCCATGGATAAGGCAGAGAAATTCCTAATTATAGCTCTTTAAAAGAATGTACCTTTTATAAACCTTGGTATCAGAAATAAGTGAAAAATCTGTAACTGGAAAGGAAATTAGTAGTAGTGAAAATACATCAAGTTTTTTAATTTTTTTGTAACAGATACCACTTTTAATTAATAAATCAAGAAATAGTTGCAAAAAAAGTTCATTTAAATAAATTATATTAACCACTATAAGTATAAATACCAGAAACTAAGTAAGAAGAACCGATTGGAATGAGGAACACTTTAAATTGTTAAAAAAAAAAAGAAAAAGCCTTGTTCTAATTAAAACTCAAAGTCTTTCTCAGTTGTATGATTATACAATTGCAAACTAAATATTCATGCTATATATCTTAGTTGATTCATTACAAAGCTTTAAATTCAGAAGTTTTCTGAGTCTGTAAAGGTCAATTACTAAAATTATTACTTTTGAGAAACTAGCTCAAAACACAGTACTTGATAATAAGGATTACACAAAGGCTATCAAAGCACTAGGGTACTATTCATAGTAAAAGAGTCGGCTTTGAGAAGAATGGAAAATCAAAGAAGAGCAGATTAGATGGGTCATCTGTTCTCTTTCGTGGCATACAAAAGCCAAAAACACTTTTCTTACTATTAAGGTCAACTACCTGAAACCAGATTAAGGAAATAAAGAGTAATTCTAAAGCAAGAGAAAGGAGCCCTTCAATGAACCAGTTATTGAGCTAGAGTATCTAATCTTTCAGGAAGTAGAAATGAATAAACAGATTTGAAACTTGGCTCTCCTGGTTTGAGGAACAAAAGAAGTTTTCACAAGTTGTGGTTAGACCCATCATTTGCAACATTCAATCCTACAGTGAGTGGATCTTAGGAGAATATATCAGTACATCATAGTGTTTGGGACCTGACCAAAGACATCCTCTAACCATGCTTCTTTCAATTTCCAAAAGAAAGTTAAGAGAGAGAGAGAGAAGTCCTAGTCTTAAATGCTTAATAAATTGACAAAGATTTATATTGAATCTGAAAGAAAAAAAAGTGTTAGTCACTCAGTTGTGTTTGACTCTGCGACCCCATGGACTGTAGCCTGCCAGTGTCCTCTGTCTATGGAATTCTCCAGGCGAGAATACTGGAATGGGTAGCCATTTCCTTCTCCAAGGAAACTTCCCGACCCAGGGATCAAACCCAGGTCTCCTGCATTGCAGGCAGTTTCTTTACCATCTGAGCCATCAAGGAAGCCCCATATTGAATCTACATAATTTGAAATCTGAAAGATATGTTTTCTATCTCAACCATATTATAAATGTGCAGTTTTTCACTTCCCCTATCCAAGGATAATTTGGAAACACTTAGATTAAAAAAAGTTATAGTGTTAACTTATGAAAATTAATATCATCTTGTACATTTAAAAACTGATTAATGTATTTATTCAGTGAAAGAAAGCAAAAGGTAGATGCCAATTAGCAATTTTTAATAGAAATAGAACATAAGATTGAGTTTGGAATAAGCCTCAGTGTAAAACCCAGAGAATGTCTTTATAAGAGAGAATGGAGTTGACAGATTCATACATCAACCACAGAGTGAATGTCAAATATTTTGTTTGACTTTTTAAATATTAATCAAGAACCACAATGTTACTTCTCTAGCTGTAAAGCTATAAATCAAATTTCTGCTCTTTTCTCTTGCCTATATCTCTAGACGCTGAATAAAACCACAAGATTTCTATCAGCCAAATTAGTGCAGCATGGATTAGAAATCAGTTTCTAGAAGTGGACTTCAGTGGGACTAAATGTGCTCTCCTATGTCACTTTAATTATGGATTATGAACTCAGAAATTATCCACTCATATCTCAAAGCATCTTTAAAGACTTGAGCTGTGTACTCTCTGAATGCAGTTGACTTTGCTCCATGGAAACATAGAGGTGTGTTTTTCTCTAATGTAGAGTATCAAGCACTACTCATTGGAAACTATGAGTTACTTTAACAGTTGTAAAATTTCATCATTCAAAACACTGTAGTCAAAACACTGCTGTTTCAGTTGGTTTAATACACACTTATTAAGTACCTACCTTTGCCAAGTTCTAAGAATGCAAAGATGATTATGATCCATTCCATGCCCTCCAGCACTTCAGGGCAGAGAGAGGTACAAATAAGCAAGGCAGTAAAAATGTTGGGAGTCCCTCTATAGATATATCTATTCATGTCTGTACATCAGCAACAGATACAGTGAATGGCATAATATTGAATGCATAGTAGATTTTGGTTGAATAAATAAAATATCATGAGAATATACAAAGAAATTGTGATGCCTCAGAAGAAGGGAAACAAGAAGCACTGAACCTTAAGCTAAGTTTTAGAAAATGTGTAACTTGCATAGAGATGAAATAGATGAAAGGAGACTAGTTGAAGAGAAGAGTATGTGGAAAGTCCCAAAGGGAGGAAATAGCATGTAGGTTCAAAGAACCAGATTAGCAGTTTTCCTGGATTGCTGGATGTCAGTGGTGAAGGCATGAGAGAGGAAGTTGGGCAGGTGGGAAGGTGCCTGAACAGGTAGGGCATGCTAAGCAGACTTCTGTCTTCTTAAAGAGAAGTGCCATGATCCAATTTACATTTTAGAAAGATTTCTCCATGAGGATAGATTGGTAACCAAGAGGATAGTTAGAAGATCATAACAAAAATCCCAGAGGGATGATGAGTGTTTAAAACGGTCGGATGGACTTGAGAGGTTTGGAAAGTAGAAATAAAGGTATGAGAGTGGACGCAAAGGGGGAAAGAACAAGGAATCTGAGGCGATCCTTGTGTTCGGATTTGGTTGATTGTGTGAACAGGAGTGCTGGTTACCAGAGCACAGTCTGAGAAGAAGGTGATGCAGGAAGGATGGGCTCATAGATGCTTGTGAAACCTTCATATGTACAAATTAAGAATTGTTCCCTGCCCATGGTTAGCATTTGATGAATGGGTACTAGTGGAATTCCGCAAAGCGATTCGTGTGTGTGTGTGTGTTCTTTTTCAGATTCTTTTCCATTATAAGTTATTACAAGATACTGAATACAGTTCCCTGTGTTATATAGTAGGTCCTTATTATTTATCTGTTTTATGCTTAGTAGTGTTTATCTGTTAATCCCAAACTTCTAATTTATCCTTTACTGTCCCTTTTCTTGGGTTTCCCTGGTGGCTCAGACAGCGAAGAACCTGCTTGCAATGCAGGAGACACAAGTTCTATCCCTGGGTATGGAAGATCCCTGGAGAAGGGAATGGCAACCCACTCCAGTATTGTTGCCTGGAGAATTCCATGGACTGAGAAGCCTGGCAGGCTACAATCCATGGGGTCACAAAGAATCAGACACAACTGAGCTACTAACACAACAACAATATCCCTTTTCTTAACCTTTATCCAAAAGAATCTTAAAATGCAGTTTAAAGCACAAAATAGTCTGTATGTTTTGCTTGGTCTTGAAGCTTGGAAATGTTTCTCTAAATGAAAAAAAAAAAAATAAGAAATGTTTCTCTAACTGGTATGGAGGGGTAGAGGGTTTATTTTTATGAAATTAGTAAGTATTTAGCAAGAGTTAATTTGTTTTGGAGGGGTTTATGGCTTCTTTTGAACAAGAAAAAAACAAAATAGGAAGTCTCCCATTTATTTATTCAGCAGCAAAGCTTTTAGGATGCAGTAGCCAAAAGCTATATTTCTAACTTGATTGTTCGAAGAGAAGTGCTGCTCAGCTGCCATGGTGATAGGTGCCATGGAAATAGACGCACTTTGTCAGATGTATTGTAAGTGCTTTGGGGTATGAGGGCAGCCGTTGCAGCCAACATCTTATTGTGTTACATTGTGGAGGTTGTACAATGTAAGAGGCTTATTTAGAGTCTGCTGATAAGTGTGACCTGGATTTAAAAGAAGCATTCTTTTTAAAAAAATAATGAACAAAAACAAACTGCAACCTATTAGACCTAAAATGAAATGAGAGCAATTTGCAAGGCTCACAGCCATCTTTTATGAGAAAAAGCAGGTTGGTGTGGAAGCTTCAGAAAATTATATGATATTCCAAAGAGCTGTAAACTTTGAAGTGTCTGTGGGAGGAGGTGATAGGCAGCATGTGAATAATTTAAATCCATAAATATTCCTCAGACTTTAGCTAAGCAGTTCAGCTTTTCCTCATTGGCCAGTGCAGCATTAGTTTTCATTAACAATAATGTGAAATTATTAACAGTGATTACTAGTATTAATATCCGTTTTGTGTCCTGCTTTTTTTTTTTTGCTTTTCAGCCTCCTTTAACAACCCTAAAGGTACAAATGACTGGTACCATAAGCACATCCATTCCATAATGGGGAAAATTAAGGCACAGAGAAGAAATAAAGACCTCCTAGTCTCAAGTGACAGACAGAGTTGGAGTTTGAACTGAGGAAAGCTAGAGTCCCAACCATCAACTTATTTACAAACATCTCAACAATGGTAAACAAAACCTAAGTCAAAGGGCGTATGGGCTATCGTCATGGCCATTTAATAGGTAATGTGACTCAGGAGCGAGCACTGTACTGCTGTTTCATTTTGGAGCAGCTACACAGCCCTCACACTTAAGAGGGAAATCCAGGATACTTGCCCGATTCACACCCAGGCCACACTTACAATTATACTAGCTTGTGTTACTTGATACAGTCGAGAGAGGGATGCTGTTGGCCTTTTTCTACTAGGTTCTTCCCTGTCCTCAGTCCTTCCCAAATACATTATCCCTCACAATCCAGTCTCTCACTTTCTAAATCCTAGGACACAGGATCCAAATGCTGTTCTTTACTTTTCAAATGCATTATTAGACTCAAGAACAAATAGATTTAGAAATTAAAACTTTAGATCTATGGTTATGTTTCTTAAACCTATACATTCAGAAGAAGAACCTGGGGAGCATGTTAAAAAAAGTGCAGATTCCCTGACCCCCATTCTGACTCAGGAGGCCATATTTTAACAAGCTCTTGTGATGCTTCTGAAGCAAGTGGTTTGCATATTGCCCTTTGAGACACCAAGAAGCAGCTTGTCAGTCTGTTAGAGCCTCATCCATCCCTGTGGTCCTAAGCCTAATGGAAGGAGTGGGGAGGTTATGGAGGTGGCGGTAGTGAGAAGGGAGTCCTGGGCCTCTGTGCCTGGGAGCCCAGCAAGGAGTCTTCTGCCCTTGAGGTCCCAGCATACGCTGTGGCCCAGACTGGATTCGTCTACGTGTGAGAAAAAAAAAGCAACAAACTTTGGGTCTTCACAGAGAAGAAGCATGGGAAAGAAAAACAGATGCCACACGGCAATCTGTAATCTGAGTAATTGGTTCCTGAGTCGGTGAGGGCATAAGAGTTGAAATCAATTTTCTTCTCTCAGATATTGGACACCCGAAGATAAATTAAACAAAGACCAGGCCCCAGCCTTTGAGAGAAATGAAACGTTTTGTAACGTGTTGGTGCTTCTTTCTTATTGTTAGGAAGGCCTGGCCAGAGTAGCTGAAATAATGGAGCTGGGCAACTTGAACATTAAAATGCAGTCCTTGAATAAAACTGGAGAAAAGACCCCTCTTCTCATCCCCTATGTACCCCCACTGCAGCCCTTAAGCTTTGGCAGCGTTTCAAATCCTCTCTGAGCCCACAGCAGGACTTGTTGCCTTGGCTTGTTTTCTGGGACTTATATGATACCCTTGTTTTCTTCTTGGGAATTCAAGCAAAGCTCTCTATCTCTGGCTGCAGCAGTGGTAGTCATTGTTGTAAATAGCTTGGACTAATTTATCTTTCTAAAATGCTTAGAATAGCATTCAGATGCCAAGATATTTGGAGTGGGGAAAAGAATGTTATTTTTATAAGAAATACTATTTTGGGGAATTGTTCTAACATTAAAAGACAGAAATGGGCCATATGGTTTGTCAGGAAATATCCTTGCAAAGCTAAAATCCGTGTTACTGCCCACATGAGTAGGGTAGTTAGCCATTTTCCCACTTTCTCTTAAATCAGATCATGATTCCTGAGTTATAGCCATCTCTCAAAACTAGAAGGATGCATGAGCTTGGCCAAGTGCTTTGAACTGAGTCAAGGGAAAGCTAACACAGGCCTCATTTGTTTCCATCTACTTATGGAAGCCAGGTCCGTATCTTCCTTGGGCTGAGTAATTATGACCATTTGTATCTCCTTCCACAGGGCCAGATTGTTTGATAGTTTCATTTTAGTGATTAAAAACTCCAGTGATAATGTCAGCCAATTGTTTCATTTTCTTTCACATCATGCTTTAGCCACTTAATGAAGTATTTGATCCCTTGAGCTACATTTCAAACTATAAATCTCTCCTCATGCCTCCTAAAAAAAATAATGAGTTTTTTTTTTTGTTTCTTTATTTCCTGCTTTTATCCCCAAATGATAACCACCATTTCCTCCATGACCAGAGTGATGAGGTACTATCAACCCTGGAAAAAGATATCCTAAATAACCTTCAAGGAAAATCAAATGAAGAAAGCCTTTGGTTCTTTAGATGTTCAAAATCTGAGAAAAATCAACCTGATGTTTTTTAAATTCAGAAACGTGGCAACTATGAGTACATCAAATCAGCATAACTTAAATATTGGCATCTCTAGGTATCTTCTTTATAGAAGGACTCAAAAGACTGGGACTCTGGGGAAAGGGGCCAGGAAGCACAACAGAAGGAAGAAAGACCAAGATCTAAAGACAACCTGGAGCCAACAGCCAGCCCCTACCCTCAGAGACACACGCATGAGGGCAGAGGGGTGAGGAAAGTGTGACAACCTGGAGGCAACAGCCAGCCCCTACCCTCAGAGACACGCACATGAGGGCAGAGGGGTGAGGAACGTGTGTAGATTGGTGGGATCTCCCTTCCTAAATAAGGCACAATAAATATGGTGAGTTGGTTCCTGTCATCCTAATTCATAATGCCTTTTCAATGCTCACCTTACTTAGAGAATTTAGCCTATGTTTCATGCATTTAAGAGCTAGCAGTCCACTGGGTATTTTTAGTGCTTAAAAATGACCTGAGAAACCTGTTAAAATGCAAATTTGTGGGTTCCATCCCTATCAGTTCTGATTTGGCTAATCAGGGGTGAATCCAGAAATTTTCAATTTTAGTGAACATACTAGTTGATTTTAAAGCTAGTCAACAGGGCTACAGTGCTATACCATTTGCTGCTTTTTATCTTCCTCTTTCACAGTCCTGCCTCCTTTCTTACATTCTTCCAACACACACCATAGTTGTGCACGTGTCCTTTGCCCTCAGAATTCTTTTTCAGTCATCGATTACCTAGGCACGCACTTAAGCTTCAGCTTCTGTCTTGGGTTTCTCACAGAGTCTCATTATTGTTTCTTTGCGGCAAACTGTTTCTCTCTCAGGCCATAATACTATTGATAATTAATTGAAGTTGTTCCCTTATTGCTGCCACTGCAATTATAAATGACAATGATATTCTCAAGGTGATTTATATACCACAAAAAATAAATGGTGTTTGCTTTATGCACAGAACTTTCTGAGGACCTGGTGTATAATGCATTGACTCATTAATCTGTACAGTCCATGTGCAAAAACTAGATAGAACTACTCCTTCCACTTTCCAATTGAAGGCAACAGATCAGAAGTACACATTCCAGTGTCAATTTTTTCTATTAATCTTGACTTAGAAAATTCATGTTGTGGATATTTATAGACTACTCTATGTCAAGCTGCCGTCTATGAGGTCACACAGAGTCAGACATGACCGAAGCGACTTAGCATACGTCAAGCGTTATGCTAGGTACTAATGATACAGTGATGATCCTGCCCTCATGAATCTTACAGTCTAGTTGAGAAGCAGAGAGGAAGACAAAGGGAATTATGAGCACATGTATGGTGGCACCTAATGCAGTATTAAGGGCTTCCCAGGTGGTGCTAGTGGTACAGAACCCACATGCCTATGCAGGAGATGTAAGACACATGGGTTCGATCCCTGAGTCTGGAAGATATCCTGGAGGGGGGCTTGGCAACCCAGGTATGCATGCCTGGAGAATCCTATGGACAGAGGAGCCTAGAGGGCTACAAGTCCATAGGGTCACAAAGAGTAGGAAATGACTGAAGCAACTTAGTATGCATGCATGCAACCCAATATTGAATAGAGGGGCAGGGCTATCAAGGAGACTGAAAGTTAAATTGGACTAGAAGTTGAATATGTTGACACTAGATCATGTCCTTGATGGTTGGTTTCATTTAAAACAAAATTCTAAATTTTATTTTCTTGTGGTTTTATCTTAATTATAAAATTTCAATAGAAAATAGGTTATAAAAATAAGCCAGGGTGTTGGAATTGGACCTTCTGACTTTAAATCTGAGCTCCAGCCCTTATATGTTTTATGACTCTGGACAAATTAGTTTATCTCTCCAAATCTTAGAGTTTTAATGTATGAAGCAGAATTAATGATCCCTAAACCACACATTAGCATAGTAATACTCAAAATTCTCCAAGGCAGGCTTCAACAATACATGAACCAAGAACTTCCAGATGTTCAAGCTGGATTTAGAAAAGGCAGAGGAACCAAAGATCAAATTGCCAACATCCGTTGAACGATAGAAAAAGCAAGAAAATTCCAGCAAAACATCTGCTTTATTGACTAAGCCAAAGCCTTTGACTGTGTGGATCACAACAAACTGTGGAATTTTCTTAACGAGATAGGAATACCAGACCACCCGACCTGCCTCCTGAGAAATCTGTGTGCAGGTCAAGAAGCAACAGTTAGGACTGGACATGGAACAACAGACTGCTTCCAAATCGGGAAAGGAGTAAGTCAAGGCTGCATATTATCACCCTGCTTATTTAACTTATATGCAGAGTACATCATGCAAAATGCCCGGCTGGATGAAGCACAAGCTGGAATCAGGATTGCCGAGAGAAGTAGCAATAACTTCAGGTATGCAGATGACACCACCCTTATGACAGAAAGTGAAGAAGAACTAAAGAGCCTCTTGATGAAAATGAAAGAGGAGAGTGAAAGAGTTGACTTAAAACTCAACATTCAGAAAACTAAGATCATGGCATCTGGTCCCATCACTTCATGGCAAATAGATGGGGAAACAATGGAAACAGTGAGAGACTTTATTTTGTGGGGCTCCAAAGTCACTGCAGATGGTGACTGCAGCCATGAAATTAAAAGACACTTGCTCCTTGGAAGAAAAGCTATGACCAACCTAGACAGCATATTAAAAAGCAGAGAGATTACTTTGCCAACAAAGGTCCATCTAGTCAAAGCTAGGTTTTTCCAGTAGTCATATATGGATGTGAAAGTTGGACTATAAAGAAAGCTGAGTGCTGAAGAATTGATGCTTTTGAAGTGTGGTGCTGGAGAAGACTCTTGTGAGTCCCTTGGACTGCAGGGAGATCAAGTCAATCCTAAAGGAAATCAGTCCTGAATGTTCATTGGAAGGACTGATTCTGAAGCTGAAACTCCAATACTTTGGCCACTTGATGTGAAGAACTGATTCATTTGAAAAGACCCCGATGCTGAAAAGGATTGAAGGCAGGAGATGAAGGGGACAATAGAGGATGAAATGGCTGGATGGCATCACTGATTCAATGGACATGAGTTTCAGCAAGCTCCAGGAGTTGGTTATGGACAGGGAAGCCTGGTATGCTGCAGTCCATGGGGTCACAAAGAGTTAGACATGACTGAGCAACTGAACTGAACTGATAGACTTCTTTCAGCATGGAAAGAACTTTTTTCAGTATGAAAGATGAAAATCTTTCAATATGTTGAATACTACACAAACACATGTACATACTCTCACACACTCCCTATATGCTTGGGTTTTCTTTGATGTGCTTTGTTAAATCATTTGGTAGTAATCCCCTTGTAAAAAGAATTTTTAGGGACTGGCAATTTTTAGCTGTCGTTAAAGTATCTCTTCATCTCTCCCGCTCTGTGCTCCTTAGTCTATAACTAGAAACCAAGCATTTGAAAGAAACTGTGATCTCATCTGCATTGCAATTACTTCATTACATTTCTGTCTTCTAATTTTTGATAACCCATCTGTGCCTTACTCATCGTTGTTTTCTAACACTTGTACATGACTGGAACACTGAGCACTCAAAATCTGTGGCTCAGACAGTAAAGAATCTGCCTGCAATGCAGGAGATTTAGGTTCCATCCCTGGTTCAGGTAGATCCCCTGGAGAAGTGAATGGCTATCCACTTCAGTATTCTTGCCTGGAGAATTCCATAAACAGAGGAGCCTGGTGGGCTACAGTCCATGGGGTCACAAAGAGTGAGACATAACTGAGCAACTAACCCTTTCACTTAAACTTTGGCTTTGAACTTCCTGGTTGGGCAAAAAAGTCAAAGCAAAAAGATATTCTTTGTATTCATTCATTCAATAAATTATCTGTTAAATAATTATCACTATTTGACTGTGTGGATCACAATAAACTGTGGAAAATTCTGAAAGAGATGGGAATACCAGACCACCTGATCTGCCTCTTGAGAAATTTGTATGCAGGTCAGGAAGCAACAGTTAGAACTGGACATGGAACAACAGACTGGTTCCAAATAGGAAAAGGAGTTCGTCAAAGCTGTATATGGTCACCCTGTTTATTTAACTTATATGCAGAGTACATCATGAGAAATGCTGGACTGGAAGAAACACAAGCTGGGATCAAGATTGCCGGGAGAAATATCAATAACCTGAGATATGCAGATGATACCACCCTTATGGCAGAAAGTGAAGAGGAACTCAAAAGCCTCTTGATGAAAGCGAAAGTGGAGAGTGAAAAGTTGGCTTAAAGCTCAACATTCAGAAAACGAAGATCGTGGCATCCGGTCCCATCACTTCATGGGAAATAGATGGGGAAACAGTGGAAACAGTGTCAGACTTTATTTTTCTGGGCTCCAAAATCACTGCAGATGGTGACTGCAGGCATGAAATTAAAAGATGCTTACTCCTTGGAAGGAAAGTTATGACCAACCTAGATAGCATATTCAAAAGCAGAGACATTACTTTGCCAACAAAGGTCCATCTAGTCAAGGCTATGGTTTTTCCTGTGGTCATGTATGGATGTGAGAGTTGGACTGTGAAGAAGGCTGAGCGCCGAAGAATTGATGCTTTTGAATTGTGGTGTTGGAGAAGACTCTTGAGAGTCCCTTGGACTGCAAGGAGATCCAACCAGTCCATTCTGAAGGAGATCAGCCCTGGGATTTCTTTGGAAGGAATGATGCTAAAGCTGAAACTCCAGTACTTTGGCCACCTCATGCGAAGAGTTGACTCATTGGAAAAGACTCTGATGCTGGGAGGGATTGGGGGCAAGAGGAGAAGGGGACGACAGAGGATGAGATGGCTGGATGGCATCACTGACTTGATGGACGTGAGTCTGAGTAAACTCCAGGAGTTGGTGATGGACAGGGTGGCCTGGCGTGCTGTGATTCATGGGGTCGCAAAGAGTCGGACACAACTGAGCGACTGATCTGATCTGATCTGAATATAATTTATTTGAGAATTGTTACACACACCATGATATTAATTTGGAAAATAATTTGTCATATAGTGTGTCTTCTTTGTGGATTATACGAAACTCAAAGCATATTAGCAGGAAGAAAATAATTCTTGGAGTACAGCAATGTTTTAAAGTAACATCCTTTAAGGTGCTGCACTTGCTTTGTTCAAGCCAAGTCAACTTGTTAGCACTTTGCTTTCCTCTAAGGAATGACTTTGTGTTGAGGTGTTCTGCAAGTGAAAGTGTTAGTTGCTCAGTCATGTCCAACTCTTTGCGAGCCCATGGCTCAAGTGTTCTAATTTCACCCTCTTCCGAATTCCCCCTATCTGCTGGCTGTTGACCACCATAAGCGCTGGCCTATTTACATATGTGTGGCGAGAAGTGGTATCCTTCTTCTGCTGATGAAGCTGAGCTCAGGGAAGTCAAACAGTCTGAAGTAGTCAGACTAGTAAATGGCAGAGACAGAACTCTTTCCACTGCCATTGCTGCATCTGGACCAGACTAGATTCATATCCTGAAGCCCAGAGAGAAAATGAGCCTGACGTTAGAGACTGTGAAAGTCTCTCGGTCGTGTCTTACTCTTTGTGACCCCACGGACTATACAGTCCATGGAATTCTCCAGGCAGTGTTCTGGAGTGGGTGGCCTTTCCCTTCTTCAGGGGATCTTCCCAACCCAGGGATCAAACCCAGGTCTCCTGCATTGCAGGTGGACTCTTTACCAGCTGAGCCACATGGGAAGCCCAAAATTAGAGACTGCCAAAATTCATGCCTCCAGCTAATCCCTGCAGCATCAGGCTGTCTGGTATCTGCTTCAGGAAGGAGAAAGGCAGGAGCTAGATGTCAATATCTGAGCTTTCTTAGTTTCATTCTGTGGGCAGAAAAAAACTTTAAACACATATTATCCTCCCCTTTCACTGAATTCTGAGCCCAAGTCCAGCTCCAGACATACTGGGGAAGCTCAAAACTGCCCCTTAGCTTGAGATTGGCCTTTTCAGCTTCAGAAACTTTAGACCCTTTGTTTTGCCCAGCCCCGGGCCTCTCCGGTGCAGACAGTATGTGGCTGTTAGAAAATGTCAGTGTGTAGTACAGTATCCTGAATCACAGCTGGCGTTCTGAAGCCAGGCAGACCTGGGTCTGTACCTGACTGCTGCGTATGGCTTCTGGGGATGGAGTCAAGTTCCCTAATCCGAGTCATACTTCCCCTCTGGTGGAATGGATATATTAGCAGCCCTTCTTCATAAATCTGTGGTGAGGATTAAATGAGAGAATCCATGTGAAACACTTAGCCCAGTGTCTATCACTTGTATATGTTAATAAATGTGTGCTCTGATATGGTTTTTATTCTTTTAAGTGTGGACTGTTTTTCTCTACTCTTTGATTCATGTCTGAGTCACATATAATCTTCATTCCATGTTATCCGACAATTGCAAACAAAGGAATAAGGAGGACTTTTTTTGTAAATTCCTGGTGGTTTATCTTAAACTAATGGAATTTTAAAATGGGAAGTTAAAAATCCTTCTCCACAAATCTGGTAATACTATGTGAAGAAGGATGTTTAAATAGGGAAGACTTTGACATTTTCTCCTTTCCTTCTAACAAGTTTGATTCTATGACATGTATCTTTGCAAGACAAACATTTCTCTAAAAACTTGAAAATAACCTTCTCTCCTCCCCATGCACTCTTCTGTCAACTCCCAAACAGCCATTGTACACTTGTGTAGAATCCACCACCTTGAAGACGGTAGGATGGAGTGGTGTGTGCTCATTGTCATCGTAATGAAGGCACTGCTATTCACTCTGTGTTGTGGTCTGGGTTAGAAGTCCTCAGGGAATGGTGTGCAAGCATAACCTGCCCAGTTTTTCTTTATTTTCATGGCAATTGCTTAAGAAGACTTGATTAATAATCACATTAATAGGAACATTCTAAGGAAACCACTACTTGATTATATAGCAAAACATCTTCTGAAATCTCTTAAAATACACATGCAAAATGTGCTAGACATTTATGATAATAGGATGTCATTTACGTTTTTTTGCATATGATAGCTTAGTATGTAAACACTTGTGTAGTATATTGTTGCTTTTTAGTCGCTAGATTGTGTCTGACTCTTTTGTGACCCCATGGACTGTAGGCTCTTCTGACCACAGGATTTTCGAGGCTAGAATACTGGAATGGGTTGCCATTTCCTCCTCCAGGGGATCTTCCTGACCCAGGGATCAAACCCACGTCTCCTTCATTGGCAGGTGAGCCACCTAGGAAGCATATCCTAGCACATATCTTTTTTATCTTCTAGCAAATGAACGGGCTGAAAGGTGGCTGTACGCCTGCTCTCATGGAGGTATTGAAACACGTTGCTGAAGGAGATTGGGCCAAACACGCCAGAGTTCTTTTCACTTCAAGTTTAACATTAGATGTCAGTTTTCTTGAATTATCTTTAAGTAACTGTCTCTAACCTTTAAGACTTTTAAAAACCATCCATACCTGGAACACTAGAGTAAAAGAAAAATAAGAATATAATTTGAGCACAGCTCTATCATTATTTTATACCCAAAGAGTAAGTCTGTGCTAAGAACACTGAAGTTGAATCAAGAAGTGGCTCTAGCTCTGTTGCTGAGACCAGGAGTCCTGTGGTTGGATCTCCTTGCAGTCCAAGGGACTCTCAAGAGTCTTCTCCAACACCACAGTTCAAAAGCATCAATTCTTTGGCTCTCGGTTTTCTTCACAGTCCAACTCTCACATCCATATATGACCACTGGAAAAACCATAGTCTTGATTAGACAGACCTTTGTTGGCAAAGTAATGTCTCTGCTTTTGAATATGCTATCTAGGTTGGTCATAACTTTCCTTCCAAGGAGTAAGCGTCTTTTAATTTCATGGCTGCAGTCACCATCTGCAGTGATTAGAAGGTCCCTTTTGTGATGATTTATTGAGAATGTTTCTTTTTACCTTGAATGTATAAGGCAGATTTTTGTAATACCAAACCATTCATTTAGTTATTCTATTTGCTGTGGTTTTCTGTCAAAATGGTCAATAATGACCTTCAAAGAAAATATCTAAGTCATTAATGGTGAGAAGAATAAGCAGAAAATGGAAACATAATGTAGTGTTGCTCTTCACTGATACAAAGAATCTGTAAAATGAAGACGGGAACCAGGAAAAAGTACAACCGTGCTAACCCTGTCAGTGAGTGTATCCATAGGAATGCTTTTGGCTGCAGTGACAGAAAATCCAACTAGCATCAGTGTGGACTGTAAGGACATTGACTGCTTACTTAATAAAAAGTTCAGAGGTAGGAGATTCCAGAGACACAAGTGGCTCAACAGACCTACAATGTCAGGGCACCGGGCTCGCTACAGTTACCATGGCCTTCTCCTCATGACTTCAGGATGACTTCAGTAGTTCCAAGCTTCATGGCCTCACAGTAAGTGGGGGCAATCAGAGTGAAAAAAGAGTTTACTCTGCTTTTCATCAAGGGAAAAAACCTTTCACAGAAGCTCTCCAATAGACTTTTCTTTATATCTCATCGGCTAAAACCTGACTACATTGCCACCCCTATGGGCAAGGCAATCTGGAAAGAGTATATGTTCATGTCATATAGCTATATGCCACTATATGTTTTTATAGGCTCTGTAGTAATAGGAGAACATGAGAGAGGAGGGTTTAAAACGACGATGGCATCTACCAGGGTGGGCCAACCGCATTTTAGTGTGTTCAGTACATGCACTCTTCTCTGTCACAACCTCATCTAGCATGCTCCAGATTTCCCTTTCAGGCCTTGTCAGTTTCCTTAGAGTAAATTTGGGCATCAGCATTTGCCTGGAAAAATCAGAATGTTCCTTTACAAAAACAAAATAACACAAAGATGTTATTATATTAGATATTTCACCTCAGCCATTTCTTTCACTGTATATGCAAGATTACCAGTTCATGTCCCAGCACAGAATCAAAGTCCACATGCCAAAACTAAACCTCAGCACCAGCCTGTATTGATTAATCAGCAGAATAAAAGGGAATGGGTTTCCCAGGTGGTGCTAGTGGTAAAGAACCCACCTGGCAGTGCTGGACATATAGAAACTAGGCTTCAGTCCCTAAGTGGAGAGGATCCCCTGGAGGAGGACATGGCAGCCTACTCCAGGATTCTTGCCTGGAGAATCCCATAGACAGAGGAGCCTGGCAGGCTACAGGCCATAAGGCTGCAAAGATTAGGACATGACTGAAGCAACTTATCATGTACAATGAAGAGAATAAATTAGGACACTCCTGGTTATGATGGTAGTGAGAAGAAGGACGTTGTAGAAGACCTTAATATCTGTGATTGGCAGTTTTATTTAAAAAGTAATTAATGGAACTTCTGGCATAGATCTGTTTCTGCCAACTCACTTCCTCTAAGCACAATTAAAAACCCTGGAAATAATGCAAGGGACAACCAAAGGAGAATTCTAAAGGGTGGTAAGGAGGCAAACTAGTTTGGAACCCCAGGACTGGAAGGACAATACAGAGGCAGAACATCTTATATTCCCGCCTCAACAGAAGACCACTCATACCTAGTGTTATCTGATCCTCAACTTGGCAATAGAAGGAAGCCCAGGTAGGTTCATTTCTCCCTCAGGTCCAGTGGGACTTTTTCTGAAAACACCAGGCTAGCCTGGCAAAGCTGGCAAAGTAAGGTCAATCAGGAGCCCTGCCAATAATAAGCATCTAGGGGAAACACTCTCCTTCCCATCCAGGCCAGAAGCTCCACATCTCTGCCAAAAGAAACTGAGGCAGGTAGGCAGAGCTGGCAGGAGGAGTCCAGCTGCAGCAAGTGGCCTAGTTCTGGAAGCCTCATTGCTGTGTGGGATTGAGATTTTTCTCCCATGCCAGCAGATACCAGGGCAGTTGGGAGGCACCATTTGGGGGATCCCATCAGACCACTTCCTACTGAGACACTGGTTGGCACAGTCTGGTGAAATCTCCTCTGCTGTCTCTGGCAGGACCAGCAGATACCAGTGGGAGCCCCAGTCGCAGCAGAAAAAATAGACCAAAAGAGTCTGCACGGGTTCTAAAAGTTAAACTGCCTTTAGAGCTATAGTTAACAAAACTTGATCAAGACTCAAGACCCATATGCTAAACCTAAACAAGAGTACCTGCCTACTAAAATAAAAGACTTAAATAGGAAACAAAGTCTCCTGACATAAATACATCAAATGCCTAGGATACAATAGAATATAATCCATCATACCAAGAATGAAGATAATAACAGTTTGAGAAAAAACAAATAACTGATGCCAATGCCAAGATAAATCATGCTGGAATTGTCTAGAAAGGATTTTAAAGCAAACATAAAAATGCTTCAACAATCAAATACAAATGCTCTTGAAACAAAACAAAAATAAAAAATCTTAGCAAAGAAATAGAATTCATAAAATAACCAAATAGAAGTGCTAGTACTAAAAAAATTATAGAAAATTTTCAAAAATTACTGGATAGCTTAATGCTAGAGTGGAGATGACCTAGAATAGAATCAGTGAATCTGAAGACAGAACAATTAGAGTTTACCTCATCTGAACAATAAAAAGAAAATATACTGGAATAAATCATATGAACAGAGCCTTAGGGACCAGTTGAGAAATAACAAAAGATCCATGATTTGTATTATCAGAGTCCCAAAAAGAGAGGAAAAGGAGGGAGGCTGAAAGAACATTTGAAAAACTCATGGCTGAAAACTAACCGTACTTGACAAAATACCAGCCTCAAGATTCAAGAAGCTAAGCAATCTTCCAAAAGGATAAACCCTCCAAACCTATGTCGAAACATCATAATTAAACTTTTGAAAACTGAATACAAATCCTGAAAACAATTAGAGCTAAATGACATATCAATATGGGAACAGCAATTCAAATGACAGCAAATTTCTCACCTAAAATCGTGGAAGTCATAAGAAGTGGTACAATATTTTATTTTAAACTGCTGCAAGAAAATTGTCAACTATAAATTATATACCCAGTTAAACTATGCTTCAAAAATAAAGGGAAAATAAAGACATTCCACCCTGGAGAAGGGAATGGCAACTGACTCTAATATTCTTGCCCAGAGAATTCCTTGGACAGAGGAGCCTGGCAGGCTATGTGGTCCATGGGGTCACAAAGAGTCTGACACAACTGACGACCGACTAACACACACACATACATACACACACACACACACACATACAGGCATTCCAGATAAAGAAGAAAGCCCTAAATCCTCTGTGCTCTGCAGATTCATCTCTCTTACCTCACCCCTGGCAACCACATTGTCTCCATGGTTTTGCTTTTTCCAGAATGTCATAAGTGTGCATGTATGCTAAGTCACTTCAGTTGTGTCTGACTCTTTGCAACCCTATGGATTATAGCCCACCAGGCTCCTCTGTTCATGGGGATTCTCCAGGCAAGAATATTGGAGTGGGTTGCCATGCCCTCCTCCAGGGGATCTTCCCGATCCAGGGATCAAACCCACATCTCTCATGTCTCCTACTTTGGCAGGCAGGTTCTTTACCATTAGCGCCACTTGCAAAGTCCAGAATGTCATATACTTGGACTCGTATAGCACATCGCCTTTTCAGATCACCTTCTTTCCCTTAGAGGTGTGCATTCAAGTTTCTTCTTTGTCTTTTCGTGGCTTGATAGCTTTTTACTACTGAACAATATTTTGTTTTCTGAATGTACCGCAGTTTATATTTATCCATTCACCTACTGAAGGTCATCTTAGTTACTTTCAAGTTTTGGCAACTTGCTACAAACATTTGTGTGCTGGTTTTTGTATGGAGGCAAGTTTTAAATTCCTTTGGGTAAATACCAAGAAGCACAATTGCTGTATCATATGATAAGAATGTGTTTCATTTTGTAAGAAACTGCCAAACTGTCTTAAAAGTGGCTGCAGCATTTTGTATTCCCAGCAGCACTGAACAGGAGTTCCATGGTTTCACATCCTTGCCAGCATTTGATGTTGTCATTGTTCTGGATTTTGGCTATTCTATTAGGAATACAGTGATGGCATAAAATTTTAATATTCTGTGTTACTGGTTTCTTAATCAGGTTACTATTTCTCAAGTTACAATCAACGTAAAAGTGAATGTCAGTCTCCTCAGCCGCATTTATTTTTATTGTTGTGGGTTGATTTTGTGACTTTCATGTGTTTATTATTTAAAAACTTCCCTCTTTCGAATTACATGTGGATTAGGTGTCCTATTTTGCTCTAAGCATAAAATGTTTTGTGTGTGCTAAGAAAAATAAAACTGAGAATCATGCTAATTCTTGTGAGTCAGCCATTGACTGACCTTCATCTTTGGCAAATTTGTTCAGCTTCATAATTGGTTTTGGGAAAGATAATTTGCCGGCTTCTTTACTCCACAGTTGCCAGAAATTATGTTGTATATATCCTTTTTCAATTTGTATTTTTTTTAACTCAGTATTCTATTTTCAGAGTTATGTGTGCTACTTCATGAAATCCTCATTCATTACTTTTAACTGCTATATAGGCTTCAATTGTGTGAATAAAGCACAGTTCATACAGTGAAATTCAGTTTCACTGCTAGTATTATAGGCACCATTGTAGTAAACAACCTTTTTCATATCTTCTTGTGCACAAGTTTGAGAGTTTTTTTTCCAGAGTAGGTACCTAGAAGTAGAATTGTTAGATCATAAGGAATAGATACCAACTTTACTAAAAGTAGCCAAATTGTTCTAATGATCCAGCATTATATGTGTTGCTTCTTCCACATCTTTACCAACACTTAGTAATATCAAACATTTAATTTTTTCTAGTTTCACAAATGTAAATATTTCACAGTGGTCTTTATTTTTAGTTCCCTGATTAGTAGAAAACCACACTCTTACTCAAAAGTATATCCCGTTAGACAAATTGCTTATTGTGCTTTTTCCTATTTTCCTGTTAAATTTCTTTTAGTATTAATTTGAAGAAGTTCTTTCACTGATGCCTTCTTCTAGTTTGTGGCTTTTCTTTTCACTTGGTTTATATTTTCAACTGTCAAACTTGAGGGCTTTAAAGTAATTAAAGTGATCACAATTTTCCTCTTACATTTGTGACATTTCTACCTTATGCTGATATGGTAAAGCTATATGCTTTTATTTTTTCTTAAAAATATTTTCAAAGTAAGTCTTTAAATCATGTTTTTTAAATATATAGTGAGTTAGGAATTTCGTTTTGTCTTTTTCCAGATGGCTAGCCAATTATTCCACTACCTTTTATTGAATAACTATTCCTTTACCCCTGAATTAAATCACCATATAAAATGAATTAATATCTATAAAGTACTGAAAAAATTTTCAGACTATTTTATAGGTAGCAGTGACAATAGTAGTAATACTTATACTGCTGTATCAAAATATTACATATAATGGGTACATTTCTAGGTTTTCTAGTTAGTTCCTTGGGTCTATTTAACTATTGCTTACCAATATTTTTAATTATAATACTTATACAAGTCTTGATACCTAGAAGAGGGTTTTTTTTTTTTCCTTTTTGTCTTCTTTCTTTTCCCCTTATTCCTTTATCCTTTTCTCTTCAAAATTGTGCTGTTTCTGGCCTTTCCTTCTTCCACATGCATCTTAGGATTTGTTTGTTCAGCACTATGAAAAAATTTATTGGAGTTTTGATTGAAATTGTTTTGAATTTATAAAATCATTTTAAGAAGTTCTCTCTGTTAAGAGATAGTGGGTCTCTCTGCAACAGTGGGTCTTCCTAGCAGTTCTATCTCTGCAACAGTGGGTCTTCCTAGCATGGAATATCTTTGTATTTAAGATTCCTTTATATCCTTAAAATTTTTTTTTATATTTTTCTTTTTATGTTTCTATAGAACTATGTATACCTAATAACATTTTACATCTGTTACTCTTATGATAGGTAACCTAAATATGTTATTTTCCAAGTGACTGCTGTTTTATAGGAACACAATTTTTGTATATTGAACTTTTGTTCAGCAATACGCCATGACAGCTCACTTCCTGATTGAAATGATGTGATAAACCTAGCTTCTTAACAAAAGTCGATAATGCCTTTTTATGGGAAAGCAACATCAGCTGTCAGTCTTCATGGTTTGTGTGTACACAGTATCCATTATACTATAAAAAAATTGCTAGACATGTAAGAACTAAGAATATGTAACTGATAATCAAACAAAAAAGAAGATAATAGAAGCCGACCCACTGGTGATCTGGATATTGGAGTTAAAGTTTTTAATGACTATTATGAATATATGAAACAAGATGGAGACTTTAAATAGAGAAGTGGAATTTATAAAAACAAAATCAAGTAAATTTCCTAGAACTGGAAATTAAAATTCTGAAATTAAAACTTAATTGGCTACATTTTATAGGTCTTTGGACGTAGAAGAAGACAATTATTGAACTCAGAGAGCTCAATAAGAAATATTCAAAATGTATCGCAACAAACTGGAAAATTCTTCAAGAGACGGGAATACCAGACCACCTGACCTGCCTCCTGAGAAATCTGTATGCAGGTCAAGAAGCAACAGTTAGAACTGGACATGGAACAACAGACTGGTTCTAAATCAGGAAAGGAGTACGTCAAGGCTCCATATTGTCACCCTGTTTATTTAACTTATATACAGTGTACATCATGCAAAATGCCAGGCTGGATAAAGCACAAGCTGGAATCAAGATGGCCAGGAGAAATATCAATAACCTCAGATACACAGATGATACCACCCTTATGGCAGAAAGCGAAGAAGAGCCTCTTGACGAAAGTGAAAGAGGAGAGTGAAAAAGCTGACTTAAAACTCAGCATTCAGAAAACTAAGATCATAGCATCTGGTCCCATCACTTCATGGCAGGTAGATGGGGAAACAATGGAAAGAGTGAGAGACTTTATTTTGGGGGGCTCCAAAATCACTGAGGATGGTGACTGCAGCCATGAAATTTAAAAGATGCTTGCTCCTTGGTAGAAAAGCTGTGACCAATCTAGACAACATATTAAAAAGCAGAGACATTGCCGACAAAGGTCCGTCTAGTCAAACCTATGGTTTTTCCAGTAGTCTAAGAGTTGGAGTATAAAAAAAGTTGAGCGCTGAAGAATTGATGCTTTTGAAGTGTGGTGTTGGAGAAGACTCTAGAGAGTCCCTTGGACTGCAAGATCAAATAAGTCAATCCTAAAGGAATGTCCTGAATGTTCTGAATGTTCATTGGAAGCTGAAACTGAAAGTCCAGTACTTTGGCCACCTGATGCGAAGAACTAACTCATTGGCAAAGACTCTGATGCTGGGAAAGATTAAAGGCAAGAGGAGAAGGGGTTGACAGAGGATAAGATGGTTGAATGGCATCACTGACTTGATGGACCTGAGTTTGATCAAGCTCCAGGAGTTAGTGATGGACAGGGAATCCTGGTGTGCTGCAGTCCATGGGTTGCAGAGTTGGACACAACTGAGCGACTGAACTGAACTGAACACAACTATCAATGTGAAAATAAATAATAAGGATAGTTAGAACAATCCTCAAAATCCTCAAAATTACAATTCTTACAATCAGTGGACCAAAGAAAAAACTCTCAATGCCAATTGGAAAACATTTTGAACAATAATATTGACATAATGTATCAAAACTTGCAGGATGCAGCTGTAGTGTTTAGAGGGTATTTAATGCTTTTCAATGAAGTATTAGAAAAGAAGAAAGACTGACAATAATCTAAGCTTTCATTTTAAGGAGCTAATAAAGGAAGTCAAAGCTATGGTTTTTCCAGTAGTCACGTACAGATGTGAGGGTTGAACCATAAGGAAGACTGAGTGCCAAAGAATTAATGCTTTCAAACTCTGGTCTTAAGAAGACTCTTGAGAGTCCCTTAGTCAGCAGAGAGATCAAAGCAGTCAATCCTAAAGGAAATCAACCCTGAATATTCATCAGAAGGACTGATGCTGAAGCTGAGGATCCAATCCTTTGGCCACCTGATGAGAAGAACCAGCTCATTGGAAAAAATCCTGTTGTTGGAAAAGATTGAAGGCAAAAGGAGAAGGAGATGACAGAGGATTAGATGGTTGGATGGCATTACTGACTCAGTAGACATGAGCTGAGCAAACTCCAGGAGATAGTAAAGGACCAGGATGCCTGGCATGCTGCGGTCCATGGTGTTGGTCGCAAAGTTGGACAGAGTTTAGCGAATGAACAACAATAAATGAAGAGCAAATGAAAGTAAAGTAAGATAATGATTATAATACAAGAATAAAAGAGAGAGTATATATACAACAGAGAAAAGGCAATAGAGTAAAATTTTATTCTTTAAAACTAATTCATTATATTGAAAAATCTCCAACAAAATGATCAAGAAAGAGAGAAAAAGCTTAAAATATCATAAATGAGAAAGGAAACATGACTATGACTCCTTCTGATTATTAAAAAATTAAAAAATGATATTATGAGTAACATGCCAATAAATTTGACAATATATTTTAAATGGATAAATTAATCTGGAAAAAATGACCAAAATTGTTATAAGCAGAAATTTAAAAATCAGAATAATCCTACACTATTAAAGAAATCTGTAGTTAAAGATCATCTCACAAATAAAACTCCAGGTCCAAATGGGTTCCCTGGTGAATTCTTGCAAACATTCCGAAATGAAATAATACAATCTTACATAAACTCCTGGAAAATATTAGAGGGATTAACACTTTCCAACTCTTTTGTGTCACCAGTTTAACCCTGATGCAAAAACTTAAGAAAATATTATAAGAAGAGAAAGAAGAGGACAATATCCCTCATGAATATAGATAATAAAATTCTTCACAAAATATTAACAAATTGAATCCAAATTAGAGCAACAATATATAAAAAGAATGTCACATCAGGGCTACATGAAGTTTATTCTAGGAATGCAAGTTTGCTCTAACACTCAAAATTCAATCCATGTAATGTATATATTAATAAAATTAAGGGAAAGCCCATGTGATCATCTCACTAGGCTCAGTAAAAGCATTTGATAAAATTTGGTATCTATTCATGACAAAAATTCTCAGAAAATTGGTACCAGAGGGAATTTTCTTATTCTGATAATGGATAGCTAAAAATTCACAGTTTGCATCATGTTTAATGGTAAAATTTTGAGCACATTTTCCCCCTTAATTCAAAAAAAAGACAGGATAGTCCCTGTTAACCACCTCTACTAAACATTATACTAGAAGTCCTAGCCAATGCAGTAAGTTAAGGTAAAGAAATGAAATATAAAGATTGGAAAGGAAGAGATAAAGCCATCTTTATTCAGAGAAGATATTCTTATGTATGCATAAAATTCAAAAGAATCTACAAAAAAATTAATAAGTAAATCTAGCAAGGTCACTATTACAAAAATTAATCTTTCTACTTAGAACATTTCTGTGTCAGTATGTTTTAGGACTTTTTTTGAAAACATCCTTTGGCTAGATCTTTTTCATCCATTGTGAGAGCTTTCATCTTTTTTTAGTTGGCATTATTTAGATATATTTAGAAACATTTTAATGCTTTATTTTGTGCTTTCAATTTACTAGTTATTTTCTTTGCTTCTCATTTTTCCTTTGCCTAATTTCTGTTTGATTAAATTAATTACCTTGCTTGTAAATTTTATTCTTGTGGAAGTTATGTATTTAATTATTTTCTTTTATTGGAGACCATTAAATATTTAGCATATAAATATGACATTTTCATGGTCTAAATATCTCTATCCTCCTCCTGAACAATACTAGGATCTTAGAATGCTCTTGCTCTTATCACTGCTTTTTACCTATGTTCTATTTTGTCCACTGTTTTACTTTCATCTTTCATTTATAACCCTTTCATTAAGTTAATCATTACTGATCTTTATGCTCAGCATTCTTTCATGCATGTCACTTTTACCTTTTAACTGAATTTAGATTCAGTTTTATTCTTTCTGGAGTACTGTGTTTGGTATATTTTTCTGCAGAGTCTGCCATTAGGAAATTCTCTCATTTCTTATTTTTTTGAAAATGCCTGTATTAGTCTTTTTGTGTATATAATTCTAGATGATGGTTATTCTCCTTCACCACTTTGAGAATATTATTTCATTGTCTTCTAGCTTCTATTGATGAAAAGATTGCTATTCATCTCATTTGTCTGTTATTTATATCTGCTTTTAAAATTTCTCCTTTGTTTTGATGCCCTGCAATTTCACTGTGATGTGAGTCAAGGTATGGATTTCTTACTTGTCTTGCTTGGGGCTAGAATTTATGTCTTTTGTCAATTCTGGATAACTGGATAACCATGAGGGTGTGGCCACTCATCTAGAGCCAGACATCCTGGACTGTGAAGACAAGTGGGCCTTAGGAAACACTACTACGAACAAAGCTAGTGGAGGTGATGGAATTCCAGCTGAGCTATTTCAGATCCCAAAACATGATGCTGTTAAAGTGCTGCACTCAATATGCCAGCAAATTTGGAAAACTCAGTAAGTAGCTACAGGACTGGAAAAGGTCAGTTTTCATTCCAATCCCAAAGAAGGGCAATGCCAAAGAATGTTCTAACTATCACACAATTGTGGTCATTTCATATGCTAGCAAGATTATCGGAGGAGGCAATGTCAACCCACTCTAGTACTGTTGCCTGGAAAATCCTATGGACGGAGGAGCCTGGTAGGCTGCAGTCCATGGGGTTGCGAAGAGTCAGACACGACTGAGCAACTTCACTTTCACTTTTCACTTTTATGCATTGGAGAAGGAAATGGCTTCACTCCACTCCAGTGTTCTTGCCTGGAAAATCCCAGGGACGGGGGAGTCTGGTGGGCTGCCATCTATGGGGTCGCACAGAGTCAGACATGACTGAAGCGACTTAGCAGCAGCAGCAGCAAGATTATACTAAAAATCCTTCAAGCTAGGCTTCAGCAATACGTGAACCAAGAACTTGCAGATGTACAAGCTAGATTTAGAAAAGGAAGAGGAACCATAGATCAAATTGCCAACATCCATTGGATCATAGAAAAAGCAAGAGAATTCCAGAAAAACATCTGCTTCGATGACTGTGCTAAAGCCTTTGACTGTGTGAATCACAACAAACTGTGGACAAAAGAGATGGGAGTAACAGGTCACTTTACCTGCCTCCTGAGAAACCTGTATGCAGGTCAAGAAGCAATAGAACTGGACATGGAACAATGGACTGGTTCAAAATTGGGAAAGGAGTATGACAAGGCTATATATTGTCACCCTGCTTATTAAACTTCTGTGCAGAGTACATCTTGTGAAATGCCAGGTTGGATGAATCACAAGCTGAAATCAAGATTGCTGAAAGAAATATCAACAACCTCAGATATGCAGATGATACCACCCTAATGGCAGAGGTGAAAAGGATCTTAAGAGCCTCTTAAAGAGAGTGAAAGAAGAGAGTGAGAAGTCTGGCTTGAAAATCAACATTCAAAAAGCTAAGATCATGGCATCTGGTCCCATCACTTCATGGCAAATAGAACAGGAAAAAGTGGAAACAGTGACAGACTTTATTTTCTTGGGCTCCAAAATCACTGCAGACCGTGACTGCAGCCGTGAAATTAAAAGACACTTGCTCCTTGGAAGGAAAGCTATGACAAACCTGAGCAGCATATTTAAAAGCAGAGACATCACGTTGCCAACAAAGGTCCATATAGTCAAAGGTATGATTTTTCCAATAGTCATGTATGGATGTGAGAATTGGACCATAAAAAAAGCTGAGTGCCGAACAATTGATGCTTTTGAATTGTGGTGTTGGAGAAGACTCTTGAGAGTCCTTGGACTACAAGGAGATCAAACCAATCCTAAAGGAAACCAACCCTGAATACCCTAAATATTTATTGGAAGGACTGATGCTGGCATTAAAGCTCCAGGACGTTGGCCACCTAATGAGAAGGGCTGACTCATTGGAAAAGACCTTGATGATGGAAATGATTGAAGGCAAAAGGAGCAGGAGGCAACAGAGGATAAGATGGTTAGATAGCATCACCGACTCAATGGACATGAATTTGAGCAAACTCCAGGAGATAGTAAAGGACAAGGAAGTCCAGTGAGCTGCAGTGTATGAGGTTGCAGAGTCAGACATGACTTAGTGACTGCACAGCAAGAGTCGATTCTGGAAACTTCTCAGCCAAATTTGGATAAATTATGCCACTTCCCATGTCACTCCTCTGCTTAAAATCCTGCTGGGTCTCCCTCATCTATTGACAGTATTACTACTCAGGGCTGTCACAGTCTGGCTCTACACATTTCTGAAATTAAGTTTCCACTTCTGTCTGCCAGGAAAGCCCATCACTCAAACTGCTGATACATTTCTTACTCATAACTTAGCTTAATTGTCACCTATTCTCTGAAGCCTTTCCTGAAACCTCTGCCCCCAAGAACTCTGTGTACCCCTGGTTTCCTGTTCACACAATCCACTGATTGCATTTATCTATTTATATGTAAATTTCCCTCCAATAAACTCAAGTCCCAGTGGGCAGTTCCCTTTGTATTTACAGAGACAGGCACAAACAGTTGTAGATTGAATGAATGAATGAATAAAGAAAATGAAAGGAAATACTGTCTACCTCATAGGGATCTTGTAACAACTAAACATCAGTGCATACCACAAGATAAAGCACCTGGAAAATAACAACTGCTAACCTCTTATTTGAATTGAAGACAATTCATGCAGTGTTTTGGTACAGTGGGTTATGTACCAAATTGGTTTTTCCTTTAAATTTCCTTATTCCATATGGCATAGAACATAGTTCTTAGTGTTCTTCAATTATAATGAAGTATTTTTTTGGTTTTGTGCCTTTTATTTCGATTGCTGCACTTCTGAGCCTAAAAAAACCAGGGAGTTCTATGAGAATGCTTGATATAGTTTACTAGCTGTTACATTCTGTTCTGAAAATTGAGTTCATCTGTGAATACTCTTCTCCCATACATGTTAATGGCTTTCTCCTTTCTTCCCTTAGGTGTCTACTCTAATTTTACCACGAGTTAGGCCTTCACAGACTCTCATTATAAAATAGCAAATGTCCACCCACATCCTTTTCTATCCTCTTTTACCTGCTTTATTTTCCCCAGTACACTCCTCCACAAGTTAAATATATACAGTATTTACTTCTTTTATTATTTTCTGCTCCTCCCGTACACACTGGCATATAACTTCTTAAGGGTAGGAACTTTGCTTTATGCTTAGAGCAGTATCTGGAATATAGTAGGTGCTTGGTACATGTTCCTTAAATAAGTGTATCAATGCAGGTGCTATTGAGTCTCATCAGTATAAATCCTGACGCTATAGTAGACAAACACTATGCGGCCATTCTGGACGTGGTAGCCTTCAACATTCATCTAGATCTGGGATGAGGTTACAAAACTTGGCTCCTTTGCTTTTCCCTATAATAGACTAATGCACGATTTCATCCTGAAAACTAAAGAAATCACTTCCCTTCCTGGCAGTACCTAAACCGAGTTCTAAGCTGGCTGCATACAAAGCCCGTCTGTTCTTTCCTGGTTTAAAGACAGAGGCAGTTCCTGCCCGCTTTCAGCAAGCTTTATTTTGCTTTCTGTTTTCTTTCACTGCTAAAGGACAATTTACATATCTTTTCTACCCATTCTATCGTTTTGACCTTGCCAAGAGCTTTCAATTAATACTTTGTGTGCACTTGTGCAAAGAAAGCACCCATTTGCAATGTCTATGGGAAACAAATTCTTATTACTTCATAGAAACAAACGTCTGAATCTGTAATTCATGTGTATGTTATGAGAGAGAGGTTCAGATGATAAATGACTTGTTGAAAGCCACAGAACTAAAGTTTGTGACACAAGTGGATCTAACACCCACATCCCCTGTCAAGTTTGTACTCTTCTGCCTGATTTTCCTTTAATAAGATCATTTGTGCTTCTCCTAAGCACCTGGGCATTAATAGAAAACCCTCAGTTCTTACTAGTGTGCATCTCTGTCTGTGACATCAGACATCTTACCTCCTCAGTCTTCAGCTGTCAAACTGTTGTATTGATTTTTCGGGTGCCATCAGGCTTCTCTTTCCAGGTTTAGCATGACTGAAAAGAATGTGGTCTTTCAGCTAAGCTGACGTTCCAAGGTCAGCTTTGTGGCCAGTGAAAACTCATGGCCTAAGGATTCCGACACAACTACCCGACACCTGAGGGAGAGCTTGCCTCTGCCTACCCGTCCTTGCTAGGGACATGCTGCTGCTCAGTACTGACTGTCAGAGCCACACACTGGCTCCAGCAATGTGACTGTGAACACTCACCGTTCAAGATACCTGGGGCACCTTCTGTGTTAAGGCTAATGCCTGGGGCTATCATTGGACAGGCAGTGCCTCCTAGTGGCCAAGGCTCCAAAGGTTTCCAGCTGGAAAGTGGCCAGGACAGCAACAACCCACCGGGCAACCCTTTCTCTCTCCTTCTGAGTCTTGTCCCTACCTTTTTGCAGTGTGTCCAGCTCCACATCATGCAGTGAGCATTCATCATCAGGTCCCAATCTTTTCAGTATTTTGCTGACTGAATTCCCAATCATGACCATGATGATGAAAAAATTGTGGGAGGACAGTAGGAAGTATAAATATAACAAAGTCACTAACACCTCCAGAGCAAGTCAGTTTGAAAAGTGCTTTGTAATCATGTGGTCACTGTTCCTCCTTCTCATCAGCCAAATGGGAGCTCTGACAACCCCACTTTTATAGGAGACTTAGGATGCCCAGAAGTGCCGAATCATCCTGCTGAAGTCATTCTTCTTAAACTTCCTTAAGAATAATTCCAGATGTGTTACAGAGATATGCAGAGGCTTAGCTGGTTTCTCTGGAAGCTTTTATTCTAAAAGGAACATTCATGATTCTAAGGATCATATTTTAAAGTGTATATGCTTCATAAAATGAAAGGTAAATCATTTCCAGAAGCGTAACCTTGAGATTAGGTCCTTAGGCTCTCGCTGGCACAGCATGTACAAATGCATATTTGGGTCTGGGAAGGAACGCATCTGGGAGCTGCAGAGGAATTATGGAGGCTCCACTTCTCCATGAGGGAGAGAAATTCTATACAATGGATAAGGCCATGCTACAACAAATGGAAGTGGGAGCTCTTCCTTCTATAAACCCCTTTGGTCCCCAAGGCATCTTTGTCTTCATGCTATGTCTTGTCTCCTCAAGGGTCCCTTCTACCAGGACTTTCCCCAGAAAATGCCTAAATTCCAGTCATTTCTCTGTGCTATTTCTACCTTTTCCTCATCAAAACATACCTATCCCCTGTCCATTCTCTCAACTGCCTTGGAAAGTAATCTGATAAAGCATTCATGCTAAAATTTGAAAAGTAGGTCACCACCCACTGCTGACAAAAATCTGTATGGTCAAGCTATGGTTTTTCCAGTAGTCATGTACAGATGTGAGAGTTGGACAATGAAGAAGGCTGAGCGAAAAAAAAATTGATGCTTTTGAACTGTGGAGTTGGAGAAGACTCTTGAGAGTCTCTTGGACAGCAAGGAGATCAAAGCAGTCAATCCTAAAGGAAATGAATCCTGAATATTCATTGGAAGGACTGGTGCTGAAGCTGAAGCTCCAATACTTTGGCCACCTGATGCGAAGAGCTGACTCATTGGAAAAGACCCTGATGCTGGGAAAGATTGAAGGCAGGAGGAGAAGTGGGTAACAGAAGATGAGATGGTTGAATGGCATCACTGATTCATTGGACACAAGTTTGAGTAAACACTGGGAGATAGTGAAGGACAGGGAAGCCTGGTGTGCAGTAGTCCATGGAGTCACAAAGAGTCAGACACAACTGAGTAACTGAACAACAACACAATGTTCTGCTCCTCCAATTGACATTCACATTGTAAGTGGGGACACCTGAAACCCTTGAATCACTGGGCTTGGAAATCAACTTTATCTCCCGAATTATGCATACCACTCACATCCATCATCCCCTAACACTCAGCCCCAAATATGACGCTGTTGAGGAAGCAGGCCCTTTGCTTCCTGATCTCTGTTTGGAAGTCCCCACGACTGACCACTCTCGGCGTGTCACTATAGTGACTAATTACTCCATGTGCCAGAGTCCAGAGGCTTTGATCCCAACCTACTGGCACCACATTCAGACATTGTCGAATATTCATTCAACCCACAAGCAGAGCTGAGAAGAGACACTAAACCTCCAGGGTTTCTTTGCAATGGTTGCGGCTTGCCAGGGAAGGTTTTGGATAGCCATGGGCTGTTCCAAAAGAGGGAAAGACTGTTAATTGTCTGGAAGATGTCAAGCAATTAAAGTGTGGCCAGAATGTAAAGAATTGGAGGCTGGGTGAGGGGAGGTGAATGAGCGTTGCGGACATTTAGGGGATATGATGCTGAAAGCCTGAGGTTTGTACTGCCATCGTCAAGTTCTGGGGTTTCTAAGACATTTCTAGAAAATGCACCATGCCAGTAAGACCCAGAAACAGCCCGCGTATTCTGCTCTCATTCCTACCCTTGGCCCTTTCTCCTCCTTCTCTCAAACTCCCCACCCCTGGTCAGCTTTTGCACCTCCCGGGTGGGACTGGCTTTAAACATCTCCAGGGCAGCCAGCCTCTGCTCTGGAGTCTAGCGGCACCCGCATCACCGGGCGCGCAGGCTGATCCGCACCGCACCGCGCTGATTCGCTGCCGCGGAGACTGCGGCGCCCGCGCCGCGCCCGCCCCTCGCCGTGCACGCCGGCTGGTGCAGCCTCAGTCTGTCTGCAGCCGCGGCCACCGGGAGCAGCGCTGCAGCCGGGGCACCGACGCCTGAGTGCCTGCTCAGCGCCCCCGAGGACAGCAACGGCGAGCCCTCAAAGCGCGCACGATGCAGGCCACCGCCGATTCCACCAAGATGGATTGTGTTTGGAGCAACTGGAAAAGTCAGGGTATTCTCTTTATTTCAGTAGTGCATGCCTGCGGCGCACGGGAACCCGGGACCCGGAATCAGCCATTGTGCATCATTTCACCTGTGGGACCTATGCATGCTTTATACCCAAGAGCTTTCTGTTGCGGGGGGAGTAAACTTGTTATGTCAAAAATCAGAGTGGATGGTGTTTGGTTTTTTGTTTTTGTTTTTTACTTTTCCCATCTTAAAAAAAAAAAAAAATCCCCCACCCCCACCCCTTTGTTTTCTTGTTGTCAGGCTACTGTTTTAAATAATGCATCTTTTGCCTCCTCCTGGAGCTCTTTTGGGTTCCGCTAAACGTTCAGTATGTGTTTAATCTCTTCTTATTCCCGGAGTTAAAATGCTTTCTTATTGTTCCATGTATCCCAGTACATTTAATTTGTGCCTAAGGATTGAAATCTAGTAGAACCGTTAACTGAGTGGGCTCTAGTGCATCCTTTTAAGAGGGACACACCCATTTTAGGGTTATTATTTGTGGTCACACAAAGGAAACTGGAAATGCAGAATAGCTCTCAAAATCCTGAAAATATGATGGCGTAGACACATATTAGGATGATTCACTTTGAAATATTTCGGGGTTTTTTTGTCTGTCATTGGGGTAACTTGTAACTACTGTTCATTAATAATGGGTATATCTGGAACAAATGGAGGGAAATTAAAAAACAGTGCCAGTTGCTCTCTGATATAACACATTTATTTTGAAACAGTCCATATTAGCACTGGGTGTGGCCACCCTCCAGCCTCGCTTGGATTGCTTTTCAGCCATTTTTATTCAGCCTCATACTTCACACATCTCCATCTCGCCTTTGTTGCATTAAGATTCTCTCCTTCACCTTCCTCAGTTTGAGATTACTAGGAGAAAGGGAGATTTTGCAAGAATGAATTATGTGTTGTAAACTTGGATGTTTGTAATATGAAGTGTCTTTTAATGTTTAACAAATGGTTCTGAAGAAGGTGCGTTTGACTTAACCTGCAGGGTTGCAGCATCCCTCAGGGGACCAAGAATACTCTGGAGCAGAAGCTGATTAAAAAAAAAATAAAAAAAGCCACCTTTCTCTTGTAATATTGTATCACAAAAAGAATGGGATGTTACCATCCCCATAGAGTTTTTCTTTGGTAAATTTTTTAAGCAAAGAAAAAGTAAACATGAACCTCAGAATTAAGAGTATATTTCCTCTGCCTCTTATTTGTTAGTTGGGTGGCAGAGACATAAAATGCAATCGTCTAGTTCAAATTATTTGGATCTATTGGAAATAACAACTATCAAAAGTGAATAAAAGGACCTAATAAATTTAAAAGCGAGGAAACAAGAAATGTATGGCCATTCAGGGGCATCCTTTTAGAGAATGATGGTAACTACATGACCTGGCATATGTTTTATACAGAAGCCAGCTGTGAAAATTCTTGGTAACATTTCATTCTTGCTACATGTTTAGACTCATCCAGTTTATTCCAAATACACACTCAATGGATATCTGTGGCTTGATAGAATACCAAGTTTAGTTGGATATAAAGTTGGTTTTTTAAGATTATTCTTACAGATTTCCTCTATTCTTACCAAAAGTAGGTAGCAGAAGTGTCAAATTTTATAATATGTGTCAGATCTGAGACACTGTTTCATCATAATCCTATGTGTTTTGCCTCTGTTGACATTTTCACTGGGGGGTTAAAAATATGGACATTTATAATCAGAAAACAACACAAAATGCTGTAATTTGTCCATTAAAGACTGTTATTTTCATTTGCAGTGTACAGCTGTTTATGAAGATTAATGCAGGATCATTGAGGGTCTTTTATACTCTGTGACCTTTGGTAATCTTCAGTACCATTGATTTCCTTTTGTCAGATAGAACAAAGCCATTATCCTGAAAATTGACTGATAACTGGATGGGTGGGTTTATAGGCATAAAAGAGGAATTATAAGTAAATTATTCCTGTTTCTCCCCACTAGGAGAACTTTCATCTAAATTAAAATCTACAATAAGATTCTTGTTTAGTATTTTAAGTGTATCTTCATTTTAGTTCTCTAATTATATAAAAAAAGCTGTTCTTAACACTGGCTGCATATTAGTATCACCTGGGAAGCTTTAAAAAAACACAAAGGATTCCTGTGCCCCACCCCTAGAGGTTCTGATTCCATTGAGCCAAGCATCAGTATTTTTCAAAAGCTCTCACATGAGTTTAACACGTAATCGGGGTTGAAACCACTCATGTGTAATAATTCTTAGCCCAATCCATAGACCAGCACATCTAGTATACAAATGATGAAATGGGTTTGATACAAGAGCAGCTGTGAATGTAGTTAAAAGAAGTCAGTATAACATTGGGGATAATGTCCTCCAGAAATAGTGAGAAGTGAAGGTTTTGCTTGGAAAAGGGAATAAAGGGAGCCCCAGGCTTCCTCCATATTATTAAACAATTCCACAGAGAAATTGTAGTTCATTAGGTATGTCAGGAAGACTCTACTGAAACTAATACAATGTGTCCTAAAAACTATAGTATACATGCAAAAGGAAGCTTATATTTATTTTATTAATATATATGATTTTAGCTGTAGACAAGAATGTTTAAAGAGAGACTAAATTCCACATTATACTACATTACACAGATTCTGCTTCCATTAAAAAAAATGATATTCATACCCAATTTATTATAAACCAAAGCCCAATCTGCTCAGTGAAGATGACATAAGACAATAACCTAATAATATGTGGCAATAAACCTGGGATTCTTCAGATTACTAGTTATTACTGTTAAATATTAACATTTATTGGGCACTTTTACTATTTTACTAGTATCATTGCAGTTAATCTTCATGAATCCTATGATGTGTGAGTTTTATTATTATCCCATTTTAGAAGTGATGAACTGAGGCTTCTTGCCAGCGCACACAGCTGGTAATGCCAGAGGCCAGATTCAAGCTGAGGCTGTCTGACTCCAAAGCCCTTTGATTCTTCTACTCTACCGTCTGCCTCCAAAGTAGATGGCTTCTTCCTCAATGGTTTTTCTAAACATGTAAAGAATTATCTAGGGAGTAGGGGCGTGCTAAAAACCCCTCCCATTTACATACCTTTCATTTTGCCAAACGTCTTCTCATTTGAGCTTTTCAGTTTACTCTTGAACAACATGAGGCTCAAAGAGGTTATGTGACTTGCCCAAAGTTTTTCATTAAGTGACAAGTGGGGTAATGAAAAGGTGACTGTGACCGAAAATCCTGAACTCTTCCCATCTCACACACTGCCTCTTTCACTAATGCTGAGTTTCAGAAAGTGAACTCTCTTTTACCCCTTCCAAGATATTTTCGCACAGCTCATCTCTTTAAAGACAAAGCAATGTTGAGCAGTTGAATCAGTGATTTTGATCAATTTACACCATTGTTGTTATCATCATCATCATGAACTCATCATTAAAAATTCTCCATCATTATTATCCATGTGTTGGTCATTGTCCTAAACTCTTGTTACAGATCTTAATCTCATATCTTTCTGAGATTATTATTTTACTCTCACTTCCCTGGTGGCTCAAACAGTAAAGAATCTGCCTGCAGTGCAGGAAACCCGGGTTCGATCCCTGGCTTGGGAAGATCCTCTGGAGAAAGGAATGGCTACCCACTCCAGTATTCTTGCCTGGAGAATTCCATGGACAAAAGAGCCTGGCAGGTTACAGTCCATGGGGTCGCAAAGAGTCGGACACAACTGAGCAACTAACACAACATTTTATAGAGGAGGAAATGGGGTTTTAAGGTTGAGATGGCTAGTAATTTGTGCTAGGACTTAATGAGTCCCAAATGCAGAGCAGTCTGCTCTTTTGACCACTCTACTATACTACCTGAATCCAAATGGTACTGTGGCAGGGGAACAAAGTTTGACCAAACCACTCATTCATATCATTTCGCTTGTACTCTGAAGATTGCTTTTTTTTGTTTCCCAAGTATCACTGCTTTTGACAGTTTCATGGGCAGGACACTTGGATGTGGGAAGTTGGGACTAATAGCTCCCACTTACTATATGTGGCAGCATTTTGTACTTAACAGATTCCCCTAAAATACTGTAAAATATTGAAGGGTGATGCACCTTCCAGAGAATATAATCTCACATATTTCTCATTTTGTTAGAAAATAAAGTATTTTGAAAACTTTATGCTGACCTATAGTTCTCTGTGAAAACAGTGTTGAGGGTAGTCTGTTCTCAAAGGTGCTAGTTCAGAATGCCCACGCCTCCCCAGATACAGAGGAAATGTCTGTTTTAGCCATAGGAATTGAATTGTATGCTTGTATTTTGAAAATGGCAATTAATAAAGACAATTTTACATACAAACATAAAGATAGACCAGTCCCAATCATTCAGCATTTTATTTAGGTTCAGTATTATTAGAACACTTGTGCGAACTTTACAGCATAAATAATTTCATTTTCAAATTCTCTCTCTCAGATTCTAAAGAGATCTAGTGGGAAAACTTTCTTAGCTGATGATCTAGTGATTTGTTTTTAATGAAAGAAAACTCATTATACAGATAATATACCAAACGTAGGTAGTTATTACTTCACTGAAAAATAAAATTCTCCTTTTTCACAATGTATAATCACTTTCAAGAGAATTTTTAAAGGAATATTTCAAAATTTGGGGAGAAAATAGTGGCTTTTTTGGTTTTCTAAAAATAATACATGTGCATTTTGAAAATTTCCATTTCAACAAAGAGAGTTTCAAATGAAAGCCACAAATCACCCAAAGCCCTTCCATCTAGGGTTGATTAATGTTAATATTTGTTGAATATCTTCCAATATATATATACCATATAAAATGAATCTAGAGGACTAGGTAGAGAACAAAAGCAGTTTTTATTAAATAAGATTGTACATATCTTAAAAAGTATCTGAAATAATTTAATGTCAGGAAGAAACTGACATGAAAGAATTGCTCGACTTCAAATACATGTTTCTTTGTGTTATGAGCTCTTCCTTACTAAAATTAAGGAAAAAACTATGATAAGCATCAATGGCGTAGACTCATTTTTTAATTACATGTTTTGGCTTTAGACTGTATAGATGGACTCTGCAGTGTTTTTTTTTTTTTACAAGGAAGATCCACCATGGGTAAGAAAGGTTGACAAAAATTCCAGTCTAAATCTACATCTTCAAATCTATGGTTTTTCTCATATTTCCATGAATTAATATTTCTTTCATTAAAAAATAATAATGTCCCTGATACTCCATCACCAACGCATTATGATTAGTATATATCAGTAGGGGTTGTGGATGAAATCTTCTGTCATAATCAGCAGGCCCTTCCTTCATTTTTAAAAAGTCCCTCCTTGCCTCCTTCCCTCCCACTTTTTTCTTCTAGTATTTGAAATGCTGTTCTTTACTCAGTTCTTTTTCATCTTTAGGAAAATTAATACATTCAGGAACAGAAATCTGTGGAGTAATTGACCTATTTTAAGTTCATTTAAAATAGAATTCTAAAATCCACAGAAAGCTAATTAAATTTGCATCACCACTAAATTTCCCATCCTTCTCAACCTGTTCCCTAAGTTGTGTGCATACTTGACACATACTTGTGTGTTAATATTTACATTTGTCACTTTTCCAGTTCCATGGCTACCTTATAATTAAGCTCACAATTTGAAAACTAAGAACTTGACATTAATAATTTTTTAAAAACCATCTTCTGCCTATATTATGGATAATAATAATAACTATATTAAAACATGAAATTATAATTGTATTCTAACTTCATATAATATATTTCAAATAAAATAAGATTGTTAGGAGTTTTAGAACATAGAAGTATAGAGTTCTATTTCCCCCAAATGTTTGAGCTATGAAGTTAAATCTGAGCAATTATCGTATTGTTTCACAAGAGAAAATCCTTAGGTTCTTTCTTATTTCTTATATTGACAAAGGCAGAAAATAATTCAAGCCTTACTTACAGGTTCTTTGACCAAACTGGTGTTTAATGTTTAGAATTTATTACACGCATGTTTAGTTGCTCAGTCGTATCCAACTCTGCTTCCCTGTGGACTGTAGGCTGCTAGGGTGCTCTGCCCATGGGATTTCCAGGTGAGAATACTGGAATGAGTTGCCATTTCCCCCCTCCAGGAGATCTTCCCAACCCAGGGACTGAACCCAGGTCTCCTGCATGTCCTACACTGGCAGGTGGATTCTTTACCACTGAGCCACCTGGGAAGCCCCAGAATTTATTACAGTTAGACCCATTTCACAGTGGGCATAGTTCAAATGTAGTCCTATCTTAAGTTCGGCCTTCAGAATCATTTCACCAAACTGCAGACCAAATCTAGTGGTAATGGAGGTCAGGAACACATAATGTTTTATTGAATTGAACAAAAGTGAGAGATTATTCCTTTCCCTTGTCATATCTTTTCAGTTCAAGAAATATTTTAGCCGTTATAGTTTTTGTCAAGTTTTTAAAATATATTGTTTAAAAAAAAAGAACCAACAGCAGTCTTCCTCCATGGTTCTCTTCTATTCCGATACAGTGATGGATTTTAATAAAGGTATGGCTCAGACTAAAGATTTTGTGACTAATTATGACTGATGACAAACCAACCAATGAACCGTTTTGTATTTTGATCAAGTCAGAAGGCTTATTAAAGAAAGAAAAAGCACACAAACACATTCATTATTCAATCTCCTGAAAATTTTTCTGTGTGCTTCCCTCAACTACCATGTCCCCAAGGCCTATCGTTCTCTCCACGTGACCATATCTCTTCCTTTAATCCCAAATGAGCCCATTTGCTGGAGGTTTAGCAGGAGGAGCTGACCACCTCATCTTAAATACTGGGCCCTACTGTTTCATTTCCTGGCCAGGCCTACTCTACCAAGGTAACAATGGCCTAAGCAGCATTGTGTTAACTTTACAGCATGGAATGTGACCCTTTAGAAGCTTTAGGGCTTCCCTGGTGGCTCAGATGGTAAAGAACTCACCTGCAACATGGAAGACCTGGGTTCAATCCCTGGGCTGGGAAGACTCTGGAGGAGGGCATGGCAACCCATTCCAGTATTCCTACCTGGAGAATCCCCATGGACAGAGGAACCTGGCGGGCTGCAGTCCATGGGGTCACAAAGAGTCAGACATGACTGAGCAACAAAGTATAGCACAGCAACTGGTTCATTTCCTGCCAGGCTTACTCTACCAAGATGGCAATGGCCAGAGCATCACTGTGTTAACTTTACAGCATGGAATGTGACCCTAGTGGTTAGGAATCACATTCAGCTGCGAAGTCCAGGAAAATGGTAAATCTTACATGAACATACAAGTAGTTTACATTGCCAGTCTAATCTGAAGGGTAGTCGTTAGAAGAATGTGTTTGCTTTTGTGTCCCATGGAAGAAAAGTCCCAGAGATTGTTGCTAGCTGTGGCTTTCGAGGTAAAATCCTTCACTTCCCATTGTTCTGCCAAAGCTGATTAGAGTAGATCACCTGTGTGGGTTAAATGCTGTGCTCTTTTACTGTCTATATGGAGCACCAGGCTTAATGTATCTTTCCTTTCAAAACATCCACTGAATTACTTAACTGTCTACAAATAATGGTGGCATTTTTCTCTTGACAGTCATTTTGACTGCATTTAAAAGATGTGAAGGAAGGACCTAGAAAATGAAATCACTGCAGGAATCTTATCTGCAAAAATCTTTTAGCAATTTCCCCTCTGAATTCAGGGCTCCTGCATTACCTTTTTAAATTTTACCTTATGTAGAAGACTGTTTCATGGCAAATGAAACTCATGGATTAGTTGACCAGACAATGTCATCTTTGAGGGTCTCTGTGTATGTTTAAAGTATTTTCTTACATCTATTTCCATTATGTTTCTCTAGTTTAATGGCAAAATGAGGGAATAAAGTAGGAACAGTTTACTACTGTTTCTTCTTGTTAACTTTTTGTGGTGATATTTTGTTTACCTAACAAAAATCAGAGTAATGGGCTTTTTAAAAGATATGTTCATAATAATCATTAGGTTTTTCTTGGTCACTCCATAAGGCTTTCAGGATCTTAGTTCCCCAACAAAGGTTCAAACATCATGCCCGCTGCAGTGGATGTGTGGAGTCCCAACCACTGGCCACCAAGGAAGTCCCATAATCACTGCTTTAGACACTGAGTTATAAAGAATTGAGGTTTTTTTAGCCTTGTAATCCTTTCCACAAGGTAGTCAATTATTGGAAGCTTGCTAAAAAGTAAATATAAAAGTCAGGTGAAAGTGAAAGTTAGTCGTATAGTCGTATCCAACTCTGCAATCCAGTGGACTGTAGCCTGCCCAGCTCCTCTGTCAGTGGGATTCTCCAGGCAAGAGTACTGGAGTGGGTTGCCACTTCCTTCTCCAGGGGATCTTCCTGACCCAGGGATCGAACCTGGGTCTC